>NC_045712.1:31759329-32074384 GCF_009834535.1 Camelus ferus | reverse complement strand
TGCAAATTTTTGTAGTTTTAATTCTCATTCTGTCCTTTTTCTCCTCTTATCTTCCTTTCTTTTTCTTCCCTATTAATTCAAACAAAAAGCTACACTGGAGGAAATTTGGTAGGAAATAAATCAAAATAGTAAGAGTGGTTCTCTGTGAATTGGTCATCATTATTTCACTTTAAAGAGATGAAAAGTGAGGCTCAAAGAGACCCAGCAGCTTTTCCCCAGGTATACGGTACTGGTATATTAGGATGCCACAACATCATGCTGCTTCACACCTGCCCACTGAATTTAATGGCCCCCCTTTCCTCAACTGTGAAATGACGATCCTTCTAATCTCTACAAACGCTGTTGTAAAGGGGCCCAGCCTTGTATGACTGTGAGATTTTCATGTTCTTACCATAAAAAAGCAAGTGAATAAAGGAGTTATAATTTCAGAAGTCATGTTATTATAATTAAAATAGCAGGTCTTTAATGTATGTATATAGGAAAACAAGTTCTAATTGAAGTGAATTATTTTAAATTAATGAGCAGACCTGAATATCCATCTTTTCTTCAGTCATTCATTCACTCACTTGTCACACATTTTTTGAGCACCTGTGATGTCCCAAATCCTCTGCTTGATCCAGGGATACAAAAATTAATAACACAGGCCCTACTTTCAAGATCACTGTCAAGTGAAATATCACATATACAAACACATAAACATACACACACATATGCTGTGGTTATTATGATAGTATGTTCAGGTGTTAAGTGAGAGAGGCATAAAGAAAACTAACAGCCTGTGAAAGATTCCTGAAGAAAGGAAAGGAATGCCTCAGTCAAATTATATAGAATTAATAGAGTAACCTAAGTGGACAAGGATAAGAAAGAACATTCCAAAGAGTGAGAACACATCAAGTTCAAACTGAAGAGAGGCAAGGGATGAATTTTTTCAGCTGGAGCAAACGACAGCAAAACTTGTTCATCTGCTAGAGTTCAGAAGTGAACCACTAGAAGGAATTGACAGGATAATCAAATTAAATGCTTTTATTCATCTTTACGTTGTATTTTCCATAGCTGCTAGAGCTCTCTAAAGATTATGTGAAAGATGGTTTTAGAGGGACAAGCCATGATACAACACACCAACTTGTGTAAGACATGCTGAGGTCTTGAATTGGTAGTAGTAGCAGGGATCGAGAAGAAAGGACAAATTCAAAAATCAATTAGATTAATCTACATGATCAAACATATGGACCACCCCAACACATAAACAACCACAAGGATTTGTGTACCATTTTAAAGAATTCAAATAACTTAAAGCTCATCCTAAGAATCTGTGAATATTCAATTAAGGTCCTTCACCTACAAATAAGTTAAACTATGATGAATACCTGTAGAAATTGGTTATAATTACCTTTCACTTGAAATTATTAAACTAGCATTGCTCTTAAACACCTAATAATGAAGAATGGCCTACTCCTCAAACTAATTCAGTGAAATTTTATTTCAGATACGGTTTCCTAGAAAATAAAAGTATACTGCTTTCCTTTATTTTAAACAAGATATCATTGATCACATCATCCTCACAAGGTACGTAGTAACTTGTTATTCCTAAGATACAAAGTAAACACATAAATGATACATTAAAAAGCTAAATGAATTTAAACTAGGCCATCTACTTACTGGTATATCTTTAAAACCTAGTTAATTGAGGACTTACTACAGAATATTTATATATCTAATTCAGTAGACAGAGGCATTTTAAATTCAGAATCAAAGGTGTATTTCAACTCTCCCAGACTTCAGACAATCATATAGAGCTACAGTAATCAAAACAGCATGGCACTGGCACAAAAACAGACATATGGATCAATGTAACAGAACAGAGAGCCCAGAAATAAACCCACCGACCTACAGTCAATTAATCTTTGACAAAGGAGGCAAGAATATACAATGGAGAAAAGACAGTTTCTTCAGCAAGTCATGCTGGGAAAGCAGCATGTAAATCAATGAATTTAGAACACTCCACACTATACACAAAAATAAACTCAAAATGACTTAAATACTTAAATATATGATGATACTATAAATCTCCTAGAAGAAAACATAGGCAAAAAGTTCTCTGACATAAATCTTAGCAATGTTCTCCTAGAGCAGTCTACCCAAGCAATAGAAATAAAAGCAAAAACAAACAAATGGGGCCTAATTAAACTTATAAGCCTTTGCACAGCAAAGGAAACCATAAGCAAAACAAAATGACAATTTACAAAATGGGAGAAAATATTTGCAAATGATGTGACTGATAATGGATTAATTTACAGAATATATAAACAGCACATACAACTTAATAATAGAAAACCAAACACCCAATCCAAAAATGGGCAGAAAACATAAATAAACAATTCTTCAATGAAGACATACAAATGGCCAATAGGCACATGAAAAAATGTTCAATATCGCTAATTATCAGAGAAATGCAAATCAAGACTACAATGAGGCATCACCTCATACCAGTCAGAATGGCAATGATTAAAAAGTCCACAAACGATAAATACTGGAGACAGAGTGGAGAAAAGGGAACCCCCCTACACTGCTGGTGGCCAATGTAGTTTGGTGTAACCATTATAGAAAACAGTATGGAGATTCCTCAAAAAACTAAAACTAGACTTACCATATGATCCAGCAATCCCACCCCTGGGCATATATCCAGAGGGAATCCTAATCTGAAAAGATACATGCATCCCAATGTTCATAGCAGCACTGTATATATACAACAGGCAAGACATGGAAACAACCTAAATGTCCATGAACAGATGACTGGATAAAGAAGTTGTTGTGTATTTATACCATGAAATACTACTCAGCCATAAAAATAATAAAATAATGCCATTTGCAGAAACATGGATGAACCTGGAGATTGTCATTCTAAGTGAAGTAAGCCAGAAAGAGAAAGAAAAATACCATATGATATCACTCACATGTGGAATCAAAAAAGACAAAAAAGAAAAAAGAAAAAGAAAAAAAAAGAGGACACTAATGAATTCACCTACAAAACAGAAAAAGACTTGCAGACATAGTAAGCAGTCTTGTGCTTACTGGGGGGAAAGGAGGTTAGAAGGGATAAATTTGGGAGTTTGAGATCTGCAAATGATAATCATTATACATAAAAATAGATAAAAACAGATTTCTTCTGTATAGTACAGGGAACTATATTCAGTATCTTGTAATAATCTTTAATGGAAAAGATATGAAAACAAATATATGTGTTTGAGTGTGTGTGTATGTGTGTATGTATGTATATGCATGACTGGGATATTATATTGTACATCAGAAATCGATACATTGTAACTAACCACATTTCAATTTTTTTAAAACTGTCTAAATAGTTATTGAATAAACCAAGATTTACTCTATGAAATTTAATCACATCAAAATAGAATCTAAAAATTTACTTTTTCAAAAACATTAATTACTCAATAAGTAAAATTATAATGAATGATATTCTGTTTCTTGACTTTAGTTAGGGTCCATGTATGTTCACTTTGAGATGATTTACTGAGCTATAGGCACTTTTCTGTATTTATGTTAACTTCAATGAAAACATTTACAATCAAAGTACTGAGAAGTAAATAGGGTTGCGACTGCTTTGTATGTATGGATCCCATGTGAATAGGAAAACTCTGAAAGAATTCAAATCTAGCTAAGACAAGAAGAACTCAAGTTCAAAATTAAAGTGCAATTACAAAAGAAAAAGTTGTCTGAATAGGTATATGACAAACAACATCTATTTAGAGAACTGAACAGAAATGACTTTATTATGATTAATGCAACTGCCAGTCCTTTCCAATACAACTTCCTATGACGACGGTAATGTCCAAAGCTCCTTTGTCCAAAACAGTAGTCGCTAGCCACATGTAGCTACTGAACATCTGAAGTGTGGCTGATGTGATTAAGGAACTGAGTATTCAAATTAATTTAATTCAATTTTAATTTTAATTATCTTACGTCGCTAGTGGCTACTGAATTGGAGAACAGAGATAGAGTAAGCAAACTAAAACCAAATATTTAGCTTTAATTTTCAAGCTAATAAAGTTGTATGTATTGAAAAAAATATAAAATACCACTCTTAGGTCTCCAGGTTGGTTCCCTAGTCTGAAGTGCCTCGTTATTGCAGATAAGATCTGCATGGCTGACCATTTACTCCCTGAGAGAAGAAAACTGACATTGCTTATAAGTTCAAAATGACACTGCCAGTGAGCTTTATTTTCTAATGGAACAAATGCTTTCTAGTTAAAGGGGCTTCTCAAAAGGTCTAATGATTTGCTGTCATGAAAATATGTTTTGCCACCATCTTTTCTGTCTCTCTTTTCTTTTTTTTTTAAGTCAAGAACAGGCTACAACTACTAGAAATTACTTACTTTTTCTTGAAAATATTGGGACAATAATCACAATGTCCCTGTTTAAGTCTCTATGAAGCTAGAAATTTGGTTATAAATGGTCAGATTTCCAACCATGCACTACATCATTTCTACTCTCGAATGAACCATTTCTCTATTATGGCTGGAAGCTTACATATACTACTTCCACTCCCTATATTTCTCCTACATTTAGACAATTTCAAGCCTTCACAATGTAGAGTTCAAGTTTTCCAAATGCCTTTCATAATTAATTCACCATTTGATTTTGTTTCTCTACTAAGACCCATTCTATGCTATAGAGTAGTATGCAGTACTATGATACTGTACTTTAATGCCTATTTAATTACCTGTCTTCTTCACAAACTACAGGTATACGAGGTAGGGGTTGTATCTTATTCACTCTACACCTATATAGTTTACTAATATTTGCTGGCTAAAATCAATAAAATAAATCATAAAGATTACTAAGTTAACTAAGTCACTAGAGGGGTGAAAGACAAAGGGCAGATGTTAATTATATTTAAATTCATTTTGATTACATACGTAAGCAATGACACACTTCTCTCTAGTGCCATGGCATATGAAACAAGAGAGGGGTAATAGGCTACAAGCCTAATGCAAAAATACAAGAGCTGAAATTAGAGATTTACAAAAGATTAACACTTTGTATGTTTCTCTACATAAACACCTTCATATAGAACAGAGGTCTGTCAAGTTTTTTGCTTAGGTGGCCAGGCAGTAAGCAGCCAATGTTTTAGGCTTTGCAGGCCATAAGGTCTCCATAACATACTGGGTTTTTTTGGTAACAACCCTGTAAAAACTACAAAATCAATTATTAGCTTATAGGTGACAGAAAAGTAAACTTCAGGCTTCATTTGTCTCACAGATCACAGTTTGCCTCCTCCTGACATAGAGGATTAACACTTAAAGGATTTGTTATTCATTGCCAAGAAAATTGGTACACATGGATAATTTCTGTTATCAGTATGAGTCTTCACATTCCACGTTTTAAAAAGGAAAGAAAAAAATAGTCCAGATAACTTAATCAGAACAATGTTGACCCAGTTATAGATGTGTTGTGTTGGCAGATGGCAATCTGTACAAAATGATATGATTAATAAGGCCTGACATTTGTTAACACCAGGAACCCACATTCCACAGAATGTTGAAAATACCTAAACATGAAAAGGGACACTTCCCTACAAGCCCATGGAGCTTCACTGAGCTAGATGACTCCTTCTTTGGAAAACTTTATCACTACTGCTGGCTATGAAAGATACTGTACCTCACACGTCCAAATTTTGTTTTTCTTTTGATTTAGTTAACCAGAGAAGTGAGTATTTTAAAAGGGAGGCAATGTGCCCTTTCTTTGTTTTGCCTCTGGAATTAGTGTACTGTTCCCCAAATGATGTATGACTATTAAGTTTATAGAAAGTAAACACAATGTTATACTTTATAAATGCCTAAAAAGATAATTCTCTTTCTTCTTACAACCTGAGCAGGACCCTATGTGGTGTTCCCAGGACAGAACCCCCCACCCATGTCCTCCACCAGCCTCTTGTTTTAGAGAAGCTTTAGTTCCCCAGGGCTCCTTGAGACAGAAGAGTCTGGCTCCAGAACTAATGTTTGAAAGAATGTGAACATGTAGAAAAAACAGCAGTTGGGCCATGAGAACTGATAACAATTTAAGTAACAGATCATCCATACAGCAGAATCACAGAATGTTTAGTTCCTCCCTGAAGGAAATAGATAACAGTGTCTGATGCCCGTACCTGAGTTGCTTTGCAGATACTAAAACTCCCACCAAAAGGAAGAAGCTAACTGCATGATGACTATGAGCACACAGCTCTCAGACCGGCTGGAGCCTCAGGATTAATGATGTTAATCCCCTGTCATCAACTCTCTTACCTCACTATCAACCAACTAGAGGATTACGCACAGGCTGATCAGGCACCCTGAGACTCTCCTTCATGTTGCCTTTAAAAATCCTTCCTTGAAATCCATCAGGAAGTTTGGGTCTTTTGAGCATTAGCCACCCATGCTCTTACTTGGCCTTGCAGTAACGGCTGCAGTTTCCTTCACCGCAGCTCAGAGTCAGTAGATCTGTCTTTCTGTGTGTGGGTGACCATACCCAAGTTTGGTCTGGTAACACTCTGGCTTACTCAGTGAATTATCCATTTACATCTTCCTTGTAACTGCATTTTACAGGCTAAAGAACATCAGCTCACAGTATAGGGGAGGGTATAGCTCAGTGAAGAGTGTGTGCTTAGTCTGCACAAGGTCCTCCTGGGTTCAATCCTCAGTACTTCCACTAAAAATAAATAAATAAACCTTCTCATCTGCTGCTTCAATAAATAAATAAATAAATAAAATAAGAAAAAAAGGGAAAACATTTTAAAAACTCAACTCACTATAATCAACTCACTTAAACAGAATGTACTTACCATCTCAGTAACTCTAGACATAGTCAGTACTTGTATATTCAATAAAGAATAGACCATCTCCTAGAGAACTTTAGTTTTTCAAGAAACACTGCAAAATGGTTTTAAAATAACCCTCTAAAAAAAAATTCAGAAAATCTGCCAAAAAAAACCTTTTTAAAATTTTAAAAGATAAAAAAAAATAAACTTATGTTTTGAGCCTTTAAAAATAAATAAATTAATTAATTAATAAATAAATAAACCCTCTAATTTTGAGGGAGGGACACTGTGTCCACGAAAAAAAATAGAGCTACCTACAGAATAAAAAAATACAGTGGTTAAACAGAAATCAATCTTTTTTTTTTCCTTTCAGATTGCTAAAATTGTTAAAACGGTTAAGGTAGCATATAATTTTTCTTTTTGAAGAATTTTGTCCAGTATGACAAGTAAATAAATGTTTAACTCTCTCTCTCTCCTTTTATTGCTGCCGAAACAAGAAGAAATGGAAAATAAGTGCAGCATGTTTACGACATATTAGTTTCTCTCTCTACATGAAACACTCAGTGAGAACACTTTATAGATGAATTGTACTTTCGATTGAATAAAGAATGGTAGACTACCTTCAGTTTTGTAGAACTGGATAATTTGTCACAGTTTCTGCCTCTAGAAAAATGACAACCCAAAGGAAAACAAGTGATAATACCTTAAACTGATACTTTGCTTCATATAAAGTATTTTAAAATAATAATTTAAAAACCTACTAAGCTATAAGGAATACTATCATCAACAAAGAATGCTTACAGAATTTCCTATTTCAGTATATACCATTTCTCATACTGCAAACCATATTATTTACCAAAAAATCATTTTGAGATTGCTTCATGGTTATCACACTCTTGTTTGACCCCCTATTTTATTATTACTTACTACTATCATTGTTAATACTTTGGAAACAAATATGTACAATTAATGAGTGTGCTTTATATATATTTATACATATAAATATATATGTATATATACATACATACATACATATATGCCATATATATGTATATATAAACTTCATTTTCCACTTATACTTTGTAACCTGTAATATGCCAGGTCAGTTAAGAGTATTTAAACACTAATTGCTCCTTTTGAAGGAGTATAAAGTAGAAGAGGTATATTTTCCCAAACCTCAGAAAACAAAATACATGATCAACTTATATCTATATTTGTAGAATTATAGCAACAAAATCCAGCCAAAAATTTTTAGCTTGATTGTTAAAAATGTATCTTTCAAGAAATACAGAAAAATAATTTGTTTCAGAACACTGCTAAAGAAGTTTTCTAAATTCAAGTTTGAAAATGTCAAAAATCATATTAATTTTTTTCTTCTTTAGATAATAGCTAAGTTCCACTGAAACTCTTTTTTAAAGATTAAAAAAAAATAAAACTCCTAAAATGTATGATTTTGCTTTCCATATCGGTTCAGCTGGTTAGGAGATTCTAGTGAATCTTGGTACAAGAGTCTTTCTACTCCCCTCACCAGAAAATTATCAGGTTATAAGATCTGAAAAGTCTGGTATAATAGGCAAAGATTTCTAGATTTAATGTACTCTGAAAAAGAATTGTGCCTGTGACACATTGGGTTTTTCCAATAACTTTTGGATTTGCCATTTGGGAAATTATTAGAGGAAAGTAATTTTTCTCAATCCAGTTGAAATTTAAACATGACATACATATAATTTTGATAATTATTCTTTGATTTTTTTTTTTTTTGGTCTCTGTCTCATATGCTAACACAAGCTGATCAAAAGTATACCAATCTTAAAGGAAAAACTGATGTTTCATAGTTTCTTCAATATTCTTTGGATACAAATCAGTTGTCTAATTTTCTTGTTGCTAAAAGTAACCCTGCGCCACTTCATCACTATGAAGATTAAAACTACTTTTGAACATATTCATTATTTTCTACATTTAGGATACATAATCAAAAACATTATTTTTTGATATTTATAAATTGTCTTTAAGTATATTTTGTATCTAATTATCGATCTAACCACTTATGCTTTAAATGTGATGCGAAAAAAATTGCTTAACAATTGTTCATTTAGAGCAACAGTAATTAACTTATGGCCATTTGCTGGGAATCATGCAAGTTGACCGTTAGCCTTTCCAAGAACATAAGAGAAATCTAACATCACAACCAGGCATCTATTCTATACTGACAGTAGCACCAAGGGGGTTATTTTGCAGAAATTTTGGGCCAGTTTTCCTGTATGTTACCAGTCTCAAAATTGTAGGATGTATAGGCTACCTTTCTCCCAAAGAAGCCATAGGCTCTCAGACCTCCAGAGAAACAAAGCACACTTTCCACTCCTCTACTCTTTGCCATTCATAGGCTGAAATTTGAGACTATTACTGGAAACAAGTGAGAAAAGGGTGAAAAAACTTGTTATTCTTCCCCCTTCTCAAGTCTATCAAATATAAAATCTTTATTGTATTACTTTAGTCAATTTATGTCATCCCTATTTGAGGGAGAGGTTAAAAATAAATATGGTAGAGATTACTGAAATAGTATCATAAATTATATATCTCCAAGTCCAATATTCAATTACAATAAATTTTCCATAAAATACCATAGAATCAAGATTCTCTGGACACTCCAAGCAATGATTTAATTCTTTCTTATGGGAAGCAAATAAATCTTTTTTTCTTTTAAGGAAAAAGCACATGATTTGATGTGTATAAACCTTTCCAGAAGGAAGATCTTATACACTGTCCCAAAGGAAAAGAATATGTACATTTTGAAGAATTCCTTTGAAAAACATCTCTTTGACTAGAAATGATGTTTGCTTCCTTTTAAAATATTTCTTAAAAAGAAAAATGTGCTTCCCAGGGTACCAAACGTGGTAAGAGTTCCCATTCATTATCACCATGTGTCCTTGAGAAATATTAGGAATAGGGTCAATCACGTTCCTTTTGACCTTGGAATTTTCCCCAAAAGACATACAGAGATTCCCCTGTAAGGCAAAGACATCTCTATGATATCTACCAGTGATCCGTCCACAATGGTTAATATTACAGGGGATCCCTCTTGAGCAAGAGAGCTCATATAAGTTTGAAAATACCCATTTATTGCTTATTGTTTTCTTTGAAGGGAATATAAGGTCAATACAAAGTCCAGTTTAACCTACAGAATTGGGAGGCAGCCCTAAGTTTCCAGAAACTAAATGATTTTTCTTTCACAAATGAGGAAACTTAAATGAGAGGTCTCAGTAGGATCGTTCCCACATTTCCCCAAGTCTAGTGTATAATCTCTAAATGACAAATGAACTATTTTGTCTTCAAATTGTTCAAAATATACCAAAAATGTCAGCCCAGTCTGGAAAAAAGTAATGCAACTAAGATTTTTTAAGTATGCATTTTATAGGTAGTTACCTAAAAGGAAGACGCATAGTTTTCCATTAAATACACTTTTTTCCCTACACTGACTGCTAAACAAACAACTGCAACCTGAGCATGACAGAACGAAAGTAAAGGCTCAAGTCCCAGGAAGACTACAGTTACCCTCCCCTGAATGCAAGTAAGAACACATCTACAACAAAATGTCAATTCTAGCACTAAGTTAATTAAAACAGAACTACCCATTCTTATCCCAGCCTCAAGGCCTTCTCTCTCACCAAAGCCCTTCCTGTTACAGGTCAGGACAATAATGTCCAGCTAGCTACTTAAAACTCCAAACCAAGAAGCATCAATTTCTTCTCTTTCAAGCACCATCTACCCCAACTCAAAGAATAAGTTTTGTGTAACACCCGAGTTTTCATTATCGTAATGTCAGAACAAAATCATGACTATCAATGCATCTCACAAATCTACTTACATATGTGGTTCTCATAGATGCCAAAGCACATTAGGTATATCATTATTAAATTTTTGATTCTTTGTGAAGTTTCCTATTTTTTGATAATAATTCTGTTTTAATCCATAATTCCTCTAGAATAGTCATATTCAAAAACTGATTTATAAGATATTAAAACATCTGTTAGTTTTCCAAGCTTGGCAAAATATTTTTAAAACATATTATAAAATAAATGGTAGATGAATTTATTATTTATAAGTTAACTTTGGCTTAATCTTTATGATTTAACATTTTAAATGCTAATAAGTTAAATGATACACGGAAATCAATTAATGTTATCTGAGTAGGAAAGTGCTTGCTCAGATACAGATCTGAAACGATAATTAGATCATTACCTTCTTTGAGTTATGAAATCACAATTTTCTCAATATTTAAACTGCACTTTTGCCTAAGATGCAATGTTTATTTTTCCCTGTCAGTGAAGTATGTTTCCTTCTTCCTTGACAAGACAAAAAAATGAACCACTCCAATTTATGAGTCAGAAGCTAGTCATTTTTAAAAGATAGTTTTAGAATATGGCTTCAAGTAAGTTTCCTCTAAAAATAATGAGTTACAATCTCTCAGAACCTTAGTCACTAAAGTATACACTTCTGAGAATATAGACAACATATAAAATTGCTTGGAAACGCCTGACATCTTTCATTATTGACAAACTAATTCCGTCATGCGTCAGTGTCTGAAATTTTACTAAATGGCTTGTGAAAACACAAAGATTGATGACTAGAAAAGCTAAGAAATTCTTCCTGCCACCTGGATGATGTAATGTTTTTGGTGCTGAGGTATAATATGAATCATCTGGACTTTTGAATCTGCAATTGTATTGGCAAAGTTGATTCTATTTCACATAAGTCCAGAATTTTTCTGGGAAACTGAAATGAAATGTGTTAGTCACATCATTAAATACAGGATTGGGAGCACAACTTTACAGCAGTTTCTGTGAAGAAGGCATGGGGGTTCATTTGACCATGAGAGCAATATGAGCCATTGGTGAGAAGTGTGCTAAAAAATAATTTTCAGGGAAAGGTAAGACCCATGACTCTCATACGGATATAAAAAATGATTACATGTTAAAATTTTTTACTTTACTCATATGAGATGAAGGAACCAACCAGATGTTCTAACTGATTGAAAGGAAAAGTCAAAAGAACAAAAATTCATATGGAGTAAAGGAATGTTGAAATTAACTACAAATGCAAAGAAAACTAGTTTTTCCACAGGAGAGAAGTAATCAGTTAAAAGCAATGATGAACAGAGAAGAATTTATATATCTAACAGATACGTACAACTAGCAAAGCGTTACAAAATAGCTCAAAGATAATAGATAGAGCTAGAATCTGATAACCAAGAAGGATAATAATCTAAGAAGGATGCATAGTTTTTCATTGAATACATTTTTTTAACACACAACTTTTAAATAAACAAGTATAATCTGAGACTGATAACAGAAATAAAGACTCAAATTCAAGAGATACTACAGTCACTCTGTACTGCACGCAACTGCATGCAAGGGATAATACATCTAAAACAGTATTTAAATTCTAGATATAATTTTAAAAAAACAGAACTGTCAGTTTTTCCCCCAGCTGCAAGACCCTGTCTCTCACCTCAAGTCTTTCCCATTTCAGGTGAGGACAACACTGTCCACCCAGCTACTCAAATCTCCAAATAGGAAGTGTCTAATTCTTCACTCTCAGTCACTATTCACCCCAACTCTAAGACAAGACAATGCATCATCAAGTCCTGGGAGTTCAATAACTGATCCTGAATTGATCTATTTTTAATTTTCAGTATTCCAACTCTAGTTTGAACATTATAATTTCTGTTCTGGTTTACCAAATAGCTCCTCACTAATCCCCAGTCTCCATTCTTGCCTCCCCACATTTTCCTTAGACCAGTCAATATACTCTTTTAAAAACTGTATCTGGTAAAGTCCTCCCATGCTTAAAATCAATAGACATCATCCGGATTTAGACTAACACCCAAATTCCTTTCATGGGACATTCTAAGGCCCCCAGATCTCTGTCCCCTGCTATGTCTCTAACTTCAGTTCTTCCCATTTGTCCCCTTATTCAACTTAGTCCATATTTATTGAAATTTGCTTTATCTTTTGACCACCTCAGCCTGGTTTCCATTTTCGTATTAACTTTTTCCTTTATTTGGCTCTCTCTTGTTCCATATTTTGAATGCCTGCCTCCTTTCTTGTCATAAAAAGGCAATTTCCTCAGGGAGAACTTATTGCTCTACTCAATATAATATAATGCTCCAAAACACTTTTTAATTTTTTTTATGCATGGCAACTTATTGCTGAATAAAATTTTCAAGTATTTAATTTCTTGAATATCACCTATCTTCCCTGCCCTAATATGCAATTTACCTAATCTTTCTTTCCTGTTCATGGCTGTACAAAAATACAGAAGATTCTAATATACTGTTGTCCCTCAGTCAATATTAGTTGAGTAAATCAATTAATTATACTTTTTTTCCTTTCTCCAGGGAAGTAGATAACTACATTTTTCTGGAGGATGATGAGTTAAAAGTTCTAGAATTCATGATAGATAGGTTCAGACTACTGAGGGAAATTTGATTTAGAATAAAGAGTAACCCAGAAGATCTGCAGGTACTGTTCACTTTAGGAATAATAGAAAATGAGTCTAATTCTTCTTTTCCAAGGTCTATCAGCATCTAATTCAAGAAAGACTAGCAGGAGTTTATTTTTTAAAGGGCCAGAATAAAGTCCCTGCTGGGGAAATGCTGTAGGCTTTACAGTGATAATAAGGGAAGCCTTCCAAGAGAACAGTGAGATCTGGAATCACTGACTCCAGTTTAGGCTGAGTATACCGCTGATAAAGAAACATCAGCTTTTTAATTTATTATATGGAGATAATAGTCATATTGTTGCTTATATTCGATTTAGTTGTGTAGATCCAAGGAGATTATTTATAAGGATATATTTTGAAACATGAAATCCTGTGCCAACAAGAAGTACCACTGTCACTAAACCCACTATTTAACCTCTAGATCTCCATTCCCCCATTTAAACAATCTGTCTCAAAATACCTCTCCCCATACTTTCTGGGTTAGAGTTACATGGGAAGAATTATATTTTGTTGCTTGTGGTAGCAACACAGGCTGCACTAGAAATGAATGGGACAGAAGGACTCTGCTGATGTGGTTTAACCCTGCAATGGGATCCACAAATGTGTAAAACATCCAGAGTGGAAATTCATGCCTCTAACAGTAATAAGGTAAGTTTACTTTGCAAATGATATTTGGGCATGTTCAGTTATTGTCAAGTTATGCCCCCAGCCATTCGTCATCCAGTTCCCTAGAATCATCCACATGTCTACTGAAAAAGTTTTCTCATTTGCCTCATCCTTACAGCTTGACTGATGGCTCCCCACCCAGACTAACCATTATCACAAATCATGTTGGTTTGGGCAACAGCAGACCTTCACAGATCATTTATTAGGTTCTCCCTTGTCATAAGTCTTTATTTTTCTTTGTTACTAGCAATAATAATATCCAACACTGTATAAAAAATAGTTACCATTGATTGAATGATTGACAGGTGTCAAACACTGTGCTAAAAGCTCAGCATTATGCAACATTTGAGACAGATGCTATTACAAGTGCTTGCAAGCATTATAAACTCATTTTTTCTCAAAAAAAACCCTGCGAAGCAATACAATCTTCCCAAATCTACAAATGAGAAAACTGAGGAAGGATAATATTCCAGAACATAACAGCATTCACAGAACTGGTAAGTGGTGAAGCTGCGATAGAAGCTCTTAAAGTCTCGCCACAACCCTAAAAAGCAGGTATCATCTTCAGTACAAAGATACTGAAATTAAGATGCAAAATGATGAAGTGAGTGGCCCAATTTACATCAGTCAAAAACTATGTAAGAGACTTAGAGAGACTGTTAAAGTAACCAGATTAGATCCAAGATGAAGCCACTCACGCTAAACCCCACATCAGTAAACCAGTATTTACCTAAGTTTCTATACTTGGCTCTTTCAGGGAAGGAAGACCTAGGTCAACCGATCAGTTGCTCTGCATAAGGTACCTACCCTTAATCCAGCTCCAAGACTTCCCCTTGTCCCACATAAGGAAAAGAACTGCACTGTAACCAATTAGCAAATGCCCAGGACACCTTTCTCGATCATGCTCACTTTGGTCTATAACAATCTCGCCTTGTATAGCTCTTCAGAGCTCCCTTCCTCCTGCTAGACTGGACGTTACTCAATTCATGAAATCACCAAATAAAAGCCTACTAGATCAGTAAACTATCTTTATAAAGTTTTTCTTTCAACAACTCTAAGGTGATCCTTTCCAAATCCATGTCCTCAGCTCTTCCATGTACCTCATGAGCTTTATACTGTGAGAGGATGCCCTGACCTCAGTTTCCTCGGGAAAGTAGCTCCTCTCTGCCTTACCATAAGGGAAACCACAGCTAGAATCAGTAAAAGTTTCCCAACAAATAGTACTAAACGGTAAAGTTTAGTACTCATCATTTATTTTAATCACTATATTCTCAGGGGCAAGTATTCAGCAAGCGGCGTGAAAATGACACACACCATTTCCAATAAAGTCACAACAGGATCTGTGCACAAAACTCCTTTTCGTTCCCTGGAAAACAGCTCTCTGCTCCTGTTCTAGTGAATATTACCATTTACAGTGTCTGTCCTGCTTTGACTCTGCATTCCTGGTCTGAGACTTTTCTGGAAAAAAGCATACAAGGAGTGCCTGTAAGTAAGAATCATGGACTCCCAGGGTATCTAAGGAAGAGGAAATTCACAAATTAGTCTTAATACGTAATTTGTTTTTCCTTTTTCTCAGATGTAATAAAAATTTGAGAGTCCTCAAAAATATGATAACTGAATGTCTAAAACAATATTATTGAATTATATGTCCTTAAAACACATATGATAGAAGAATCAGTGGCATTTCTGACATCAACAAAAAGTTACTAAATACTGAAGAAGATATATTGGATTTTCATTCTAAAGATGTTTCATGATTCCTGCCTAATCACATTTCCTTCTAAAAAAAATGTATCTGCCTTTTTTAGAAACAAGTGCTAATATGTCCATGTTTTACACATCACAGCTGGTACCTTGCTGGGTCATACTTATTCAGACTGGACTAAGGAACTTGAACCACAGACGGGCAGAAGTCTATTGTTTGTGGAGCCTTGTTCAAAAATAGGCTTCACCAATCATATCTTTCCCCAGGAATCTGGAAGGGTATAACTGAAAGATTAAATAGTTAGAAAAGGTGTTAATAGAGTTTTTCAATATAAAGGCAGTAATTAATCACAAACCCTTAACTTCCCCTATGGCAGGATTTTTCAATTTTGTCACTGTTGACATTTGGGGCTAGAAAATTATCATTTTTACTATTTTAATGTAGGTTGTTATCTGGTGCATTGTATGATGTCTAGCAGCATCCCTGGACTCTACTGACTAGAAGACAGTAGAGTCTCCTTCTTCAGTTCTGATGATCAAAAATATGTTCAGACATCATCAAATGTCCCCTATTAAAATCACTCCCAGTTGAGAATCACTGCCCTATGGATCCTGAATCAGAGAAATCAAAAGGGAAATTTCAATAGCTGTCATTCTGGGTAAAACCAGAACACAACTTGGAACTGGAAATCAAGATTTCTTTCTTTCACTCTAAACTGAAACTACTGAGAAACAGAAAGAACAAGAGAATGAGATTATGAATGAGTAGTAAATTCTTGGCAGCCCACGTCCCAGTTTCCTCAAGCATATTAGTCACATACTCCCAGATGAAGGAGCTGCTCTGAGAAGAAAAGAGAAAAATGCTTTCCTTTCCCCCACAGAAGCAAGACCTCCTACTTTATACATGAGATTAAAATATAAGTTAGAAACTAACACAACATCGTAAATCAACTCTATTTCAATTTAAAAAATTAAAATTTAAAAAACACAAGTTAGGGGACTACTGTCTGCTGCAGAGAGGGGATAGAGATAATCCAGAAGAAGTAAAATATGCAACTGGGACAGCTGTACAATGCCGATATAGAAACCCAGAGTAAGCAGGTACGTTCCAGAGGCTGAGATGTGGAATACAGTAGATGGACACAGAGCAATAAAGACTCAGAGACGCAGCAGAATATCTATCTCTATGCCTAAGCTTCCAGTTCCAAAGTCTACATATCCATTATAGCAATAAGTATTTGTCCCCTGGAATAATCTGACTGAATTAGTCCTTGCAACCGAAAGGGCCAGATTTACAGTGCTGTCATTTGTATGAAAAGAAACTAGTCAACAATGCCAACTGAAATCTGAACCCATGTCATTTTTTAAAATTCAGTTTAAATAGCTAAAAGGCAGCCTTTATTTTCTTGTGGATTTTTACGGATTTTTGAGAGAGAGAGAGAGAGAGAGAGAGAGAGAGAGAGAGAGAGAGAGAGAGAGAGAGAGAAAGGATATGACATTTTGCATCTTTCCTGACATCCACCAAGACCTTAAACATCTGTAAGACCAGGAGATAACTTCCTTTCCTCTACTGATTCTTCCTTTTAGTTAGGTGCATTTATACTATCTTTCCCAATTACATTTTTTGTAAAAACTGCTTTTCTCTGCCAGAGATTGTATCTACTTAGGACATCTTTAAAAGAGTCTACTATCTTTTACATTTTTCAGTTCCTCAGAGTACCTTTTCTAAATTTTCTAAATTGTAGGACTGTAATCAAGGTTTCTAACTGTAAAAAAAACAAAAGCACAACAACAACAAACAGGTCTCAAGGTTCTTATTTTTGGAACAATGACCAGTTGTTACCATGAAAAATCCCACTGTTATGACAAAGAGGACTTTTTCCTTTACTCCCCCAAAATGCATTCCATGTACTATGCCTACCTCTATTATTTTTCTTCCTTGCATTGCTTAATTCACCTTTTATGACTGCAAGCATTAGGCAAGTATTAAAAAATAAAAAAACTCTTCATCGTTTGCCATCACATGCCTTAAACAATGAGTCATCTAAAGAAATGAACATTTCTGTCATTTCAAATCATTACTGAAAATTAGAAGTAAATGAAGCTGGAATATGAGTCTCAGAATTTTGAAAACTAGAGGAACATTAGAGATAACCCTGCTCATCTCCCAATGCAGATAGAACAAAAAAATCCCAGAAAACTTTGCTCAAAGCCAAACAATAAGCAGTTCTGAGAGTTCAACTTAGATCATTTTACTCTAAATATCATTCACTATTCTCTGGCCCTACAAGCATGACACACTGTCTCTATGTCTTTCTATGTTGAGTCATACATAGACACCAAGTAACTAAAAAGTGTACTGAGGTGATTTAATTTTTCTATCAGGGAGGTTCACATTGAACTAATTACCCTAGGCATCATGAGGGGAAAATCAGTAGCTAGTATCTATTGCCTTCTCTGTGCCAGACATTTGGCTAAGCAGTCTATATGCAGGTATCCCATTTAATCACCAAAATGATTGCAATCTGTGAAGTAGGCACTATACTGTCTTATTCAAGGTTCAGCTGTGGAGAATAGAACCTTTCCTAGACACCTGAAGAAGGAAAATCTCTTATATAGAGGGGAAGCAATAGACTAGACTGAGGCTCTGGCCACACCAGGCTGCCACAACAGCTACTGCCTCTGCATTGTTGAAGAAGTAGATACTCTCAATCAGGAAACCTCATGGTAGCTGGAAGCGTTAGCAACTTAGACACCTCTGCCATGAATGGCACCAGAAAATGGAGTTCAAATTCCAAATCCAGGACCCAGTAAGTATGTGTGATTTGCAGAACTAAAATCACATCCAGAACCATAGCTATAAGGGAGCTGAGGAAGGTATTGCAGGGACTGGAAAGGTAAAAAGTACTGGAAGGCACACAAGAAAGCTATTGAAATGGATACTGCAAGAGCCAATATAAACAAATTTGTAGAAAACTTTTTAAAGTTTTCTTTTTAAACAAGTTTTTACCCTTTGGAATCAAAATCTCAAGAAGTACAATAACATCACTTTTAAAATAAAGTAATGAAAATTAATTGGAAGACAATTATCAAGATTGAAAGTCAGTATAGAGAAAAAGGCTTCCCTAAAATAAAACTGCAATCTTGGGAAAAAAAAAAAAAAAGAAGTGTTTCTTTTCTGAGTTAATGTCATGTTAATCTAAGTCTAACTTCTGGAAGTAACTTGCAATTATAATCATTTATTTTATTTACTATTTTCTGCTTTCACTAAAATGAATTTAGTACAAAGTTAGGTTTTGGATAGCTGCCATCCACACTAAAATGAACAGTAATTAAACCTGTTATTAGTGTTTTTAAGACCATACTAATGTTACTCATTAAACATGGGATGGATTGTTTTCAGCTCATGTTCCATGGGGGTCATAGCATTTTCTATGTATGTGTTGGCCAGGATGCTGGCAAATGACATGGACTGTCCTCCCAGAATACTCACGGAAATGAAATGTGTGCATCCTGAGACAAGCTGGCTGAGCAAAGTCTGGCACTTAATGAAATCAACGAAGAGCCTGTTTGTCAAGGGTAACTTTACGTGTGTGTAAATGATCCTCACCTCCATAAGCATGGTGAGATGATTTTACCATCAGTGATTTTAGGTGATTAAACACCTCTGGTCTGCCGTTCCCATTAAGGGAGGTTATTTTTACTTTCATCCCTGCAACAAAGCTAAGGTTTATGCATCATTAGGGAGTCTATGGTGACTAGATGATGCTTCTTTTGCTGTCCTACCATCCATCACTGGGTTTGGAATTTTTAGTTCAAAATGAGCACCATTCACTCTTTCAGATTACTTCTAATTTACTATTGAATGTGTATTTGTTCTGCACTATTCTCAATGGAGCTCATATTGTTTATGTTTCCAGAACTTTTTAAGACTCATCCTTGAATAAAGATTAGGAAAAAGTTATTTGCATTTCCTCCAACGAATAGCCATAGGACAAGTGATGGATCCTGGAGCTCAGACTGTTAAATATTCAACTGTCCTTCTGAATCATCAAGAGGGACATACCCCAGTTTGACAGGGACAAAGATAGCCGGTAAGAGGACCCAATTTCTCTGGTTAAGCCCAATTTCTCTGGTTAAGCCCTCTGTAAGAATTATCAATGATTTTATTTTCATTTAATCAAATCATATTCAAGTCTCAGCCTCAAAAGCCCATTGGGCTGGTAGGAAATTCTGATCTTTGCCACGGTTGGGTGTATCACTGTCAGAGTTCACCCATAATTAGGACATTTTAGAGAAAGAGCTTCATCTTGCAGTCTTCTGTGGCCACAGCTGAAAACCTCATTACACAAATCTGTAAGCTAAAAGCTATCTGATTTTATGCCATGTACACACCTGGAGATGTATGCTGAGACAGGGAGCCTCTAGAAGTCCACCTTCAAACTGCTTCCCATTCCTTCCAAAATCCTGTCACCTGTCAGAATCAATGTGCATCCTCCAAAATTCCAGTCCTAAACATAGGCACTTAATATCATCTTTTCGGGATGCTCAGCCTTTAAAAACCAAAATCCAGGAGAGAAAGATTTCTTCCAGGAAATTTCTGCAAATTAGCCCTGACATACAAGCCTGATCTGAGACAAAAGAGCATAAAATGTGCTAAGATACTTTTGTGAAATGTAGCAGGGAGGATTCAGACAAGGAGAGAAAAATTAAGAATAATTATTTTCATAAATTATTTGAAGTACTTACTGTGTGCCAGGCACCGTTTTAAGTGCTATCTTGAATAATTTTTACCAAGCAGTCAAGATGAGTCCCCAGTGAGGATTAAATGAAACATCACTAATGTGTGCCAACCACTATTCAAAGCACATTTAAAATACCATTATCTCATATAATTTCCTAACGAGTCTATCAGGTAGGAATTATTTTTATGACTAGATGAAGAACAAAGACATAGGAAGATTAAGTAAGGTATTGAAAAGTGGTTAGTAGATCTGTATGGAATTTTTTTTTTAATGTTGCATTGACCTGAGAAAATAGCAAAAGGTAAAGGGTATTTATTTTTTCTAAGATAACCATTTTAAAGTTATTCCATACAAGACTACATGAATGGTCAGAGAAGACAGCTTACCTGTGCCAAAACATAAGTAATCATAGATCAGAAAACAATTACCACTCTGTGTGCGAGATATTTTAACAACACTTTTGTTCTAATCGCCATTAAAGTGAATACAAAACTGACTCATCATATATCGGTGGTTTCATTTTTCATACTTAATTGCATAGTTAACCTTATAAAACAGTAAAGAAAATATGGGGTAATCTGAATAAATTATGTAATATTACAAGTTGCACATGGATTTGGCAAAAACAATGGCAGTGATACACATTCCCTGAAGTTCAGACAATTCTGCTCTCAGTATCCATAGGCAGAAGTGTTACATATGTAAAAACAAGATGGAAGATGAAGAACACATGCCAGCATCTAAAGGAGGCCAGGATTCACCCTGTGAATGGAGGTGCTCAGAGACATCACCATACATTTACCCGAAGCACATTCAGGAAAAGAGATCACTCTGGCCAGAACAAAGTTAGTGAACCATGGAAGCAAACAGCAAATCAACCTAATAAAATGAACAGTAATGGGAAATACCAGCAGAGACCAAATCATGAGGACTTTGAATATTAACTTTAGACTTCCTTGTATGGGTTACAAAGGTTCACTATAGATGTCATTTTTTGGTTTCAACTTTGCATGTAAAAGTGATACAGTCTCCTGACAAAAATATCAATCAGCAATTAAATGTATATATATTTTTAAAAACCCACTTACATTTATTTCTAAAAAGTAACTGTTTTAATAAAATAGGGTATAGTCTTTCAAACTATTCATACACATGTACATACGTAAACATATTGATTTTCTCAACAAAATTGTGTATCTACTCTAAAATGTCCCATAGCTTTTTTTTTTTTTTATTTAACAATCCATCTTGGGCATTTCTCTATGTTAAGCCAGGAAGATTCAATTGCTTTAATAGTTACATAGTATTCCACTTTGCAGATATGGCATTATTGATTCAATCAAGCCCCTGTTGATTGGCATTTGAGTCCACTGAAGATTTCAGACAGCCAAAAAAATTTTTAGAGAAAAAAAATGTTAAAATATAATCATTAAAATATTGCACATAGTAAGAGTGATAATTGTTCTCTAATCTAGAATAAAATATCCTACTGCACAGATGAGCTGTCCACTTTGGACATTCATACAGACTTGCATAGGATAAATTTAAAATGTTAAAGCCATGTGCCCGAAGATGATTTATGGAAGGAAACTTTAACTATTTTTTTAAGTCACTGATTTCCTCTAAAAATCAGATCAAAATCTGCATATTTTCTTCCCCCCAAAATTGCACTCTTTTACATTCATCACATGGTCAAGAAAAGTGGGAAAGGTAGTTACATGATTAAGGCAAATTCTTATTAAAAGAACTAGGAGCCCACAATAATCTGACACAAAAGGGCAATACTTCTACCTTGAAGGTAAAGGCTGTCCTTCCAAGCAGACCTTTTTTTACCTAAAACAGCAAGATGCAACAGAATCCTCTTTTAACAAGTACTTTGAACTATTAGGTTTCAGGGAAGTCAAACAAAGATATTCTTACGAATAGAACTTGCATTCTTTGAAGGAAATGTAAATTGAGACAAGCTGAAAGAAAACCATTTCATTGATCTAAAGGTATCAATAATTCACAGGTAATGACCCAAAACTGGCCACCTTTGTTGATCTGTAAATCAAAGCTGTACCACACAGCATTCCATTGCTCTTCATCAGCATTTTTACACATTACAATGCAACTTTTATCCTTGCTTTCAATAATCAAATCTACTGAAATGGGATTTGGTTGCAGTTTCTAAGAACAGAAACATATGTGTGGTTCTAAATTATTAAATGCAACTTAAAAATGCAAAACGTTCATTTTTCTTCCTCTAAAAAAATCTCACATACCTTGTTGAGAGTTAAATGGGTGGTATTCAAGTTAGAAACTAATGATTAAAATCATAAAAGCAGATAGAATGGGTCTGACTCTGGTAGTTATGAGGAAAGTGGTGAGGAGATAGGGCACAGAGGGCGTCAGGGTTTAAGGCTCATCATTGTTAGAAACAAGCAATCAATAGGGTATGTGACTCTGACAAAGATGGGAAACATTTTAGCCATTATTTTCACCCTCTCACAGGTGAATGGGTATGAGCAAAGAAATACGTCTGTATTCCCCAATGACATAAAGATTTAATGAAAAAGGAAGAAAATCCATTTATTCTTTCTATGGGTCCCAACATACGGATGTTCATAGATGGAACTGTGAAAAATAAAACATCGTATCTTTACTCAATACTTTATTTTAATTGCATGTTCCTAATAGCACATGTGTTTGAACCATTTTTTTAGATTATTTCTTTTAGTAGTATTTCCCTTCCTCATTAGCAAGATTCACTATGGAAAAATATTAACTATCTCTTAAGTACTTGCTATATTATAGTATGAAAAGTCTCCAAAGGTGTTTGGTGGGTAGAAATTGGTTTAAACCCAACATGTCTTATCATATTCAATTCCTCTTCCTTACCTCCCACTACTTAGTGAAGTCAGCAATGAGGAATAAAAGCTGCACCCAAAAAGCTTTCTCCAAAAACTGCTCTTAGGGTATCAATCAGAGCAGACCACATGGTGCATATCTTCACATCTTTTGGAGACAACTGTTAAAATATTGTCAAAAAAAAAAAAGAAATAGGTTTGGGTTTTGAGAGCAATTTTTTATTTGAGATTAAAATAATCAATTTAATTATAAAACCCACCCTGTAAAGGCAATTTCAGTGTGACTAAACTTAAGTTTATGACTTTTCAAGGGTATCTGAGGTACCACAGGGCACTATTGATAGCTGGGGGTCAAGTTCAAAAAACAACTAGGAATTGCATTTCTTTATCCTTAGACATTTCCAAAATAAATCACTCCTTCAAAAGCATTTATTGAACTTCTTCCATATGCCAAGAACTCTACTAGAAGCTGAAACTCTAGCATAAACACAAGAAAAAATTCACTGATCTTTTGGAATTTACACCAAACACAAAGCAGCCTGAACAAACCCTGCCCCTACCATCTATCCACTCCCACTTTATTCTATGGCAAAGCTTTTATATATATATATATACATACACACACATATATATACACACACATATATACATATACATATATATACACACATACACTTCCTTTTAATATTTTTATATTAAATATTAAAGGACACTCAACAAATTCTCTACCACATGATGGTAATTAGACCAAAAGAAGTGAGCCTGGGAAGAGTGTTAAAAAATAATTCACTTGAAGATTTCTGCTCATGAGCAAATGGAATAGACATAATTTCCTATTCCACTCCAAAAATACAACTAAAAATCCTGGGCAGTGTATATAAAACAAAAACAAGAATATTCTGAAAGATGGAAAAAGAAGACAGAGCAGCCAGGAAACTAAAAAAAGCCATAGCAGTAACTTTCCTAGGTTTTCTTTTTGCTCTCTATATGCTCTACTTGGAGCCAAAGAAGTTGGCAACCCAGAAATACCAACGCAGACACACACAAAAAAAGTCCTATCAGAGCCTGCCCATCTAACCAAAGGACAAGAAAAATGGAAGCCTAGCAAGACAGAAAACTTCTAGACAAAAAGTATTTTACTTCAGTAAAACTGGAAAAAAACAGTGGCCCCCATCCATGTCCACATGAGCAAATAAAGAATGGAGAGCTTGGACTTCACCTTCATGAGGCTGGGAAGAGGTGCCCCAGCACCCCTGCAGGGGGACTATCAGAGAAGGTCAAGTAGAGTAGCAGGCCAGTAAAGATCACCCCCTTGTATTATGAGTCGATGACACATGGGGTGTCTATATTTATATCCTCTTTCTCCTCACTGAAGTAGTATCAGAGGAGAACTATAGTAGAGTTAGAACTTAACATATCATTATCACTTAACAAAGTGACCTCCAGCACAGTGTCAGTAGAGAACATAAGGGGAGCCTAACTCCTCCAGCCTCCATCCCAACAGTAATGAGGAACCGCCTTCCTCATGTATCAACAGAAACTGAATGAGAAACCTGGACTTCTACCCCAGCATGACAGTAATAAAACAGTACCCTCTCCCTTTTCCCTCCATGTATCAGTGTCCAAAGATCCAATAAAAACAGAAGGTATAAATAAGATTCATAACATAATACAAAATGTCCAGGTTTAAAAAAGTCACTCATCATACCAAGAAATAGAAAAATCTAAAACTGAATGAAAAAAAGGCAATCAGTAGATGCGAACACCAAGATGACAGAGATGTTAAAATTATTTGACAAATATTTTAAAGCAACCATGATAAAAATGCTTTTTAATAAGGAAATACATACACATCTGAAACAAATGAAAAAAAACAAAAAAAACAAGAAAACAAAAACAAGAGAATCTCAACAAAGAAGCAGATAATCTCACCAAACAAGCCAAAAAAGACAATATTAAGACGAGCCAAAGAAAAATACTGGAACTGAAAAATACATCACTGAAATAAAAGGACCAGTGGGTGGGCTCAATACCAGAATGAAGAGAGAGAGTAAAGAATAATCTGGAAGACAAAACACAAACAATCCAATCTGAACAGCAGAGAAACAATAGGTTGAAAAAAACGAATGAACATAGTCTCAAGGACTTATTAGACTATAATAAAATATTCATACCATCAGAGTTCTGAGAGGATAAATAAAAGAGGTTGGGATTGAAAAAGTATTTTAAGAAATAATGGCTGAAGACTTCCTAGATTTGGCAAGAGACATAGTACTATAGATTCCAGAAGCTGAGCAAATGCCACACAGGATAAACCCAAATAAATATACACAAGATACTCCATAATTAAACTTCTGAAAACTAAAGACAAGGGAAAAAAAACCTTGAAACCTTCCTGAAAAAAACAAACACCAAAAAAAATTTTTTAAGGACCATGAATTTCTAAGTAGAAAACATGGAGTACAGACAGGAGTGGCCCAGTAATTTTTAAATGCTGAAAGAAAAGAACTTTCAACTCAGAATCTTACAATCACTGAAAATATCCTCAAGGATCAAAGGGGAAGCCAATACATTCTTAGATGAAGGAAAATTAAGAAAATTTGTTGCTAGCAAACCTAAACTACAAAAAATAGCTATAAGAAGTTCTCCAAATTAAAACAAAACAAAACCACTTAATAAAAAGAGAAATCTTATAACATTGGAACATCAGCAAGAATGAAAGAACACCACAAACAAAAATATGAGTAAATAAAATAGGTTTTACTTTATCTCTTGAATTTCTAAATTATGTTTCACGAGTGAAGTAAAATTAAAACACTATCAAATGTAGTTCTATGTATAAGTAGAGGAAATATTCAAGATATTTACAGTCTACGTTAAAGAGGACAAAGATGAAAAAGGGAGGTAAAATTTCTATACTTCACCTGACCTGGTAAAATGATGACCAGTGTAGACTACGATAATTTATTTACATAAAATGTAATATTGTGAAGCTAGGGAACTGTCAATAGTATTGCCCTTTTCTTCTAACACCATCTAAAGAGTCTGGGCATTTCTCTAATCATTCTCATTTCTGACATCAAGTACAAGTTCAGAAATGCCCAAGGCCACTTTTAAGTTCAATAACTTTCTAGAAAAACTCATAGATATCACTGAAAGCTATTATATTCATGCTTACAGTTTATTACAGCAAAAGGATACAGATAAGGTAAGAGATACAATTGATAGAGTTTAGGAGGTCTCCAAAAATGGACCATCCAGTTGTCTTCTCCTGGTGAAGTCATGGACAGTGTTAATTCCTCTCATCAATGATGTGGGGTAAGGCACATGAAGTATTAGCATTCAGGAAAGCTCACCTAAGCTTTGGCTTCTAGAGTTTTTACTGGGGCTCAGTCACAGACCCAGCTGACTGATTATATAGCTAAACTTAGACTTCAGCCCCTCGAGAAATCAAGCTGATACCTTGTGGCCCTAAGTTTCCACCCTAAATCACTTTGTTAGACTATCTGGCATGGCTCAAAATCCTCACCCTAAATTACTATACTATCTGGTGTAACCTAAGCACTCAGGCAAATGAAGATATTTTTATCAGGCATAACATACCACGGGCCTAGAGACCATTTCCCAGAAGTTGAGGAAAACAACAAAAAAACCCTCTCCATGGGTAACCTCATTTTTAATCTACACAAATACCTACAGAATCCATTAAGGTAGTTAGGCAGGGAAAACAAAGAAATAAACAGAGGCGACAAGCAGAAAACACAAAATGAGTAAACACAATAGCAGAATTCAGTCCTAACACAGCAATAATTACACTACCTGAGAACAGCCTGAATACAATATTTAAACAATAGAGATTGTAGAGCACACCTAAAGAAATGATGACATGGAAATTTGTAACACTAAATGCATACATTTGGAAAAAGAAGAGAAGAATAATGTCACTTGCAGCAACATGGAGGGACCTGGAGATCATCATTCGAAGTGAAGTAAAACAGAAAGAGAAAGAAAAATACCATATGATATCACTCATATGTGGAATCCAAAAAAAAAAAAAAAAAGAAGAAGAAAGAAAGAAAAGAAAAAAGAGGACATTAATGAACTCATCTACAAAACAGAAAGAGACTTGCAGACATAGTAAACAATCTTATGGTTACTGTGGCAAAGGCGGGTAGGAAAGGATAAATTCGGGAGTTTGAGATTTGCAAATGTTAACCACTACATATAAAAATACATAAAAAAACAAATTTCTTCTGTACATCACAGGAAACTATTCAGTATCTTCTAATAACCTTTAATGAAACAGTATGAAAACAAATATATGTATATACATGCATGACCGGGACATTACGCTGTATACCAGAAACTGACACATTGTAGCTAACTGTACTTCAATTAAAAAAAAGAGAGAAAAAAGAGAAAGTTTCAAATAAGTAATCTAAGCAACCACCTCAAGAACCTAGAACAAAGCCAAAGTAAACAGAAGGCAGGACATGAGAAAGCTCAGAGCAGAAATCACTGAAATTGTAAGTAGGAAAATAATAGACCAATCTAACAAAACAAAGATTTTATTAAAAAAAAATTACTAAAATTGACAACCTTCTAGTAAGACTGACCAAAAAAAAAAAAAAAAAAAAAAGTAAAGGACAAAATACTAGTATCAGGAATAAAATTAAGGATATCACTATAGAACCCACAGACATCAGACGAATAATAAGGGAATATTACAAACAGCTCTACATACATAAATTTGACAATTCAGATGAAAAGGATCATTTTCTCAAAAAACAGAAACTATTGTAACTATTAAAGGAATTAAATTTGTAATATAAAAACTCTCCCCCAGAAGTTTAACCAAATACATAAAGCATAATTAACACCATTTCTACACAATATCTTCCAGAAAATAAGAGGAGGGACATTTCCCAATGTCATACAGCTCAAATTACCCTGACACCAAAATCAGACAAAAACAGTACCAAATACACACAGACACAGACACACACACACACATACACATCCCAATATAGTTTATGAATTTCAATAAAAAACCCCACAACCCAGAAATAGATCCATGTAAATATGCCCAACTAATATTTGACAAAGTACAAAAGCAATGAAAACACAGGAAAGATAGTCTTTCCGGTAAATGGTGCAGGTTAAATCAAACATCTATAGGCCCAAAAATAATTACCCTTAATTTAAGATTCACATCTTATATAAAAGACTAGTAACATTATAGAACAGTAAAATAATCCAGTTATAAAAAGATAAATAGAGTAGCCCCCTCTTATACACGGTTTCATTTACTGTGCTTTTAGTTATCCTGGCCAACTGTAGTCCAAAAACAATAAATGGAAAATCATAGAAATAAAGAATTCATAAATTTTAAATCATGTGCTGTTTCTAAGTAGCAGATGAAATCTCATGTCACTAGCTCCATCCCACCCAGGGAATGAATCATCACTTTGTTCAGGGAATCCACACTGTATAAGCTACCTATCTGTTGCTTAGTAACCATCTCAGTTACCACACTGACTGTTGCATTATCAATGCTTATTCTCAAGTAACCCTTATTTTACTCAATAATGACCCCAAAGTGCAAGACTAGTTATGCTGAAAATTTAGATATTCTACATGCCTAACTGATAAATTAAAGTTTATCACAGGTTTGTCTGTATAGAAAAAAATACACCATACAGAGTTCAGTACTATCAGTGATTTCAGGCTTCCACTGAGGGTCTTGGAACATATTCCTTATGGCTAAGGGGCCACTACTGCGCTGAATACAAGGTATCTAAAGTAGTCAAATTCATAGAAACAGAAAGCAGAATGGTAATTACCATAGGCTGGGTAGAGGGAAGAAAGAGGAACAGCTGTTTAATGGTATGGAATTCAAGATTTGCAATATGAAGAAGTTCTGGAGAGCTGTTTCAAAACAATGTTGAACATACTTACTGAACTATACACTTAAAAATAGTTAAAATGGTAAACTTTTTGGTTTTTATCATAATAAAATATGTATTTTTAAATAAACCAAGATTACTTAAATGTAAAATGTAAAACTATAAAACATTTGGGAAAATAAAGGAGAATTTTTTGATGATCTAGTGTCAAGCAGAGTTCTTATACTTCACATCAAAAGCATAATCCATAAAAGAAAACACATATAAACTGACTTTATCAAAATTAAAATATTTTCCTCTGTGAAAATTCCTGTAAGAGATGAAAAGACAAGTTGCAGGACTAGTATTTAGCATATATAAAGAACTCTCAAAACTCAATAGTAAACAACAAAAAATTCAAGTAGAAAATTGACAAAAGACAGCAAGAGACATACAGATAGAAAATAAACATAAGAAAAGATGTTCAATGACATCAGCCATCAGGGAAATGCCAATTAAAATCACAATGAGGTGTCACTGTGCACCTGTGAGAATAGCTACTATAAAAGTAGTGACCATACCCAATGCTGGTGGGAATGTAAAATGCAATGGCCACACTTAAAACAGTGGCAGATTATTTAAAAACTAAACATGCAACTACTCTATGACACAACAATTGTATTCCTGAGCACTTACCTCAGAGAAATAAAGACTCATATCTACTCAAATACCCATACGTGAATCTTTATAGTAGTTGTCTTCATAATAATAATTTAAAGAAAAAAACTGGAAACAATCCAAATGTCCCTGAAGGGGTGAATGGTGAAACAAAATGTAGTACATCCATGCCACAGAATACTACTTTACCATATGAATTTCTCTGAGTGAAAATGCCAATCCCAAAAGGTTACATACTGGATGATTTCATTTATAACATTCTTAAAATAACCAAATTCCTGAAATGGAGAACAGATTAGTGATTTCCAAGAGTTAAGGAGAATGCAAGGAGGGGAGCAATGTGGGTGTGGCTATAAAAAAGCAGCACACGGGGTCCTTGTGGTGATGGAAAGGTTCTGTATCTTGACTGTATTAATGTCAACACCCTGTTTGTCATAACTACTACATTGAGGAAACTGGATAAAGGGTACATGACTCTTTTTGTAATTCTTCTTACAACTGCACATTAATTATAATTATTTCAAACAGTTTAACTGAAAACAAAATCAATTTGCAGAAATCTTATTAGTAGACATGAAGGTAGAGCTGGAGCTGGAAAACTGTCAGTTTACAATCTTCATGATAGAGATCAGATCACGCAAGGTCAGGATGCTAAGTTTACTGGTAAATGTTAATAAGAAGTGGATATCTTCATAGTCTCAAAGTATCTCCTCACAGAATGACTACTATTAATTGCAAAGCAGGAACAAAAGTAAATATTGGAGAAACCAAGAAACACCTTGATTGTGTAATGAAAATCATCATCAACAATGCAATTCAAATGGATACTCTGTGTCTGAAAAGGACACAGCATCCTCCATGTGGTATTCCAAATGAAAATGTGAAAACTCAATTTAATCATGAGGAAATACCACACAAACAGAAAAAGAAGAAATATTCTAATACCAAAAAAGGAAGGGGAGACCGGTTGTTCAAAAACGCCACTGTTATAAAAAATAAAGTACATGGAAATGTCTCAGGCTAAATGAGGCTAAAGAGACTTGGCAAATAAATGTAATATCTGACTCTGGACTGTCTCCTGGAGGAGTGGGTCAGGGGAATTCTATAAAGGACATTATTGGGTAAATGACGAAATTAAAAGATGCAATGTAGATTAAAGGATTATATCCCTGTAAATTTATAAATTTGATAACTGTACTATGATGCAAAAATGTAAGAGGATAACCCTATTCTTAGGAAATGCACACTGACATATTTAGGGCTAAAGGGCCAAACTGCACGTGTAACTTATCCTAAAAGAGCTCAAAATATTATTTGCATATGTATATATAATTATTCATATATATATATAGTGTACGATTTTATAGATATATTAATGAACATATATACACATATGTATTTTATATATATATATATATAAAATGCATATATATGTTAGAGTTAGAGGGAGAGAAAGAGAAGAAACAGGAGGAGAGGGAGAATAGAGAGAACAGATGACAAAGCAAATTGGCTAAAGTGTTAAAATAAGTGAAAATGGATAATCTGTGTAAACCATGATTTTTCTTCATACTATTATTATTATTGCAAATTGGGTAAATTTGAAACTATTTTGAAATAGTAAAAAATAGTTAAATAAATCATCTAAAACTGAAGAGAAACACTGCTCTATTTCTGATCTTGTTTCAAGATGAGGCAACAAAATATTCCTGTATGAGAGAATTGCTTTCAATTTCAGGTAGTGTTGAAAACTCAAAGAAGCTCACACACTAAGTGGAAATAACAGAACAGGAGCAATGTCAGGCACTTTGAAATCTATGGATTCTAACTATGTCACAGAACTTCATCTGTCTCTTTCTCAAATCCGTTTTCCTCTGCTATCATCATCCTTTCAGATACTCAATCCTTGTGGTAATAAAGGTGGTTCTCACTGAATCCTAGATTCAAGTGATTCTAACAGCTAGTGATTTCAGCAAAAAGATTCAGCATATTTCCTAATAATTACAGGAAAAAAATTAAAACAAATTCTCTAGGTTTTCAATAGTTTTCCTTGCATTACACACCTAGGATTAACCACCAAGGACAGTGTGTGTGCTGTTCTGACTGGCCAGGTCTGAGTAACATGACTACCTATGAGCCATGAGCGGTGGGGGCCATGGGTGTCCATCACACAGAAACTATCCGACTGTGAGATGGAAGAGTGGTTCCCAAATGACAATAAAGAATTCTATTATTATACAAGAATGGGCAAACAATAAAAAAAATCTCTATGGCCACCATTCAAAGAACTTTACTACTCTGTCAAACTCCAGGTTCTCCTACCTCTGAACATCTTTCCTCACAGCAGTGTCTTTTGTTGAGTCTGAGGAAGAGGCTTTGTGTTACAAGGCTGCCCACAGCAAGAGCTCAAGGTCTACTTCCATGTACCGTAAAGACCCACTCTGTGAACACAGTAGCCTCGGGGCTGTGGGGGCTGACACCGCAGGAGCTAGGAGTAGGCCAGCCATTAACTCCACAGGCAGAGGCACTCGAACAGTTCTTCCCAGTGCAATTTACAACATTCATGAATCCACAAGCAGTCTGAGATTTTTCCTCTTAAATGGGCAATTTATAAAACCAAAGCTTCTAGATGAGACCTGCAGGTAGTTTATTTCAATTGAAAGTTGCATTGATTCTAACATGTACCAGTATTACATTTATCACACAATGAATGCACAATACATGAATATTTAATAAGCATTCAAAATACATTTAAATTATCAAATATTCATGAATAAATACTATCAGAAAAATAGAATACATTTGCCAAGAGAGTTGATATCCTTTAGCTGAAGGAAGACAATATTCATCTCAATACTTGCAAGGATATAAACTGATTTAAACAAAAACAACTTTTTGAACTTAATGCTAACATAATACTTTTGTCAGATAAAAATTATTCAAAAAATAATTCTTGTATATAGTCTCTTATTTGCTGGTAGCAAAGCCAAAGATTCTGTTTTTAGCTAACTAATGAAATAATTTTCAAGGGAGAAACTAGTAAAATAGCTTTCTAAATGAAGAACCACCAACTCTAACCAGCAATGCAGTAATGTTTCTTCTTTCCACAAAAGAGCACTTAAAATGAAATCTTCATCCAAATGTCAGAGTCATATGATAGTCACTGCCTTTATAAAAGTAATTGTCCAAATACAAGATAATGTCTTGGGTCACTATCCATCCAGAACCAGGGAAACAAAATTATTCCTATATCCAACCAAAATATTTTTGTCTCAAACACTTCATTTGAAAGCCCCCCAAATGACACAGAAAAAACGTAAAAGATAAATAAATAAAAATAAACAAAAAAATTTGCAGTTAAAAGAAGTGAGAGCAAATTTTCCCACCTCACAATTGGAGCCATGTTTATTTCTCTTCTGTCTGTAACTACAAACTTGAAGTATATACTTCTGCCTTCCTTTTCTCCACTTTAGCTAAGCTCTGGGGGAGTAAACAGGAAAATTTATGGAATTGGGGGAGTTTGGTAAAAATGACCAATCTTTGATTTTTCTAGCCAGTTCCCATATCTCACATCCTGAAATTTTTATTTCATGCGCAGCTTTTTTCTACATCTCTGCAAGACTTCTGAAAGATGCTCACTAATCACTTCTAGAATGGTGATAAAGGTGAAAAGAGGATTGAAAAAGTATGAGAGCTGTGGTTTGGTACAAATGAAATAGTGTCTTATCCAGAAGTGACTAAATAATTACATTACTAAATATTTGACTAGACTTACCACTCACATGCTATGTTCAAAGTCCTCTTGTAGCTAAAGAATCCATTTGCTTAGGCAAAGGATACTAGGCTACTCTATGCAGAAACTTTAGCACTGATTATAATGGGATGGTTACCATCCATATATTGGTTGATATAACTTATAAAGTGGACTGCCATGAAGTCCCGTATAAACAGAAAAATGGAAATCAGCTTAGTCAAATAAATAGAGTTGGTTCCCTCTAGGATCTTGTTTGGAGAAAAGAGAATACTGGGCAGTCAAGAGCAACAAGAGACCAGCAGACCAAATAGATGATCAGAAAAGCCAAAGTTCCATTGCAGAGATTATACTGAAATTGTAACTACAAGTCTGTTGGAAAATGTACTGGTAGGTGTAAGTCTTCCCAGCAGAGAATCATGTTTGTGAGGCACTATGTCTAGTCATTAAGCCTAAAAATTTTTCCTGTGAAAATTTTGGTAAGTTAATCACAAATTATCATTTACTCATGTATACTCTGTCTCTGATGCCTTTTATTTAAATTAATAGACTTTTTCCTGTTAAATTTTTTTTCTGATTATTTTCCATTATAGGCTATTACAAGATATTGAATAGTTTCCTTTGCTATACAGTAAATCCTTATTGCTTATCTCTTTTATATATAGTAGTTTGTATCTGTTAATCCTATATTCCTAATTTATCTCTTCCCCACCTTTTCCCTGTGGTAACCATAACTTTGTTTTCTATGTCTGTAAGTCTGTTTCTGTTTTGTATATAGATTCACTTGTAGTATTTAGGTTCCAAGTGTAAGTGATATATAGTGTCTGTCTTTCTCTGTCTGACTTATTTCATTTAGTATGATATTCTCTAAGTCTATCCATGTCACTGCAAATGACAATACTTCATTCTTTTTTTACGCTGAGTAATACTCTCTTGTGTGCGTGTGTATATATTTACCACATCCTCTCAAATCAATTGTTGATGGGAACTTGAGTTGCTTCTAGGTCTTGGCTATGGTAAATAGTGCTACTGTGAACATTGGGATGTAAGTATCTTTTTGAATTGGAGATTTCATCTTTCCTAGATACATGGCCAGGAATTAGGTATTGCTAGGTCATGTGGTACCTCTATTTCTAGTTTTTTAAGGAAACTCCATACTGTGTTCTATAGTGGTTACACCAATTTACATTCCCACTAACAGTGTATGAGGATTCCTTTTTCTCCATACCCTCTCCAGCATTTATTATTTGTAGATTTTTTGATGATGGCCATTCTGACTGGTGTGAGGTGATACCTCACTGTGGATTTAATTTGCATTTCTGTAATAACTGGCAATGCTGAGCAGCTTTCCAAGTGCCTGCAGGCCATCTGTATTTTTAAACATTTTTAGATACAAGGAAAAACTGGAAAAAAAAAAGATTCCATACACTCCTCTCCCTCTTAACTTCTCCTGTTATTAACATGTTGCATTAGTGTGATATATTTGTTACAATAAACCAGTAATGATATATAATTATTAACTAAAGTCAAAAGATAGTATGTTAATGTAAAATGATTATAAATCAATAAAAAATGTTTAAAAAAAGATAGTATGTTAAGTTTCACATTTTGTGTTGCTTAGTTCTATGGATTTTAACAAATAATATGTCATTTATCCATCATTACAGTATCACATAGAATAATTTTACTACTTTTAACATCTTTCTATTGCCTCTAGAGTTGTCTTTTACAAGATGTTAACTAGAATTATACATTATGTAGCCTTTTCAGGCTAACTTCTTTTACTTAGCAATATGCATTTAAGGTCACCCCTTGTCTTCCTGTTGTTTAACAGCTTATTTCTTTTATCAATGAATAATGTTCAATTGTGTAGTTATATCAGTTTGTTTATTCATTAATCTACTGAAGGAAATTTTAGTTTCCAGTTTTTGGCGATTATGAATAAAACTTCTATAAGGATTCATGTGCAGGATTTTGTGTGGTCCTAAGTTTTCAACTCAATTTAGGTAAATATCCAGAACGACGACTGCTGAAATGTATAATTAAGACTATGTTTAGTTTTGTAAGAAGATGCTGAAGTATCTTCCAAAGTGGCTGTACTGTTACACATTCCCAACAGCAACGAAAGAGAGATCTTGTTGGATGGCACCCTCATCAGCATTTGGAATTAACAATTTTTCAGATGTCAGTCATTCCAACATGTATGTAGTGGTATCCCATTATTGCTTAAAGTTTCAGTTCTCTAATATCATACAATGTTGAACAACTTTTCATATGCATGTTTGCCATGTGCATATCTTCTTTGATGGGGTGTCTATTCAGACTTTAACCATTTTTTAATTGGGTTGTTTGTTTTCTTATTGCATTTTAACAGTTATTTGAGTAGTCTGATACCAAGTCCTTTATAAGTGTTGTGAAAACATTTTCTCCAATAACTTGTCTTTTCATATTCATATAGATCTTGTGCATATTTTGTTAGATTAATATCTAATATTTCATTTTTTTCATGCTAACATAAACAGTATCCTGAATCTAATTTCAAATTTCCACTGTTTCTTGTTGGTACACAGAAAAGTGATGATTTTTTTATATCAACTTTGTATTTTGCTACCTTGCTTTGCTAAAATCACTTATCAGTTCCAGGAGTTTTGTTTTGGGGTTTTTTTTTTTTTTTTTTTTTTTTGGTCTTTTTCCCTAGAACTTCCAGAACAATGTTGAATAAAAGTGGTAAGAGGGGACATCCTTGCCTTGTTCCTGATTTTAGGAAAAAACAGTATCATTTCTCACAGTAAAGTATCATATCAGTTACAGGGCTTTTGTCAATTGTTCTTTATCAAGTTGAGGAACTTCTCTATTTCTAGTCTGTTGAGAGTTTTCATCATGAATGGATGTTAGATTTTTTTCAAATTTGTTTAATAGATCACTTGATATGATTAGAATTTTTCCTACAGCCTGATGATGTGGTGAATTATATCACCTAATTTCTGTTTTGTTTTGTTTTGCTTTACCATTCTGATAGGTGTGTGGTGGTATCTCAGTGTGATACGTTACTTCATTTTTGAATGTTGAAGCAGGCTTGCATATCTGGAATAAATCCCACTTAGACGTGGTGTGTATCTGTTTTCATACAATGTTAGGTTGATTTGCTAAAATTAGCTTGATAATTTTTATGTATGCTTTTTCCTGAGAAATATTGGTCTGCAGTTTTCCTTTAATGGACTATCTTCAACTGGTTTTAATATCAGGGCAATGCTGGCCTCATAGAAGGAGTTAGAATGTATCTACTCTACTTCTATGTTCTGAAAGAGAAGGTAGAGAATTGGTATCATTTCTTCCTCATGTGTTTGGCAGAATTCACCAATGAAACAATCTAAATCTGGTGCCATTCAGTTCAACTATGCTCTTACTGCTTTTGCGCCTGCTGGATCTGTGAATTACTGACAGAGTGGTACTGAGGTATTCAACGTTTTTTAAATTTATTAAAATTTGTTTTGTGGCCTAACAAAGGTCTATCCTGGAGAATGTTCTGTATACATGTGAGAAAAATGTATATTCTGATTTTCCTTGATAAGAGTGTTCTCTATGTCTCTTAGGTCTTATTGGTCTACAATGCTGTTTAAATCCTGTTTCTTTATGGATCTTCTGCCTAGCTTTTCTATCCATTAGGGAAAGTGAGATATTAATGTTTTGTAGATCCTATTTCTAACTTCAACTCTGTCTATATTTGCTTCATATATTTAGGAGCACTGATGTGTGGTGCATACATATTTATAAGTGTTATGTATTCTTGGTAAATCAATCATTTTTATCAATATATAATGTCCTTATTTGTCTCCTATAACAGTTGTTGACTTAAAAGTCTATTTTATCAGACAATATTATAGCCATCCTTGCTACTTGTTTGGCTACTATATGCATGGAATATCCTTTTCATCACTTGTAAGTAATGTATGTCCTTACATCTAAATTGAGTCTCTTATATCCAGCATATAGTTGTGCCCTGTTTTTTATTTCAATTCATTCTGCTAATCTGTGACATAGAATCCAAGACATATGAACGATGTGCACTGTGGCTAAGATTACAGTAAAAGATAGAAAGTATCCCAAATAAGGCTTGGGAAGCACAACCTCACAATCCGACAAATATTACACTAAAAGGAAACAACATAACGTAGCAATATATTGATTTAACTAGCAGTATGAACAAAAGTCATATATAATACAAAGAATAAACTGAATATATAAAGAATAATATGCCATGAAAAAGAAAAGTTTATTCCAGAAATGCAAGGATGAATCCACATTAGGAAATAAAGTAATACAGTCAATCATGCTAATAAACTAAAGGAGTTAAAAATATTTGGCACATTTTTTTAAAGTAAAGTAAGGCATAAAATTCAGCATTTATTACTGATTTGACTCAATAGAGAATAAAACTATAATTAAAAGGATTCATGCAAACCCAACAATCAATCAATTGTAATGGGAAAACATTAAACTAAAAGTGCTGGAAAAGACACAGATCATACTATTTTTATTAAACATTATTCTGACATGTCTAGCAAATGCACTACCAAAAGAGTAAGAAATATATAAATGATGTAAGAGCATGTAAGTATTTTCAGATTAGGTCCATTAAGTCCATGAAAACAACTGAAAAATGCATTAATAATGTTTAAAATATAGTAAGTTAGCCACCTTGAAAACAATATTCACAAAAACAATATCTTCTCTATAGAGCAGCAATAAAAACTAAAAAAGGATATACTAGAAAAAATATGATTCAAATAGCAAATAGAGCTTCTACATATACAGAATTAAAATTATCCACAAAACACTCAAACCCACATGAAGCAAAGGATATGTGGTTTTTGATAGAAATGGCATAATCCTAAATAATCTTAATAGTTTAGGAACGTAATTTCTCCTAAAATTTATTTATGAATTTAATAACTTTTTGATCAAACACTCAATGGGGTTATATGAGGAAATTGTGATAAATATAAAGCTGACTTCTAAAAAATGCGCATGCAAGAATAGCAAAGAATATTGAAAAGTGGTTATCCCCAATAAAGTAATAAGAAATCCCATAAACTACAATAATTAATAATTAGACTGTGTATATCCACAAATATAAATTCAGTAAAACAAAAAAATGGAGTATTTATCTATCAGAGAAATAATCTTGTAAAACACAGGCTAACTTTTCAATCACTAAGGAAGAATAAGTATTCTATACATAGCAAATAAAGAGTAGGTTATCCATTTTGGAAAAAAAAAATGTACAAAATCTACCCACACACACAACTCAGTTCTTTTCCCCATGCTATAAAATGTGTAAAATCCAGATGAAATAAAGTATAAAAACTAAAAATAAAATCATAAAAAATTTCAGTTATAGAAACATTTGGGGAGACAATATAAGCTGTCTCTTGGGATCTGGGGATGCTAAATGCTCATGCTTAAAAATAAACTTGAATTGAGAAAAAAGTATGATGCTCCATTAAAAAATTACATAATTATTGGAAATATTTTTAATATTTGCCTTGTAGGACTACTGTGAAAATCAGATGAACCAATGCAAATAAAGCTTAATACAGAAACTCACAAACAATAAAAATGCCTGTTAGTTCTCTTTCACAAGTCACTTCTGCACTTCTATGATGTTATGTGCCCAGGAGGTAATTTTCCCAAAATAAGGTAACCTTTGCCACAGCAACTTAAAAACAAACAAAGAAAACCTGTGTGGGCATACTGCTTAGAGAGATCCCTGTGCCCCAAAACAAAGATTTTCTTATATTACCAGCTCTCACTTCCTATTTTTCACATTCAAATGTTATATATATATATATGTAGATAGAGAGAGAGAGGCAAGATTAGTTAACATAGCTAATATTTTCTATCAAGTATTTGCCATCATAAATTCCTGCAAAAAGAATTGTTACATTTCTATGCATATGTTCATCATTAGTGTTTCATTTGAACACAAAACTTTCAAGGTTCTGCATCCCTTGAGGTCCATTTTGACATTATCTTTATGGGTGGTTTCCCTCATCAAGTTTCTTTTCTTCCCCTTAAAAAAATTCATGGATGTTACATTCCCAGTAGTCCCTGATGTTTGATAATTTCTGTTTGTCACTCGCTCAGAAAATAATCGACCTTGCTATCACTTTGTATGTGTGCTTTAAAAATATGTAATAAAATTACTATCTTAAAATCTTTTTAAGGGTACAGTTTGGTACAATTAAGTCTACTCACAAAATTGTGCAACAAACCTCTAGAACTTTTTCATCTTGCAGCCATGTAATTCTATACCAACTAAATAGTGATTCTCCCTGACTAATGCTCCCAATCCTTGTCTTTTTCCTTCTTTTTGTTTCTATGATTTTGACCCCTTTGATACTTCATATGAGTGGAATCATATAGTTATCTTTCCTTTTGTGGTTGGATTATTTTGCTTAGGATAATGTCCACTAGGTTCACCGTGTTGTACCTATATAACAGAATCTCTTTTTAAAGGCTGCATAACATTCCACTGTACATATATAACATGTTTTCTTTATCAATTCATCTGTTAATGGACATTTGAGTTTCTTTTACCTCTTGGCTATTTTGAATAATGCTGCCATAAATACTGATTTGCAGTATTTCTTCAAGATCCTGATTTGGATTCTTTGGGATATACACCTGAAAGTGGGGTTGCTAGATCATGTGGTAACTGTTTTCAATTTGTAGAGGAATTCGCATGCTATTTTCCATAATGGCTGCACCAATTTACATTCCCAATTCCCAACAGTGTACAAGAGTCCCATCTTCTCTGCATCCTCACCAGCACTCATTATTGTCTGTTCTCTTAACAGTGGCCATACTAACAGGGGTGAAGTGATATCTCAATACGGTTTTGACATATTTTCCTAATAATTAGTGATCTTGTACATTTTTCATTTGCTTATTGGACATTTATATATCTTATTTGGACTGGCTGTAATTTTTTTTTCACTGTGCTTCCTATTGCCTAGAATGTTGTTAATATTATTCCACTGTCCTCTGCCAAAGAACACTGCTTTGAAGATTTCTAAGGCCAACTTGTTACTTCTCCTTGTGTGGCTTCCTTTTGTTGCCTAGACAGTTCAAGAACTTCCTCTTCATCTTTCAAACTTATTAATTTTACTAGGATATTTCTTACTAGCCATTGCACTAATAAGTTACTCCTGAAATTAGTATGCCTTTTCGATGTACCGATTCAGTTCTTTCCTAATTTCAGGAAGACTGTCTTATGAAGAGTAGTAATGGGACTGATTAATACTGGAGATTCTGGAGTCAAAAGGCCTTTTGTTGACATCTGGCACCATCACCTACAAGATCTATGTCCCTTCAAGATTAGATAAAGTACTGTGATCCTCATTCACTTCACATGTAAAATGCAAGGAGGCATTACAGTAGTAGCAACATGCTGGAGTTCATGTGACAATCAAACGAACTAGCAGTGTTTAAAAGAATTTGGAAAATAATAGTTATCATTTACTGATGCTGGCTATTAACGATTAGGTTGTACAATATTATTTATCTGTTGAGTTGTTTTGAAGATGGCCACAACATTCTCTGCATCCTGCATGACCCTTTCAATACAACTGTGCCACTTCTTCAATCAAGAGGTAGAGCATATTTTTTCTCCTCTTGAATTTGGACTACATTCTGTGGCTAATTTTGAGCAAAGAAATGAGGCAGGATTTAATTCTTGGCCTAAACCTTAGGCTTCTGTTTTCACTGTTAGAATTAAGCCACTAAATTCCTCAATTGTGGGGGGAAATACGATCAGAGAGGGGCCATGAAGAAGCCATCAAGGTCCAACATAGGGAAATGAGGCCACCCTGTACCCTCCAACCCTGACTGAATTTTCCTACCTAATACCATGCAAAGCAGAGAGGAGCCAAAATTACTGAGTTATGCCTGAGCTATTGACCCACAGAATTGCAAGCAATAAAATGATTGTTGTTTTAAGTGGTTAAACTTTGGGTGTGGTTTATTATACAGGAAGAGATAACTGTAACTATTTCAGTTATGTTCCCTTCATCTTTAAGTTTTATTCTTCAGCTTGAGGGTGATTAGCTTCTGTTTCTCGCTGTTTCGATTTTGTGTATTAGTTCTTTTTAGTTTTACTTTTCTTACCTCTGTACTATACCTTTTCATGTAATTTTATGTTAAGGAGCATTATTTCACAGCCTTTAAGAGCACAGGCTCTGGGGCCAAACTGCTTAAATTTAAATTTGAGCTTCACCACTTACTCCTTGCAAGACTTTGTGCCTCATACTGAAGCTCTCATGACTCAATTTTCTCATCCGTAGAAAGGGGATAAAGCCTACTTTATTGGGCTGTTGTGAGGATAAAGTTAGTTAACACATCTAAACTGCTTAGAAGAGGAACAAAGGAACCACTGTGTTAGGTGTAATTGTGCCACCTAATCCCTGAATATCATTTTACTGAAAACATTTTCTATTTTAGTTATATCCCAGTGTAAAGAACTCACAGGAATGTTTCTTTAGTTTCTCGTGTTACGTTTTATTCCAGACTGAAGTCTTTACAAGTTTTTGGCATACTATGTTCTGTTTTCACTTCCCTACCCCTCTGCCACATCGTATTTGCTTAATTTCTTGGATATTTCATTTCTTCTTGTCTAATGTGTATAACTTTGTCCAGATTTTCTAGCTCTTCTGATATAATTGACATTAACTTCATTTAATACATTTTCAATTTTCCTGGCACTTATTTGTCTTTCCTGAGTTATAATTTGATAGATGGGTTTTGCAGTTTGCTCTTCTGTAGTATGTAGGGGGCTAGAGGATACAGGAGAGTCAAGAGCTCTTTTGGCACTTCGGGTATTCTTTCATGGAAGACTAAATCTCTGTTATCTTTTCTGATGACTTAAGATACCCACTGACAACATATGCTCCAATTGAATGTAGCTCTGCCCTTGGGAGAGGAAACCCACTGTCCCGACCCTTGCCTAGCTTCATTACCACCAAAGCTGTGACTAACTGAAGCAATTAGGCCTTGATCAGAAACATTCAAATCCTCTTATTGATATCTATTCTCACACTTCTCTTCTCATCATCAGTTCACTCCATATAGTAAAATGGAGGGACATAATACTTTCTTCTCTGGGATTTAAGGTTATCAGAATTTTCTAGACTTTGTCAAATCATCAATGCAGATGTAAAATACAACATCATGACTAAGTTAGCATATAACTGCCCTGATATTTCCTTTATTTCTTTCATCACTGCTATGATTTGAATGTTTGTGCCCATGACTAAATTCATATGTTGAAATCATAATTCTCATTGTGATGGTACTGAAAAGCAGGCCTTCGGGAAATGCTTAGGTCATAAGGGTGATGCTCTCATGAATGGGATTAGCAACCTTAAGAAAGAGACCCTATCAAGCTTCTGAGCCCCTCCTGCCAGACGAGGATACAGGAAGTCTGTAACCCAGAAGAGGGCCCTCACTCAACAACACTGACACCTGAGACCTCCAACTTCCAGCCTCTGGGACTATAAGAAATAAATTTCTGTTTTTTAGAAGCTACTCAGCCTGTGGCACTTTATTATAGAAATCCAAATGGACTAAGATAATCACTTTTTAAAAAATGTGTCATAATAAGTCATGCCCTACTTCTTGCTTCATAGTTGTTATTCTTTGTTTATTTGTCTGTGTGTAGGTTTGTTTGTAATGGTGGGGGAAAGGTTACCTCATTCTTTCCCACCACCATTTCATTACATATTTTTAAGGAAAGAAGAGTGGAGACCCAGACTCCCTATAGCATTTGTTCTTGGAAATTAAGACTCCCTTTCAAATACAATAATCTCAGACAAAGTTCTAGAATGACCTCAAACAAAACAGGTTATAGTTTAATAGAAAACAGCTAATTTTTTTTCATATAGACAAGTTTGCACTTCTCTAATTGTTTGCTCTGAAATAATTAGAAAATAAATTGTAGAAAGCTCAACAATACTTCTCTAAGTAAATATATTACATTGATCATAAATTAATTCTTACATGTGCTTGACCTAAACCATTTCAACTGTCCTCTGTTACAGGCATAGCTCAGGGATATTGCATATTTAGTTTCAGACCATCACAATAAAGTGAATATGGCAATAAAGTGAGTCACACAATTTTTTTTGTTTCCCAGTGCATATAAAAGTTATGCTTACACTACACTGTAGCCTATTTAGTGCGTAACAGCATTATCTATAAAATATGCACATACCTTAATTAAAAAGTACTTTGTTGCTAAAAAATGCTAGCCATCATCTGACAACAGAGGGTTGCCACAAGCCTTCAATCTGTAAAAACCAGTATCTGAAAAGTGCAACAAAGCAAAGTGCAATAAAATGAGACATGACTATATGTCCCCCAAAACTTTGCTTGACACATTATACTACAAATATTTACCTAAAGCCTACATCAACTTTGAAAATATCACATTCATACCTTCTTGGCATTGGGAGTGAAATATTTATCATCACATTCATTTTTTATTAGTTTGAAATCTGACATTTCTATCTCAGAAGATCCTGAAAGGTAAGCTCTTCACTATTTTTGAAAACTTTTCTCATGATAGCTCAAAAACATAAACTTCATTAATGTAAAAGAGAAGAAAATTAGATAATCGCTCTACTTAATATTTGTATAATGATTTATTACTACATTTGCTTGCAATGTAACTCCTTTTAGAGCTTAATTAATCCCACTTAGTGTTTAAGTATCCTATATATCTGCCAACAGTGTTTAATTTCTAGTTGCTGTTTATTAGCAAGATAATTGGGCCTATTACTTAAGCATTGTGCCTTCCTGGCATTCAGCCCAGATGGGATATTTTATATGTATTATATCTGGAAAGGAAAGTATACATTTCCTCAAAAGCAGATGTTTAAACAACATTAAAAACTTTAATTTTTTCAATCATAATGCACCAAACTGGAGCTGAGACAATGTAGAAGAACCAAATACATTAAACTCATGAGCTGGAACACTTACTCTTAAACTGTTAAGTTTATATTTACTATTCTCTCAAATAATTTAACAGTTTTATTTATCTATACATATATATGTAAGTATTTCTAAAGGTGTTTTACATTTCAAGCCTAGTTGGTTGAACTACTTTTTGCTTTCTATTAACTTTTTTTCTGAAAAAAAATTTTCAAACTCAGTAAAAGTTTTCTCGCTGAAGACTTGCCAAGTTTCCAATTTATAATATAAGCTTTGAGGTACATAGAATGAAAGATTCCTGGAAAGGGAAAAAAAAAAAAAGCCCAAGTAAAATCTTGGAGGAAATTATGCAAAATTTTAACTCTAGAAATTAAAAGTAGAGGACACACAGATTAGCTGTATCAGATCTTCTTTGCTAACCTCATTTCAACACCTGATGACAAACTGGGTTTTGAGATCAACTTTAAGATAAAATTTATGCTAAAATTGAGAATATATAAACATGAGACTTGAACAAACTTTACTGTGGTCCATAAAAATCAGAGTAATCCCTAATCTCAAATAACCCAAGGAGAAAGAATTTTTGAAAGAGTAGGCTGGGTCTAGATTCAATTGTCAAAGAAGGTGTTACTATTCCCAAACATATAATACCTAGGACATATCAGAGACAAAACCTTCACTTTACTTAGCCAACAAACACTTCTTGTTAAACCATAAGCTTTTAGAGGATGGGAAAATATTAATTCATCATTATATTCCCATCATTGAGCAAAATGTCAGATTCCTGGAAGGCACTTACCAAACAATTGTTGCATGAATAGATAAACAAATGGTGAGGAAATCGATAAATCTAACTGTACTACATTAAACAGATATTACTTATGTTAACTGACTTGTAATAAAACTAAAATCACCAAAATAAATACCATTCTTACCATGAAAAATGAAATCCTTTTAACTTATAAATACTATATGATCATTTTGAGCTATATACTCTTAAAGCAAAGAAATAATGAAAAAGGCCCATTTTAAATATTATGAGGTCTCAAAACATAACCATAGTATGTATGCATTCACAAAAGCATCCAGTGCAATGTTATAATAATTTCCAAATTTTAAAAAATATCTCCTTTTAAAAACCTACTTTACTATATAGATGAGATGGAAATAGAGCTTGGGAAAGAATTTATTTGTCTTTTCTTTTAAAATCCACTTGCCCTTACAGTGTACTGATTCTTTTGGCCATTGTGCTGCATTTATGTGTACCCAAGAAATAGACTTCAAGGAGAAAAAAAAATACATCTCTCTGCTCTCTTATCTTCTTGTTCTTCTTCATTACCTCAGAAGCATAGGAGATAAATATAACATAGGAGGTTAGAAGAAAAAGTCTCCCTAGAACTTAGAAAACACTTCATCAAAACGAAACAGCAGTTCTCTTATCCAGTATGTGTTTCTTTTCTTCTTTGGCTTCAGTTTTATTTTCCTGTGTCCTCATTTCTACATGCTTTTTTCCTAACCACTTAAAATATCAGTAAGAATCTGTATGACACCTACAGTTTAAAAATATAAATGGTACCTTTTTCTCAAAGCACTTTTGTAGACCTTAATCCTCTAGATTTTTGTCACATATGAGTAGGTTCCTACCACATACCACATCATCAGTGATCTTTGATACTGTGTAATAGTATGTTTTTTCTGTCGCATAGCTAGATCCAGAAAACAATTAGGTTGGTTATGGACAACAAGGATTAGGAGGCTCAGACTAGATTGTGAAGGGTTAATGGGCATTAGGATTAACCTTTGCTATAAAGATGAAGCAACTGAGTATCAGACCTAAATGTAAAATTGGCTTGACATATGACTGCATAAAATGTCAACGGGCACCTGGTCTTACATATATGTCCCATAGGTTTGGTATGTCCCTTACTAGCTTCTATAACCATGTTAGTTTAGGGATATAGATCGTCCATGGCATGGAATACCCACGTGAAATGTTATTAGTGGAAGAAATCTGTGGTATGGAGTGGCTTACTCTGTGCATCAAGATAAACCACTAGTGACTCATATTTGATGATGAATAGTATTCATGACATGGTACCTACTGCACTTTAAATCCTCTCTTTCAAGGGACCAGAGATCCCAGCGTAACAAAATGACAGGCTTAGCAACTTCTGACAGATAAACCTATGCAGAGGATAGTCCTACCCATTTGGACTAAGCAGTAAGAATGGGCTTGGTTCAATAGGGGAATCTTTGAATTTAAATATAATGGGGTCAGACATTGCTCACTGGGATTGTGGGTGGGTTCCTCAGCCTTTGTTTGCTCATTTGATTATTATGAAAATTAAATTTAAAACACACACACAAGTAGATGTAGTAAAAACTCAAAAACTCAGTAATGGCTTTTGGCATCATGAAGTAACAGTGGATGTTTACATTATGAAATTTAAATATCTATTACTCCTAAGATGTTGAATATATTAAGAACAAGGAAACATTTCAAGCCCAAAAGAATCCTTTTTAATGGAAGAGAACATTTAACATGTGAAATGAAAAGAATGGATGGACCCTGTGCCACAACATGTAAATGTAGTCATTTGTTACCTAGTTTTCTAGCTTTAAATCACAGTTCTGAAAGCCTGTCAGCTGGAAAATAATCTTTCCAGAAACCTAATAATGAAAACTAATGGTCAAGATGAGTATGGAAAATACAGCTGGCCTAACACAGAAAGTCATTTTTTCCAGTTGTGTTTAAATATTTCAATAAATAGCCTGCAACATTATTGTTATTCTTATAACAAATAACACATGGTAACATAACCCACCAGTGGTACTCGGCTGCAGGATGACTTATGTGCACCATAGCACCAGTCTGTAATGAAAATAAAATTGCCAAATTGTATATGGAGAGAATTCTTCACATTATATTGAAACCATCGTACTTGCTTTATAACTGTTATTTTCATAAATGTGATCAATTATAATAATAAACTTGGAAGACAACTGTAGCATCTCCTGAAAATCTTTTTTTTTCTCTTCATTGCCATGTCATATTCTTATTTCTGCCTTGTTCTGCTGTTTGGCTTGTTGACATTCCACGCTATATTCTATAACAAATAACATACTTAACTTTGTAAACTTCTATAAAGCAAAGGTAAGTCAGATTGCCTGAATTCTAAAAAGCTAGTTTAAATGTAAGAATGGTTCCAATGAAGGTAAGTAGGTATTCTAGGCTCTTATTTAAGCCATGGAAGTTCAGGGCTAGGTAATGCTGTTATTCTTGAACATCCTGTTCCTCAAAGGCACAAAGTAGTCGCCTCCTGGTTGTTCACTAACTTGACATGAAGAATTTTTACTGGAGGCTGGACATCAGTGGGGTAAGGAAGGAACAGAGATTCTTATGCTAAAATGACAATTCCTCAGTGATGCAGAACAGATGCCGAAGATTTAAGCAGCAAAAATTCATAAGGACAAGTAAATATTCTAGGATAAAGAGTAACTGACATAACAAGTGACGTTGTTATTGCATGGTTCCAGGGACAGGTAGGGAGTGGAGCAAAATCAAGAGTTCTATTGAGAAGTAGTAATGACTCTGGTAATTATAAACTCTTCATTGAATTAGTTTTGGCCTTGGACATTATCTGATTACAATACCTGTGGTATAAACAAAAGTTTGATTAAAATCATTTAAGAATTGTGTTAAATTAAGAAACTACATGAGGGATGTGGCAAAGTAGGTGATGGTACTGTTACTTAAACATTTTCATATTCAAACTTGAGTCTACAGTATACTATAATATCATCACTAACAGAGATCATTAGTGTATCAGCTTGTATGACAAAAATATACAGACATTTTTTATTCCTGTTCCATAATACTCTTCACTGTAGGGGTAAGTTGATCCCTTATTTCTAGATCAGTCATAACTCGGGTTCTGGGATGCATTCTATCTTTAGCCAGACATAACTTAAGGATTTTGAGGTCAACAGTTTAGGGACTTAACATCAAGTCAAATTTGTTCTAACCTTTTGTCCACTATTGGTAACAGAATTGTTGCTCTTTGTTAATTAGCCCCACCTCACAATGCAGTATTTTTTTAATCTATGAAGTATTTTGAATAAAAGAATAATGATAATTTTCATGCATTAGAAAGTTATCTCATGAAAGCAATGCATAGAATGAGCTGAAAGTAGGAAAGCTAAGGGGCAGAAGACCATTGGGAAGAACTTACGCAAAAAACGTAAGGTATACATGAGGACAATGTGGCAAGGTAGAGAGAAAGAGAGGTGGGTCAGTCAAAGAGACATCGAATAAGAGTGGATAAAAAGAAGCTACTGAATTGGACACTGAAAGATTGTGGGTCCTTATAAAACAGTAGTTGTTCCAAACCCAAATTACAAAAGGTTGCAAAAGGAATGAAATGGGAGGCAGGAGAAGGAGTCAGTATTTACCAAGTTAGTGACAAGTGAACAAGTGCTCACACACACCTTGACCTAGTACTGTTTTAGTTCTAGATTTTGTTTAAAGACAGCTTAATTTGATCATGAATTGATGCACTATGACACAAAATACTTTTATTTAACTACTATGTTCCAGTAATGAGTCTAGATACTGGAAATTCAACAGTGAATAAGAATTTTTTTGTGCACAGGTATCACAATCTCCTGCAAAAGGGTACAAACTAAGGGATCTGTCCATATAATTCAGACAAAATAAGTTTCAATTAAAGACAGGATTCTGTTTGGCTAAATTGCTCACACTGGCTTTATTCTATTGATCTGGTGGTTCACTGCATAATTATTTGACCCTTGGCTTCACTTTGCTTGTGTTAGATACAGTCAATAACTTGACAGCAGGCCTAGCAACCAAAGATTTGGAAAAAAGGGTGCTGATTGATCAAAAGTGCTAATGTATGCGAAGTGCTTTACAAATTGGAAAATACTATATGTAGACAAAACTGTCACCATTTTCTCTTCAAAAAGAATTTACTCTTCTAAACTACCAGGTTGCCATTTAAAACGATTTTTTAGTCATCTGGAACTGGCTTTGTAAGTTGTGGTGATGGGAAATAAAATATGTCATTGCTTTCTACAGACATCTAACACATACCTACAAAATCATATATTACCTACTGTGATGGTTAATTTTATATGTCAACTTGCCTGGGCCATGGGGTTCCCAGCTATTTGGTCAAACATCATTGGGTGTTTCTCTGAGTGTGTTTTTAGGCAAGGTTAATATTTAAGTCAGTGGACTTGGAGTAAAGCAGATTGCTCTCCATAATATGTGTGAGTGGGCCTCACCCAATCAGCTGAAGGCTGGAATAGAATAAAAACACCAGCTTGTCCCCAATTAGAATTCTCCAGAAGACTGCCTTTAAACTTCATCTGTAGCATAGTTCTTGTTGTTTCTACAGCAGACTGCCTACAGACTTAAATGGATACATCAGCCCTCCTATGTGTCCAGCTTACCCCATATTCAGACTGGAACTAAAACATTAAGTTCTTTGGGGTCTCCACTCTATTGGATCACCCTGCAGATTTTAGACTTGCCAGCCTTCATAATCACTTGAGCCAATTCTTTATTATAAATCTCTTTACATATAATGTATCTACTGTGATATTGGGATTTATAACAAATATATATTTGGTTTTCAACTTTGAGCCAATTTCTGGCACAGAGCTCCTGAAACCCTTGGAATTTCCTAAGTGATAAAAGTGGTGGAAGTGTCTTGATCTTCATAACAAAGTCCCTTCAACAACAGTTGGGTTTATGTTAAAGAAATTACTTTTGGAAAGTACCTAAGGTTGAGGACTAGTTGCCAGGGGAACAAACCATGTAACTGGAGAATTGGACCTTTCAGTCCCACTCCCCTAATCTCCAAGAAAAGGAGAAACTCAAGGTTGAATATACCACCACAGGCCAATGATTTAATCAGTCGTGCCTACATAAGGAATCCCCCATACAAGTCCCAAAAAAATGGAGTCTGGAAAGCTTCTGGGTTGTTTAACTGGTGAAAATTCAGGAAGAGTGGGAGGACTAGAAAGTATGGAAGATCTTTTCCCCAATTTTTTGCCCTATGTATCTCTTCCATTTCAGTGTTCCTGAGATCCTTTTATAATAAACCAATAAACTAGAAAGAAAAAGTTTCTCTGAGTTCTGTGAGCCACTCTAGCAAATTAACCCAACCCAAAAAAGGAGTCATTGGAACCTCTGAACTATAGCTGTTCAATCAGAAGCTCAGGTAGCAACCTGGACTTGTGATTAGTGTCTGAAGTGTGTGTGTGGGGGACAGTCTTGTGAGACCTAGTTCTTACCCTTAGGAATCTGACACTATCTCCAGGTAGTGTTAGAACTAAGTTAATTTCTTTGTGGAGTGAACACACACACATATCATATCCACACATCCTATTGCTTGTGTTTCTCAGGAGAACCCTAATACATCTATTCATCTCAACAAACCTAGGACATAGGCATATACCAAAAATAATAACAACAACATTTTCAGCGTAAAAGATTAATACATCTTATTTCAGAGTAAATAAAAAAAAAGTAAATAAAAAATAAGTTATCAAAACACATGCAAACACAGCACTGCCATGGGAAGTCAACCAATGTTTTTAAAACTCATTTGGTGTCCTGCACTGTTTTGAGTTTTTTACACACTATTTATTTTAAGTTCTATATGCAGTAGCAGTTTGAATTTTAGTGACACCTAAAAATGGCTTATGAAAAAAAAAAGTTACAAGGGACAAATATGAAAGGAAGCATTGGTATTTTACTCTTATCTCAATATCTATTTCCTTTTAGTCCCTGACAGGACTTACACTTTATTCCCATATTTGCTTTTTGAAAACTGCCAAAAAATGTCAAGTACAAATGGAAAACACATCATGGAATGGATACAAAATAAAAACTATCATTTTTCTTTAAAATGATTGTTTTGTAAACTGAAAAGCACCATACTATTGCCTAACTAAAAATCATTAGTATACTTAGTATGATTCTTTAATATTTGCTTTATGTTATTTACTTTATTATAGATATAACACTACAAATGCTAAATTATAGCTTAGAATGACTTTCATACATTTCTTCGATACAAAACCTTATGTGTAGTTGTTACTCCTACTGTAAAGATGAGGAAAATAGGAAATAATTTTCTCAGGCAGCATATAGTTGTACTGACACTATATTCAGATTTTTGACCCAAAAAGTCAAATGTCATTCACAACAGTCATTATTAAAATCCTAGCCTCAACCCACATTAGCTGAGCTCCTACTTTCTACAAGGTACCACAATGATGCTGAGAGTATAAAGAAGCACAAATCACTGTTCAGGGTGTCCAGTGATATACAAGGAGCGTAAGGGAAGTAAACACTTCCAAGAAGATAAAATCATTACAACACAAAAAAACTTAAAAAAGTATTAACAATGGGCATACTGTTTTAAAAATATCTCCCAATGTATTTTCCTCCTTCAGTAATATGATTTTATTCCTTGAGGTTTTGAGACCATTTTTATCTCATGGGATGAGAAAGAGAGAATAGAAGCAGAGAAAGTTAAAAAAAAAAAAAAACTTAGCTTTATTAGTTCAAAAATTATGAATAGAGGGTACCAAAATCCTCAGATGGGATAAAGAAGGTACCATAAAAGGATGTCCTAAGAAAGTAACCTGAACTCAGTTTGAAGTCTGAAGCTAGGAGATAGATCATAGACTTTAGAAGCAGGTGCCAACTTGAAGCTCCCAGAAGACAGAAGGTAGAAGACAGATAGACAGATAGAGAGACAGATAAATGAGTATTATAGATCAGTGATTTTCAGACCACTCAGGAGGGCCAAAACAATAGCCTTTTTTTTTTTTTTCCCTCTCTCCGCCATCAAGGGTTGAAGGACAGGATCCATCTTTATCGTTCAGAGGCAACAACTCCCCCGGCTAAATCGGCTAAATCGCTTAGAAAGGCTCAGCCAGCTCTTTTCTCTTTCTGATTGTTTTTCTTTCCCACCCCAGCTTATTTTTTGCTTCCTCTCTACTCCCTACCTCTGAAGCCATTTTATGAATTGTCAGGTGCTACCTGAGCCTCCATAAAAACAAAAACAGGACTTCCTGTTGAGAGAGAGAGACCAGAGCTAGTCCATGATGAAGTTCTCATTGGTTTGTAGCCAAATGACAAAAATAAGAATAATGTAATAAAAATATAATAATGTTTGTAATACAAAATGTATTGTTTTCCATGATGATTTTAGTGATGAAATATATTTCATAAAGTCATGAAGATATTAGATGATTGTTTCATCAGAAAGAATATTTAAAATAATATTATCAACACTAAGTAGTTCATATCTTTTTGTGTCTGTGTGGGGCAAGAGGTCTGTTTTCCAGAAATTGTGTTCTGGTCATTAAATCACAAACTCAGGGAACTGGGGATTTAATACAAGTGTTACGCTTCCTAGGAGGTAAAGTTGTTAACATATGGAGAGTCAGGCAGCATCAAGGAAAAGTTAGGAGGTAAGTTAAGATAGGCTGGATTTAACTAAGTGGAAACTAGGCAGAGGGCATTCCAGAAGGAACAATGCTAGTAGAAAACATACAAGGGGCTAGTTCATGTGGTATCTTGAAATAGAAAAAAAAATAGCCTAGTTTAGCTTGAGTAAGGGATGTAGTAAGATTTAAAGTTGGTGAACAGTAGATCCAAGTTGATTTTAAAAATCTGAATGTCAAGCATCAATAATTAAACTTATAAATAGGCAGCTCCATTACACATACTTGGGAAGGAAACAGACTCTAAGGAAACAAAGGCATCGACTATAAAAATGTCCTTTTCAGCAGGTTAGTAACCAAAAGAAACAGATTAAGATGGAAATTCAAAAGATATAGGAGGACTGAGAGAAAGTATCGATAAAACGAAGAAACACTGCCTAGAAAGAGCACCCCTAAAATTCTGAAACTATGAAACCGAATTTATTCCTGTTTAAATAAGGATAAGATACAGTGTTCAGGAACTGTCCCATTTAGCAGAATAAGCTGACACTTTACATGGAGACTGGAGAAAGCATTTGGGGGAAGGGGGATTGAGTTGCTTATAGATGTGGAAGTGTGGAGGCAGAAGTGTGTTGACTATAGAAGCATGTTTTGTGCTGGTGTCAGATAGCTTTGATTGATTGAGCATGTTTCATTTGTTGGCTTGGTAGTTTGTTATTATGGCTGTAGAAAAATCTGTCTTGCCCTAACTGCATGGGGACTTCTTTATTCTCACTATTTAATAGCCAAGACTTGATGTTTTCTTCTAAATGCTGGATGCTCAGTTCAGTTGCCCCTCTTAAATACCAGTGCTCGATCACACAATAGCTTAGCTTCTCTTACACTCATTCCCAGTGCTTTTCCACCATACCTTATTTCTCTGTGCAATTCATAGGTTAATCCTGCTAAAACATAGATTCCATGATGTCGCAGCCCTGCCCAACCACTTTAATAATTCACAGTTCCCTATAAACCAAAATTCTTGATTTTTGCATTCTATATTTCTCATGATGAAGCCCAATCCAAACTGTAAATATCTCTCCTGCTACCTTCCTTCTCATATACTGAACTCTTACTAGGCCATTTTTATCACTGTGTCCTGAAATTAGACATTGTAAATCTCAGCTTCCAACCTTTGTTTACCATTCCCTAAGACAATTTGCAATTATATGCATTTTAAGAAATAAAAAGCCACAAAACAGCATACAAATTTATGGTAATAAGTACACACACACTCACCCTCCACACATACACATTCCATTAAAGTTTCTCTTTAAATACAAGGATCAAAGAGTTATCAATTACCTTAAAACAATACTATTCTCGCTAGCTGGTGCTTTGGCTTGAATTATTCACAAAATCACCTCAAATCACTGCCTTAGTTTCTCCTAGGATACAGAATCTGAGTCAACAAATATCAAGTGCCCTTCTAAAATCAGAATTCAATTAAGTTTAAATCATTTTAGAATAACTCAACAAAGGCATCTATTTTCCCTCTTTCCCCAATCAGTAAAGTAGCTCAATTCATAGATGGATCATCCCATCTCAATGGATGAATATGAAAATAAACTGCTCTGAGTTTCATCTCCCTTTCTTTCTTCATGCGCCATTAGGATGCAACAAGAAATACATTTTCATTTTTCTGGTCATTAAAGAAGAATGAGTGTAGCAGAAAATGAAATGTAGCTCATTTGGATTGAGCTCAATTTAACAAGGCTGACCTTTTCTGTTCATTCTGATATGTTTCTTGTTTCTAAACAAATACAAACTTTATTTTGATGAAATATATTAATCATCCCTCAATTCGTAAACACGGAGTCTTAAGCAGATGAACTGTAGACATGCCACTTTCACAGATGTTCTATGCCTTCTAAGGTATCAAAATGAAATCCTAGCTAACTTAAATTAAAAAATATAAGAATTAGTAGATAGCTATTTATGCAAGTTAAGGTGAATGACAAAGACTCATTTTGGCTAAATTTTGGCTTCACTATAAGGTAGACTAGCTTGGTAAGGCATATTTATCATATATATATTGTAGATGGGAGCTATTAAATTCTTTCTCTAGCATGTAGGTCTCCCTCCCAAAGCATCTCAATATTCAAAATATTTTCATTAAATGTCCACTATCTAGCATATATTGAATGAGAGGTTGTGGCAAAAATACAATAATTCTGTGGAATTATGTTTTGGTTAGAAAATAGTTACATGAAAAAGGAGCAGTTGAACTAACTTAGAAAGTGCAAGGTAACTGAGCCAATAAACTCACTTCAAATTTCAGAGTATAGAAAGTCACAGAGTCAGAAAAACCCAAAGAGGAGATCCAAAATCCATATAAACCAGTTTCACAAAAGCAAGAGTTGTGTGGTAGAATAGCAAAATAAATGGCTAATAATTAGGATGAGATATTGAGAATATTCTGCTAGACCAATTCACAGAATTTAGACTTGGTCCTAAATAACACAAAAAATAAGCCAAAGTTCTCAGAAAAGGAGACTCAAAATGACTTTAGTCACACGTCAGTCACTGAGACTAATCTGGCTACCTCATTAAGTAAGCTTTAAAACTATCTTCAAATAGAGTGAGAAATCAGAACAACCCCAGAGACATCAGGCTAAACTTTTAAGACGCTAAATAATACACTTTATACCTTACTTCTTATGCTCTGTCTGGTTTTACTGACATTTAAAAGGTAATAAAGAAAAATAATTTATCCCAGTTTATAAATTAATGTGTTCATATCTTTTGAACTTGTTCTATCCTTTACATTAACATTATAACAGCAATTAAGTCAGAACAGTAACTAATCCATTGGACAAATACTTGAGTGCCTATTAAGCGCCAGTACCCTCCTAGAACTGGGATAAAACAGTGAGAAAAAAAGGCAAAAACAAAACAAAAACAACTAACCAACAGCAGCAACATAATAAAACAGAAAGCATTTCTGTCTTTAATGACTTAACATCTTAGAAGACTATCATTAATGAAAAATTAAGAATTAAATAACTAATCATGAACATACATGATTATTGCAAATGCTGTGAATAAGAAATAATTAAGATGAAGGAGAGTAATTTCTACAGAAAGAAAACAACATGCTGACAAAGTCTCTCCTTGACCAAATCCAAGGTAAGCTTTTTAGAGCCTGACCTTGAACATATCCTTAGGAGTCCAGTTTTAGCAAGAATCCTCCTAAATCAGTTTAGCCAAAATCTTCCACCTTGATGTCTGATCAAACTCCTCATCCTTCACCTTCCTCCAGGCCATGTCCGACCACCCTAATCGACCTTCAGCAGAAACCTGTTAGGCTAGTTTAGCCAGAATTTCCCCCTTACTCCTAATGTTTCAGCTTAGTAATTTTCTATCCATTGATCCCAAATTTCCACTTGTCCATGCTTGATTCAGATTTAAGCTGAGTTCTGCACTGCGTCTCTTTTTCCCTACTGTAATAGTTCCTGATAAAAATGTTTTTACAGCTTTAACTCAGGCTCTGTTTTCCCTTTAACAGTGTACATAGGTCCTGAGAAGGGGTCACTGTATTGCATCAAAAAACTGACCCTATACTTTTATAATAGCACATATATGTTTAATGTGATTGACAGGAATCTGTGCATTATTTCTTCAGGTTAAATTAGGCCCTTCCACTGTTTTTACAAATGAAGTTTTCTTGGAACACAGCCATACCCATTCACTTACATATCTTCTGTGGCTGCTTCACCTATTAAAAAGGTAGTTGGATAGTTGTGACCAAGACTGTATATCCCACAAAGTATAAAATATTTTCCATAGGGCCCTTTGCCAAACCCTTTTATAGATTCTTAATCAGGTATACAAAACATTGGTTTTATAAGATTGCCAAATTTTGCAAAACTGTGGCTGCTCTGGGACAAACTTTGTCATAGAACTTGTGACTAATTTTAAGACTTCCTTCCTAGAATATTACAACTTTTTTCAAGGTTACCAGTAGCCTTTGTTCAAACATAATTGTAAGCGGACTCCTAAAATATAAATCAGATTGAAATCTAATTTTCCTTTTTAAAGGGAAACAAGGGGTCTCAGGTCTCTCTGCTTAAATACTGAGCCAATTTCTCTGGGAAAAAATAAGTATTTCAGAAAATACTGCTCTATACTGCAGAAAGTATCCTACATTTCCAAATAAGCCATAGCCACTTGTTTTCTCCTCACACTTTTCATAAATTTCCCATGCAGAAAAGTTGAGTTAATAAAACAATGATCAGCTCTATACTCTACAAATAATTCAACACCTAACATTTTGCTGTATTTCCTTTGTCCAGATAATGTATGTGTGTGTTTTTACAAACTTTGTTTTTTACAGAATTAATTCTATATAAACTGCAGGCATCATGATCCTTTATCCCTATGTTTTTAAAGATGGCTCTCTTAAAATAAAGACATTCTTCTACATAACCAAAATACCATTATCACGTAACAAAAATAACTAGCAATAATGTTACCTATTACCTGATACAGAGTCCACATTCAATTTTTCCCATTTGAATTACAAAAACTCTCAAACTCATAAACTCTCAAACTCATACATTGAATTTCTTTATGTCCCCTTGGTCTTTATTATTCTATGATAGGTATCTATTTGTTTTTAATTTTTTTGGTTTTTTGTTTTGTTTTGTTTTTTGTTTCTTTATATTGACTTTGGACAGACCAAGACAGTTATTTTGAAGAATATTCTGAATCTGGAATTGTCTCATTTTGTGTGTCTTTTAATGTGTTCATTCTTTCCTGTATTTCCTAGAAGTTTAATTGATTAAAACACATGAAATAAATAGAATTTCATGAGGCTACAGTAAAACTTTTAGGGGGGAAAAAAAGAAGAGGAGAGACAGCAAAAGAAAACTAACTACTAACTCTTCAATCTCACTGGAGGTAATTATTGAATTACATCCACTTTTTACTTTGAAAATGATCTTAGAAAATCAAAGGGAAATAAACATTCAGCCTGTTTTTTAGAAGGAACTGTATTTCATCTCGAGTTGATGAGAAAAAGTACGTCTTTAAAAGAAAATCTAGCTGATAAATATAGAAATACAGAATCAGAAAGTAACTATTCTACAATACCCAAAGAATCACTAACTGAGGAAAGGACAACCAACAGAAGCCAAAAGAATTCGATGAAAGATTGTTGCACAACCAGCTATTAGTCTACTACCAAAAAAAAACAACAACAACAACAAAAAAAAAAACAAAAAAAAACCCACCACCCTCTTCTAGGGTACTTACTCATTACAAAGGGAAAACTACAGCTTCAGAATAGAAAAATCTGTTGGCACTACTTTAACATATGATCAAACCTAGCACCACCAAGAGTGAGGCAATCTGATGTTAGGTCCTTTTGACACAATACAGTGTAAAATACACAGGATCACCTATGAAAGTTTCCTGCCAAACATTTTTTTTAACCTTTTAATTTAGGTGCTTTATGAAATAACCTCATAATAATAACTTGACGAAAATAGTTTTTTAGGTTGCTGGTATACTGGAAATAATGCCCAATCATTCCGCTTATGGGTGTGACTGGGAATTAACTGAGAATGCTGCATACTGTAGAAAAAAAGACAGTGGACTGTGTGTAAGGAGCTTCACATCTATGCTCTAATCATTTTAAACTAAAAAATCTCAGTGATGTTGGCTCACAATTTCTTCTCACGGCCCGTTTTTTCCATGGATAAAATAAGTTTTGAGTAACATACTTCTCATGTTATAAACAAAGTTCTAGGAATTTTTAAATCAGAGGAAATAGTCTTGTATGTAGTTTAGTGCAGTGATTAAGAGCAGGCTCTTGAGATCCCATCTGCCTGGCTGCAAAATCCCAGCTCCACCACTGCAACAGCCTCTCTAAGCTTCAGTCATTGATCCATAAAATAGAGAAATTGCAATTACATTACCTACTTCATAGGGTTATTGTGAGGAATTATTCAGTTAATACATATAAAATGTTAGAAAAATGGCTACTCCATAGTAAGCATTCAATATACATTATTATATTACTGTTTATCTAACATTATTTGAAATCATTATTATATTTTACTTGAAACAGGGTCTGAATTAAGACCAAGTTAGTGGCAACTGCACTGTAAAGTTACAAATATTACTGTGATCCATGTGTTTGTCATAACAGGCATTTGACATTAGTAAAAACAGTGTGCCAGGCTCTAGGCAGACTTGAAATCTAAAAGCCATTTACAACCTCTTTCTCCCTTTCATTCCTCTATTATCGAAACTAAAAAGCTAACCTGGACCAAGTGATGGCTAAATGAGATCCTTGCTATCAGAAGTTAGTGGAAATCAACTGGTAGAGCTTCTAGCAAAACTTCTGAACAAGAGAGACAGCTCGAATCACTGCTTTTGTCCTTTATAATTTGCTCCTTTCTGTCTGAAACATAGGCACAGTATCAGGAAGTGAAGCAGCCACGTTAAGAATTTGAAGTCAAAAGCCGTAACAACTGGGTTCCCAGTGGCACCACTGAACACCCACAGCAGTCAGCTTCCTAGACTTCTTCTGGTATGAGAAAAGTAAGTCCTTATGTGTTTAAACCACAATGTATTTGATTTTCTATGGCTTGCTACTAAGGACAATCCCAACTGATATTCTATTTCATTTACGCTGTTAAAAACACTGAGATGAAGGCAAGATTATTACTATCTCTGTTTGTCACGTAGTAGTAAATATATTCTTTTAAAATCCTTGTTTTAAAAGGAGTTGTAAGGACTGAGTTTATCTAAAACTCACATTAAGGTTTAAAACTTTATTTTATTGCATTCTAATTTGTATACTCTTCAAAGAAACTGTACCAGGAGCAAACTGAGGTGGTCTAACACAGATGACTTATCTTCAAGGCTATTACAACCACCAATGCTCATTAAGTGTTTAAAGAATATGAGAAAGGTCTACTAAATTAATGGATTATTTTTGGGAAAATAAATAAGAAATTTATTGTGACTTACGGATTGTGAAAGCTTGAAGAATTATCTAAAAGACTCATCCCATCATAATAAAAAGTCATCAGTTAAGGCAATTTAATAAAAGGAAATTTTGACAGTGAGATAGATGATAGAAGTGTTTATCATTCAGTCCTGGAATAAGGAGTCCACTCTCTAGTATGCTTTGTATAGCTGGTCTGTCTCTTATCGTTAAATTAAGATGTTAGCCCTCTTCATCTTCCTTATGCTGCTAAGTAAATATAATAATACAGGCTCGTTGAAACTCTTTTTTGAATAAAATTCACAGTGATTCCCAGTGCAGAAGATGTCAAAGGGAATGCAAAGGCACCTTCTATTGCTTGAAGCCTTTTTGAGGGAACTTGCTGAGTTTCAAGGAATAGCCTTATAACTATAAATCTTCCTCTCCTTCTCTTCCTTAAAGTTTCCATCCTCAATACTCAACTGTAAACCACAGATTTAAATATAGGTACAGAAATCCTTCCCTGGTAAATTCACTTCAAGACCTATAAATAACAGAATCACCATCTAAATACATTGGCAAAGCTCTTTTGGTATTAAAAATTCAGCACTATCATAAGTCTATACACCATAAGGTTTAGAAGAAATTATTTCTATTCTAGAGCATCCCAGAAACCTCTGGAAAGTCAGCAAGTGATTTGCTATCTTGAACACAAGAGTCACAATAAAGAGAGCTTTTTCATCATAAGGTGTTTTGTCAACTCTTTCCACAAACAACCAAAGGAGAATTTTTACATTCAGCTACACACTTTCATGTTATATGGTATTCAGAACACATAAAAGGATGAGAGAACATTTCAAATTTAAAGGCAACTGGATTTACTGATTAATTCCACCTGGACGTATTTTAAGTGTTAAGCATGAACAATTTCAAAAATGTAGCTTTACCCACAGAAATAGGTAGAACACATCTATTCCCGACAGCAGCATGGCAGGGTGAATGTACGTGATCACACTGTCTGCTCTTCTTTCCATCATCTTTCTTTCTGCCACAAGGACATTGAGATACAACATTTGGGATGATTAAATAAACTCCCTTTCTCTATCATCTACCCTCTTGATCCTGAGGAATAGGCTCTTATTGGAAACTTGGCGCACTTGAGCTCTCCCAAGGACTGGTTTTCACAAGCACACCCATATATACAAGTAAGCCTGGGTCCTGAACTGACTGCAATCCATGATAAGCAAGGGCCAGAATGGACTCTGAGTCTGGCAAATCCACCACCTCCTCTGTATCAGGTTGTTAACTAGGTAAATTAAGTCCCTGCCCTCCAGAAGCTCAGGTTTTAGTGCAGAATAAACATATCAAAGTAAACAAATGACTTAATTTTAAACAGTTCTAACTCCTATAAGAAAAGTTAAGAACACTGATGGTAGAATATAATCTTAAAAAGTAAGGCCCAGAGGAAGGAAATATTATTTTTTATTATTATCCATCTACATTCTCTGGCTGGGGCCTTGTGAACTGGACTGACAAGACAAATTAACAAGAGAAGAGCATACAAATGTATTTAATATGTTTAACATGTTTAATATGTTTAAACATTTAATATGTTTAACATGACATAATATGTTTAACATAACAAAAGAAATGAAGACCTGAAGAAATGTTTAAACCTGGGAATTTTTATATTAAGTTTAATGACGAGTGGAAAGTCATGGAAAACATGATTGGAAAGGTGGGAGTGAGCTAAGGGTAGTGAACTCAGGGAAACTTAGCACAGCCTGTTTGCTCAGATTCCTCTCAGGCATTTCTTCATCTTTGGAGGTTAAGAATGCTCCTTTTCTCTGGGCATAGTGAGGGCCTCACCTGAGGGTCTACTTACTAGCTTCAGGGGAGAAGGAGGAGGTCAGACAGTCTTTATGCAAACTGTTTCTTAAATTCCTTCCATTTAAAAGATTCAATATGCTGAAGTTACATATTTTGGGGGCAGTGTGTTCTGAACACTATCAAAGTTTATTTTTGTGACCACCACAGTTGAATGAGGATCTAAACTGTACAAGCTGGGAAGGAAGATTATTCTGGCAGAGCACAGGATTTTAGGAACAGCACAAGGCCATTGTAGCTGGACCAGATCTAGCAGAAAATGGTACAAGGCAAGGCTGGCGTCCACCAGACCTTGTAGGCTATGAAGAAGCGGGAGATTATCAGAGTTTCTCACACAGGGGAGAAATGAGAACTTGCAGGTATATTAGAAAAACCTCTCTCTGCTGCACAGGGATGCAATCAAGGGGGTAACTTACAGGCATTATGCTGAAAAGCTTGTGTATGTAAAGGCCTGTACCCAATGTTTGGTATATAGCAGGAATTCAATAAATAGTAGCTCATTACTGTATCTTTCTATTATGATGATGCAAGACCACATGCATACTGAATCTGTACAGAGGAGAATGACCACATTTTTCAACTGTATTTAATTTTGAATTGCTTTTCCTTATCATAAAAGGAATACACACTCATTTACAGAATTCATAAAACTATGAAAAACTATCATAAAGAATAAGAAGAAAACCTGCAACTGTAATTCTTCCTCCCAGAAACGACTGCTATTGGTAGTATTTTCTTCTAGGTTTTTTCTATGCAGTCAGTATCTATATAACTAAGCTCTCGCTATGTGCACACTTTAATAAGCTATTAGACATTTTCTAATTAATTAAAGCAGGTTAAGATTAAGGAGTCTCTTACAGCTCATATAATCTCTTTTCAGTAGCAAGGTGCTGTACAAAATCTATATTATTGTCTTTGCACATCCATTTAATTCTTGAATATGTCACAAACTGAACATGCATGCATTCTCAGTTAAGTCTCAGTTCAGCTCTTTGATGAATGGAAGGCAACCTAGAATTTTTATACCAATTTAACAGATGTGTAAACTGAGACTTCAGTGGCTAACTGCAGGAGCTACATTTCAAATGACTGGAAAGAAATAAGACACTAGTAACTTACTTTTGAGGGAGGGGAGCTGAGTGACTTAAAAACAGGTGAATTATATTTTACTATACATGTTTTTATATATTTTGAATAGTGTACAATGTGCATATATTACGTATTCTATAATTTTAAATAAACATCTACAGAAATCATTTTTATTCAGGGCAAGGGAAGTGGGGAGAGGCAGTAATTATCATGGATATAATCTTTTCATGACCTAAGAGTAGAAGTGGAGCTAGATTGGCAATTTAACAATCCGTCTCCACCATTAATTAGCTGAGTGACTAGTTCAAGCCTTTTCATTTTCAAGTCTCAGTATTCCTTTTATTATAGAGGAGAGCAGGCTATCTCTCCCACCTACTACCTTATAATATTGTCAAGATGAAATAAGGAAATGCATGGGGAAATCCATTATGAACTGTAATATGCTTTACAAAATTAAGTCTGTATTATTGAGCCTGGATGCTTAATGTTTTGATATTCTCTAAATGGAACCACATCAAATATTAACCACCTCCATTACTGCTCCCCTCCAATACAAGCTACATTTTGGTAATAAATGAGTCTTTGTGAATCACAAATCTTAATATGAATCTGCCTAAAATTTTCCTATGACATTTAAAATTTGTTTGGCATTCCAGGCTCATAGTGGTCACGCCCAGTAAAAAAACTTAAAAAATTAATCATTTTTGAAAAATACTCAGTATGTTCTAGTTCAAATGTTTTATTTTTTGTCCCTAAACAGTACCTTCAGTTTTCTGACATCAAGATGTTAGAGTTCAGTTTGTGTCAAGGATAGGATAAATCTGCTCATTCTAATGCCAAATCCAATGTGCATGGGCTTTTGTAGGATAGAAATGGTTGAGAGGACAGGAGGTGATTATGGTGATGTCATGACCCTGCAATGTATTCCCTACACGTGCTAGGGCAAGCAGCAAATGAAGCTGACCTGAAACAACCCCTTAAATGCCTCAATTTCGACCTTACTCTAGTGACACGTGGGAGGCTATAACTATTAAAAAAGGCTATGTTTTGTGTGCTCTTCCTAGATTATCTATTCTCCTTTCTCTGATGATGAAAAACATACCCATCCTTTAAGGACCATTTCAAATACAATTCCTTTCAAGAAGCCATTTCTGATGACCTCAATCCAATGCTATTTAGCCTTCTCTGAATCACTACTGTGTACTCTTATCTGTCTTATGAAATCCTACAATCTCATGTGTTGTAATTGAGTTATATTTTCTTCCCTACTATTGTGTGTTCTGAGGACAAGATTTTCTTGTTCATCTTTCTATCTGCAAAAACATTTTATACTGAGTAGGCATTCAATAATATATTAATTCATCACACCATTCAATAAGTAAAAAGTCTCCCTCAAATCCACTTCAAGCTATGAGATAAAATAATTCAGTCTCCAAGTGAAAAAGTAACTAACTACAGAAGGAACACATCTGATCACCAAAAAAAAATGCCTTTATAAAGACCTCTTTTGCACTGAAAATTCATCTCCTGCAGTTACCCGATTAATGAATTTTATTCAAAAAGAAAAGCCACCATTTGTATAAGGTTTTGATTACTGAAGTAAATGATTCTCTAAACTTGCAATACATACAAATTAGCAGGCTATTTTCAAATAGCTAGCTTTGCTTGGGTTCTTATTTGTGCTTGTTTAAAAGTTCATCCTGCTTGTATACATGCACTTATGCAACAACCAAATACTCAAAACAATTTAAGACATAGAATAGAGATTTTTCTTCCAAATTAGAATCCCAACAGAAAGGGAAAATTGCAGTGACATTAATAACTAATGACTCAATCAAAAATTGATTTCAGACAAATTAACACAGATGAAAGTCAAATTTACACTCATTTAGACTGTCTAGAAGAGTCAAAGGAGAATGAAAGCCAGTAAGTGCTAAAATTTTGAGAGAAATTACATTTAATTCATAATCTCTAGCTTTATTTTGAAATCACTTCAGTGAATTACGTTAAAATGCACCAAAACTTACAGATAAGTCTTTTTTTTTTTAATATAAATACAGAGTTAACATTCATCAAGACTCCATATTGAGCTATTCAAGAGGGATCTGATGCATACCTGACTCTCACATAGCTTCACAGCTTTAATCATGAGCCACTGAATGGGCTTCATAACAGACAAATGGAGAATTAAAAAGACAAAACTCCAGCCAACAACTTCTACTGTCTTGGTTGGCTATGATTTTCACCTGACCATAGCCTCGTTCCTTCTCAGTGTCTAAGGTTAGTCATAACATCATTCCTCAACTTCCCTTTTTACCTGCCTGAGGAAGTTCTCTGATTCCTTACAAGAAGAATCAGTACTAACTCACTTCCGTAAGCAAAGCAATTTATTGTTAGGAAAGGGTGCAACTATCTTCTGAACGAGTAGAAACCTGACTGCCCAGGCCTTCTAGAAAGCAGAAAGAAACAGATGGTCTTTTTGAGGCTACAATCCCCTTGAAGACAGACTCCATCCCTGTTTCATCTTTGTGTCCCTTATGCTCAAGGGCTGGATTCCTGGCAGAGAGTACCTGATTATCCTAGTCGTTGTCACACGTCCAAAGCCCTAAGTAAAGTCAAGGCCGCCTGACTGACAGCTAAAATGTATCCCACCCATTACGGGATGGGAGCATCGCGGGGGGGGGGGGGGGGCGTACTTCCTCTCTGACCCAAGCCCCCCACTATTTTCTTGGAACCCTTCCTCACACGCACAGAAAGCTCAGATTACCAACAAAATAAACTTTCAGACTTAAAGTCAAGAAGAATATCACGCAGTGTCAGGTCTCCGCGCCTTTGCTCACACGGTTCACTCTGACTGGAAGGCCCTCAATCTCTGCTCGGTGAAATTCCACTCCTGCTTCCAAACCTATTTCAAATATTACCTCCTCTGGCACGACTTCCCACGGAGGCCTCTCCATGAAGAATCCATCGGCCCGCTTCCAAGCGCACCCTTCATAACCGCGGCCTGCTCGGCGTTTCAGTCGGTCGTGCGAGGGCCGGTCGCGCTGACGAGAAGGTGAGCACAGCGGTTGCACACGGCTCCGTGAGCTTGCACAGCCCCAGATCTTCTGCCCTGACTCGGCCAGCACGCCTCCCACAAAAGCGCTTTGGGTACAAAAATGTAAGGGTACTGCGGAAACCAGCTCCCCGGCCCAAGATGGAGCCTTGCCGGCAACCGAGCTTGGAGTTCCTTGAAACGCTCGGCTTGACCAGAAATGCGGCATAAACAGTCAGCCAATCCCTAAAGCCAAGCCAGCTCTGGGCTCCATCCTTCTTTCCTCGTTCCCTGAGCCTTTCCACACAAGGCCTGAGGGCGACGCCGGTGCCACAGGCCGCTTCAGCGTCTCCCCTTCGGCTCCTGAGGCGCTAGAAAGCGCGCGCTTTCCCCAAATCCCGCGAGAAGAGCGCCCCACCGCCTGCGAGGCGAGGCGCTGCCGCAGCCCGTGCATTGTCTTCCCGCGAGGGAAGGAGGAGGGACTCATTACTGAATTGTCTGAGTGTCGTCATTTGACAGTGGCAAACTGAAATGTTCCTTCTACACGTTCTCTGATTCTAGTCCATGTGACTACCATATACAATTACAAAATAAGCACAATTTCAAAAACTGAGTTTATGAACCAAAGGCTATTTTGAGAGTTAGTTTTAATTATTTTAACAGTTCTACATGATTAATATGATGGTCATTAAAAAAGGAAGTTAGAAAAAAATGTATCAGGAACTCGAAAGTCTCTAGGCTATCTTTTACTGAAAAGAAACTCAAACACTTTTCTTACCTCCTACAAACTTAGTATCTTCCATGGATGATAATGATACAGAGAGACATATGCAAAGGAAGAATAGAATAATGGACACATAATAATAAAGAAAAAGACACCAAGTAAATTACTTACATGTCCAGGAAATAATGTATAAGAAAGGAGCACACACACACACAAAAAAAACTTAGTTGAAAAGAGATGAATTTATACACAATAACCTAATGCAAACATCCACTTTCCTACCTGCTTAAGGTAAATTAGAAAGTGTCCAGTTCTTCAAAATTCTTAGAAATATGACTGCCCACTTATTTGATATTTAAATTTATTCACTCTTTAATATGTCTTTTAATTTGTATTTAGCTTGTTTTGTCTCCCCAGTGAGACTTTAAACTCTGTGAAGATAAGTACCATCTCTTTTTTTTCTGTGGCATTCTATGATATTCTGAAAATCTGAACATTCTAAATGGATATAAATTCAGAGGTCTTCTGAAGCACCCATGATTACTACTGCCTCATTTCCTCAAAATATTAACAGTATGAATGTTATTATCAATACTTGCTTTTAACATCACCTCCAAGTACTCTGCACTACATTAAAAATCCTGTGTTTGTAGGCTACTCATTCAAAATTATCCCAAGACAGGCTACCAAAATAGTACTACTACTACTACTACTACTACTACTACTACTACTACTACTACTACTACTACTACTACTACTAATAATAATAATAATAATAATAATAATAATAATAATAATAATCACAATAATATAAAAAAGAATATCAGGAAACTCAATAGGACTTTTGAAAAGGAATTTCAAGTCTATACTTATAGCTCATTTGAATTTAATAGCAGATTAGACTTTAAATGGTTACTGTGTGTTTCAGCAATTCTGCTGATAAACATTAAGAGGGAAAAAGCAATTTTCTCCAGACAAACATAGATCTTTGACACTAAGTACATTCGTACTTACACATACATGGTTTAAATTAACTGAAAATACTCATGGTCTATTTCGTCTCTTAACCTCAAACAGATCTGTGGTGTTTGAGTATTAATCACTTTCACACAAACTCAAACCAAATACCTACCTGAGGAGGCCAGTGGTTAGTTTTTGAGTTTTACTTCATTTTAGTAACACGTAATTAAACTACAATAATTCCCTCTGACTGTGGAAAATAACTTTCAGTTTAGTATTAGCACAGACTAAAAAATTAAAGAAATCAAATATAAATAGAGATGTACATATTAATTTAATTCTAGAGAAGGTTGTATATTTTTATGGTCAAAGCAAACACACAAAGCTGAGTCCATTTTATATTGCCTGAATCTAAAGACATCACAGGAGCAAAAAAATTTTTTCTCTGACCATTTACAAATTAGTCAGCACATTTCTTGAGTACCTGTTAGATGACCAACACCATACTAAACATGAGCCCAGAGAAGGAAGGATTGTAGAGGAAATGAAAGGTTAGTTTCCTGATTTTTAGTTTATATACAAATAGGAAGATAAAAAAGTTTTTTAAAAAGTATATTCATGAAAGCATTTACAGAGCATATAACAAAAAATTCTTTTTTGAGAGTTTTGACAAACCTGGTAAATTAGTTTTTTGCATTGTGCTTTACTAGGTATATTGACATACATCTTATCATTTGCATCTTCTGAGAGCAGGAATATACCATTACTTCCAATCAAGTTGGCTGCATGGACATGGTACCAGTGCAGTGATACATGACCCCAGACTCAGAACAGCCCCAGGCTTGGTTTAATGCTCTGATGTTGTCTAACAATTCATAATAATATTTGAACAAAGGGTTCCACATCATCACTTTGCACTGGGCCCTGCAATTAGGAAGCTTTTGCATTTGACAAACAAGAAAAGGTATCAGGAGAGGAGTCATCTTCAAAAGCATGGAAACAAATAATTGAATTATTTAGAGAAGAAGAAGAAAGGATGGCGTTTCATTGGGTCTTTAATAGAACGATGGGTACAGACATGATGTGGGTGACAAAAGGGGAGGAATTGGACGATTTCCAGGTAGATCAATATATACATGGCCTCTCTTAGGGTGCTCATATTGTAGTAGGAAACTAGGGTCCACCCAGGAGCTCCTTCCATTTTTACTCCTCACTGCATCCTCCAAACCATTTGTTTTTTAAGATTAATGGCTGGTAAACTATGATCTCAGGGTCAAATCTAGTCCAGGCTTATTTTTGTAAAACTCTCAAAGTAAGTAATGATTTTCACATTCTTAAAGTGTTGGAAACAAAACAAAATAACAAAGAATATGCAAGAGAGGGAGTACTGTTAATACATGTGGCCTGCAAATTCTAAAATATTTTCTATCCAGCCTTTTACAGAAAAAGTGTGCCAATCCCTGATCTAGATAGATTCAACCATTTTCAGAGAAACATGTTACACTCTTCAGAGTCTTTTCCTGACCAAGAATAATGATTAGGGTATGTCAAAGCTAGAATCTGTAAATAAATGTGTGTTGGGCAGACTCACTACTCACAAGGCATAGTGGGGCCTTAAGAACTCTGTCAAGTTAACTGTTTTGATCTTGGAGACTCTGGATTACATTAACCTCACCTCAGAGCAAGATTTGATTCAGACCTCACTCCTTTCTGACCTTGACCGGCTTGGCTACCTCTGGTTGGACCTCAGTCTCAGTTATTCTCAACAGTGAGCAGTAGGCTGCTAGTAATCTCTTACTTCCATCCCGTCCTCTCCCTTTCCCCTCTTCTTCCCCTCCGAAAGAGCAGTCTGTTCAGGACAACCAAAAATAAATACATTTCCTCATCATTTCCCTCTTTTGTAGGCCTCTTCCTACTGGCTGTGGGCTCATATCATGTTGAAAGCCTTTGAGAAATGCCATCAGTGGAATTCTATGGCTCACACCCTAGATTCTTAGTCAGCCTTTGTGACTACTTTGCAGACCTCAGGGTGGGCAGCTGCCCTTCCCTTCTGTCCTCACCTGCATAATGGCAGGTTTCCCACGCCTTCCCTGGCTGCTTCTGTCTCTAACAGATGAGTACCTGGCCGTGGGTTGCTCGGCCTCAGCAGCTAACATCTTGGCCTGCCTCAACGTATTGGGGTAGAATATTGGAGAAATGACCAGCTGCCTTGCAGCTGAAGAAGGCTGGCTGGAAACTTGCCTGTTTTTTGCAGAGAAGAGATTTTCACTTCACTGCAAACAGATATTTTTGGATGAACCTGCATTTGATTTTTCCTGTCCTGGTACTTTTCAAGGAATAGATAGGAAGGAAAAAAAAAAAAAAAAAAGAGGGGTGAGATGAGTGAAGTTCAGATATGGCTAAATAATATACCTGAAAATAGTCAAGAAGGGAAATATGAACTATTAAGCATGGTGCTCTTACTATGTTCTAGTCCTTTTAAGCTTGACTGAACTAAATGTTCTTCCCTTCTCTTTCTTCTCCTTTCCTGACATTTATGTTTTTGTGCAGGAATAATTTCCTGAGAGATGAACTTGTACTGGTTCTTCCTTTTCTTTTCCATTCCTTCTTTGCAAGCTGGAAGGCAGGCTTTTAGTCACAGATGTTTACAGAGTGGAAAACAGAAGCCTCTTAAAGTTAAAATCTCTTTTCCTGTCTTTCATAAAACCTTTAAAGCAATTATGCTAGTGAGTGCCTTCAAGGGCAGGAAGAGGAAAGATAATGGTATTTTCTTAAGGTTAAAAAGACATTGCAGATTGTACAGATAAGAAAATAAGCCTAAGATAATGATTTCCTTAATTCCTGGTATCACTATTTCGGGGAGTTGTTAAGATGTGAAAGGGAATGGTTTTCTGGTGTTTATAAGATGGTTGAAACCCAGACACAGGAACTTTTGGTTTTCCCATAATTTCCTTTTCCCCACGCAGAGCACCAAAGCAGCACAGGTACGTCTATTTGCATCGTGTGTGGTTTCATACTCCTGGGTACCAATGGACTTAAATGAGTCAAATGCTTACATCTACACAGAAACCTGCACCCAGACATTTATGGCAGCTTTATTCATACCTGCCAGAACTTGGAAGCAACCAAGATGTCCTTCAGGAGGTGAACAGACATATTAACTTGGCTCCATCCACACATCACAATGTTCTTCAGCACTGAAAAGAAATGAGATAGACATGAGGCCACGAGGAGACAGGTGGGGTACTTTGAATGCATATTACTCCCCAAAAGAAGCCAATCTGGAAAAGTAGCATACCTTAGGGCATCAACTACACATAACATTTGGAAAAAGGCAAACCATGGAAAGGGTGAAAAGATCAGTGCGTTGCCAGGGGTTATGGCTGGGTTGTGGGGAGATAAACAGGCTGAGCACAGAAGATATTTAAGGCAGTGGAACTATTCAGTGTGATACATTCATGCTGAGATACATTTGTCAAAACCCATAGAGCATACAATACCAGACGTGAACCCTAATGTAAACTCTGGACTCTGGATATCATGTTGTGCCCATGTTTACTTACCAATAATGCCCAACACACAGAATGTTGGTAGGCTAGTTGGGGAGCGGGAGTCTTTGAGCATGGGGCACGGGGGGTTGTTGCGGAGAGCAGCAACAACAGAGCAGGGGGCATATGGTAACTCTGTACTTTGCTCGACTTTGCTGTGAACTCAAAACTTCTTTAAAATATAATAAAGCCTGTTTCAACAAAGGGAAAAAAAAGTTATGTCTAGAGATACCATGGAGACTGCGAACAATGGGCATCTCGTTGACAACCATGGGTGACCAATGACCAATGGACCTATGGATGTGCCCACAGCCTTGACACTAAAGACCCTCTAAGACTTTCACACAATTCTGGGCAAGCCTATCCAAATTATACTTAATATTACTTTTCCTGTCAGCTTATGGTAAGGAACCTAAGAATCATATTTTTAATTTAAAAAAAATGGATAAATGGACTTTCTTGAACATCTGAGTTCATGGACCATGATTTGAGTTAGCCTCATCTTTCTGCTCACAGATAATCATGATGAATAGTTAAAGGTCTTGAAAGGATAGGGGGTTTCTGTGGCCTTCGTCATAGATAAGGTCAGTAGCCCTTGCTCACAGAACTTCCCTTCAGGTTTTCATTGCCATTGTCAGTGATGGTTTATCAGGAAAGCTGTAGTTTGGAGCCTGGTGCCTTGGGGACCCCTTCCTACTAATCTCACAGGATGATTTGCTCTATGCTACAGAGTCTTCTTCTAAATGAAATGTATATTGGGGAGAAAAGGGAAATGGTCCCCAAACAAATTGATGTTTCACTTTTAGTACACACTGATGTCAGAGAATTTCACTCCTTCTATCTTGCTATCAAACTTTTACATCCTTGGCCATTTGGTGCTTCTAGCTCCTCTAAGTTTGCAGTTAGTCTAAATGCTGAGTGCAAAAACAAGAAGCCTTGGCTGGAAAAGTCCTTCTGAGGTCACCCTGCCTATCTCCCTGCCTCCAGGCCGATTAGCACCTAAACCAAGCAATTCACAAAAGTACTGTCTATTTTTAAACAGCTCAAGAATCAGCATTATGTAACTTCACTTTGGTAACCCAGTTTAATGTTTGCCAAGCTGTCCCTATATGTAGCCTTAACATAATCTAAAATAATAATAATAAAAGAGGAAAAGGAATGAGAATAATGAAATAAAATAAATAAACCAAAAGAAACTGTGCTCTAACTTAAGCTCAGTTATTTTATTTTTTTAGTCTCACTCAAGGCAACAGCTTGTATTAAAAGTGCTCATCAGTCCATTTTAAGCTACTCTTTTTTGGGGGGTGGGAGTGGAGTGGGATTAATGCTGCTCTGTCTATTACAGCAACCACACCCAGCTTCCCTTTGGTGGTTGAGAGGAGCTGCCACTTTGCCACCCCATTATGCAATCACTACCATTGCATTTAGATTCCCTGGCCACTCATTCATTTATTTTTTTCACTTGAAGACTATAATTCTGTCTAACATATACTGCCTGAAATTATCTTACTCATCTTGCTTATTTCTTCTACTCCCATCCCACTCCATTTCCACTGAATGGAAGTTTCCAAAACAACTGGGGCATTGTCAGATTAGTGTATGGCTATCCACCCTATGTTTAGATTATCAATAGGAATATAGCAGGTGTGCACCAAATCTTTTTAAATGAGAGAGTAAACTGAATAAGAAATTGATGCATTGCCCAAGCATCATTCAGTGTCTACCTCACACAGTGCACTTCTGGATTACGATGATGTGCTTATGCCAGTGCTTACAACCACAGGCAAAAGTTAAAATATGATTTGGTTTGTTCTGGTAGAGAGTTATATAAGGTGTTCACGGCAGACATAATCCTAATGGAACTATCTTGTTTCATTCTTGTTCTTTTCTTATGGACATTACTTTGACACTCCATGCCAACTTTTGTCCATGAATATGGCAGCATAAGCCCTCAATCTCTGAAGATGCAATTGCGGTTTGACTTGAGTTACACAATTAGTGGTGAGAGCACTGTGAACACTTCCCAGAAAGAAGACATTCCATCTGGGGCAGATACTACGTCATCTTCGCCTGGTTAAAGAAGGGAAAGTATAGCTAGTCAGTCAAATCTCCAGGAAATCCATAGCTCAGGACTGGGCTGTGATGATACTTCAGAATGATTCCTAACACCTGAAGTGTACATATTTCATAAATCAGATAGTCCACAACTTGACCAATCAAACAGTGGTTGTGAGCTCCATCCAGACCTTGTTTAACTTTAAAAAGCTACACTCCAGAGATAATTTAGAACCCAAATTCCAGGAAGCACTGCCAAAATATTCCAAAATTGAAAATACGTACATTATTTTCTCACAGCCTCTGCACAGAATAAGCATATGAGAACAAGGGCAAGTTAAAAGAGGTTAACTTTTTATGCAAACTGCTACTGTCTGCAACATTTGTCTCTTGGTTGGAATGACAGTAACCCTAGTGAAAACTCACGTCAATTTTAAGGAAATGTTAAACGTTCTTCCCAAGGGTCTACAAATGATACATCCTGAAACATGGCAACTGTCAAGTTGCTCGTTGAGCATTCCAGTCACAGAGAGGCTGGTACTATAGTCAGCACAGTGTTTCCAACAGACGGATAAATCAATGACACAATGTGAGTGTACATGCATCCACCCAGAAAAGCGGAGGAACAGTGGAGGAAGCTAATCGTTTTTAATCTCCCTCTTACAGAAGGTTTTACGTTCAATGTCTCGTGCCTTTAAACTATTTTCCTAATGTGAGACCATAAAGTAGACTTCTGATTCTTGCATTTTCAGTGTACCTTTTAATTCATTACGTCTCTGAACATGAGCAAATACCAAAATTAGGAGTTATTGATGTTCTCACTCTGTATGCTTCAAATGGCCAGGAAAATAAATAGCTTGCATGACATTACAAGGAGTACAAAAAATATACTTCTGTTTCTTCCGTATTTTATCAACAGCCGCTGCTTTTCAGTGAAGTGATACAGTTGTGTGGACTTTTTGATAGTTTCTCTCTTTTGATACATGAATTTACAATTCAGATGCATTTAAGGATCACTGCATATCCCATCTTTTTATCAAATGATTTTCATGGCCCAAAGCTAAAAAGGGGTGAGAGGCTGTTTAAAAAGCATCTTTTTGGGGGGGGCAAATACATTTTTATCTATTGATTTTTACCCTGGTTGTTGGCAAGGGAAATTCATCCAAACATTTGGTTTATTTACAAGTTTTTTAAAATGTTATGCCATGTCATATTTAGTTAAGGCTTTTGCTTTGTTTTATTCATTTTTGACCCTTTTTTCCTAAAATGTGGTTTTTGTTGGCCATCTCTTTATTAAAACTTTCCTCTCCCTTGGCCTCTGCCCTACAAACATTTGAACTTTTCATGCCTCTTGGGCATTCTTCTTAGGACTGCTTCTGAATTGGAGATCATTTCCTAAATTCTTCCTTAATGCCTACATGCAAAGCTGATTGTATAAGCATCACCTCTGGCCCTCAACCCAGAAACTCTAATTCATTGGGTCTGAGTAAGAACCTAAATCTTGACTTACATAGATTCTATACGAAATGGAAATACTTGGTCAAGACTAGGAACAAATACCTTTTTATTTTCTTGCAGTCCTAGGTGTTATTACAGTTTTGTTTGTTTGTTTGTTTGCTTTTACAAATGCCTTCTTTATTTTCGATCCCAAATTCAGGTCTTCAAGCCTGGTCCCTCATCTAAGTTCCAGCCTTCATTTTCAAGAGTGCACTGGACGCACTCATGACGTGTACAATGCCCCGCGGACTGCGCTGCTTACCTTACACAGCACCTCGTTCATCATGAACCACCACCTTAGGGAGAGCCTATTAGTTGCATTTTCCAGATCAGAAAACTAACACAAAGGGGTTCCATGACTCACTCTACATTATACAATATTAAAGGAGCCAGTTGACTGGAGAGCTTCTTTTTTTTTTTCCTTTCTGTTATACACTACTTTTAGACATATATATAAATTTGAATCTGAATTTTCCCTTCTTCAGATTGAATCCTTTTCTTGAAGTCCACTTTTTTAAACATTTTTTTATTGAGTTATAGTCATTTTACAATGTTGTGTCAAATTCCAGTGTAGAAGCATGATTTTTCAGTTATACATAAACGTACATATATTCATTGTCACATTTTTTTCTGCTGTGAGCTACCTGAATTCCATTTTTATGTGCATATTCTTACAATTTTTGTAAGTGTATACCAGAAACATTATTATGAGCTAAGAATTACACTACCTCATGTCATCCTTCCAACAATATTATGAGCTAAATACTATTATTATATATGAATAAATTCAACTCGGAGAGCTCATGTCTTATGTCTAAGGCAATGAGATAGGTAATGGCAGGCCGGGGTTTGCCTGAGCTCTCAGTTAGCTTTTTCAACCAAAACGCTGCACTCAGTAGAAAATAAGGACCCTGCTGGCCATCAGGCACAAAGATGAGCAGGAGTCAAGGGTGCCTGATGTAACTCTGAAGGCAAAATGTTAAAAAAAAAAAGACCTCACTGTTTCCTAAAATCGAGTCAGTCCATATTTTGTGGGAAAAACATGCCACACTCTGGAACTAAAATCAAGCATTAAACTCACTCAGTTCATTAGAGCCTATGTGTGTGTGTGGTAGCTAGGCAAGAAAAAGAGCTCCAGAAAGTTTTCAGGATGGATGATTTCTTACTGTAGTTGTATAAGTAATGATGTGATCATTGCAATATTTTCCAAATAGAATTGTCAGGAATGATGCATCATAAATTCTGTGATCATAGCAGAACTAATGAGGGCAATTGGAACACTTCAGTAAAGTTCCTGATTCTGCTTGTGCTTGAATCTTGAAGAAAAAACCCAGTAGGGGTGAGGAGTTGCTCGTATGTCAACCAGAAGGTCAATTAATTGATTGTTAATGAAATGAAAATTAACAGAAGAAATGATTTGTTTGTTCAAAGGAAAAGGAGACCCAAGCAAGCTGCCACTGCTGGTGTACTGCTTCCAAAATTTCAAACTACAGATTTCTCCTTGCTTGTCTCTCAGTAAATCCCTCATCCCCCAACATCGTTTTCTTCCTGAGCTCCCTTCCTTTTAATGTTCCCCCCAATCCCCATATCCTTAACCTCATAAAACTCTTGAGCGCATCATCTCCGTCCACTAACCAAATACAGACCAGGAATTTGCTGAGCTCCCCAAATGAGTATCCTTTGGAAAGAACAGAAGCAAGACCGAGTATTGCACTTCTCCAAGGACGAGAAAGAAGATTCACTGCATCATCTGAGGCTTGCAGGCAGGAAAAAGCCATCTATCTGGCATCACCAAAGCAACCTGAGTCATTTGCCAGTTTCAGGCTTAGACACAAAGGAGTTTGCAAATATGGTTTCTTGTCAGTGTGATTCAGTCCATTGTACTCTGAAACTAAGTGATGGGCAGGTTATTGATGGTCAGAATCAAGCCTGCTGAGGTGTGTGAGATAAACACAACAGCTCCTAAAGGAAGCGTCTATCATTTTTCCTCACAAATGTAAGCATTTGCCTGCCCTGGCCTCACCAAAAGTGGATGTATAGTTTGACCCTCAGAAATTATTCCACAACAAAAACCATCATGTTTCTCTTTGGAAAGAAATGAATGGGAGCTACGGATGCTCACCTAACTTTCATGGTGAAAGACCTACCGGGAATTAAGAAATCTGAACCTCCCATGAACAGTATAATATGCACTGTATACCACTGTATTTGGAAAAATTACCACCTATTTCCAGCATCACAGAGATCTAGTCACAAATGATATAACATGACTTCCTGAAGGCAAAATATATCTATCATCTTTTCTGTTACTATTTTTTCCTCTAGTTTGTCCTAAGTTTCTTAAGATACAATTATCTTCCTTAATTACCTTGAACATAACAGGAGAAAGGTCAATTAGCACTCTATGTACCAGATAGGCAAGTGTTGTTTGGATTCTATTTTCTGCATCTTAGTTTGATTTTCTAAATGCGTCTTGAGAATTATCAGAGAATTAACTGATCCCCTGGCTACAACTGGAACAATCTAATCAAAAAATGAAGTGATCAGCTTTGTCCTATTTCAAAAGGGCCACTTATTACTTGTACAAGATATGACTGAGCCTGTTACTAAATTTACCTTCTGCTCATTTTCTAAGGGTTTCCATCATTACTATGGCTTGATTGTACCCATCTGAAGAATGCAAAACATTATCTTCCTGTTGAAAAGTAGCTCAGTAAGATTCCAAAGCAAAACTTCATAGATAGCCCACCCACCCCCTAATCAGTACAATCTCTTCTGAGATGGGTTACTTCTCCCATCTGTTAGGCCATGATTACACAGGACAGGAGAAGGGGTGCAGAGAAAATACAGGTGGGCGGCCAAGACATTTCTCATCAAGCACTACTGGATAACAAGAGGAAGTGATGTAAATGGCACACAAATAGAAAGTGGCGTGACCAAAACCAATGTGGTGCCAGACACTGAGCCTAACACACAACAGGGGGAGTGGGGCCCAGAAAGAGAGTCTCAGAAAAATTAAGGCTTGCAGGTGGACTCCTCTTCTTCTTTGAGGTTCAACATCTTGTAGAATGCAACGGATACGTATTGAACGGAATTAAAATTCCCACGCTGAATTGTGTTTCACTGGGTTTCTGTACCTCTTGCTTCAGGCAAATTCCTCCCAACCTTTTGCTTGCTTGTATCTAGTTTAGTTTTGTTTTTGTCACGTGTAGAGTTATTAAAGTGGTTGATTCTATGGATGCCATAGTCCCGGTATATGTAATTTAATGGTATTTTCAGGGTTTTCTTATTTATAGGTGAGAGACTACGGCATGGAGAAGGATGTAGATACATGGGTGAGCTAATGATGTGTTGAATGAACATATCAAACTTACGTTGATTACACAGGTAAGGATGAAGGAGGTTTCTAACTGTTACCTAACAGAGTTCTGCCATCATGCCTGTCTGATTCAACATTACCTTTTTGTAGTGCTCATTGAGTGGGAAAACAGCATAAATCCGGGAGAGATACAAACAGGTTGGATACAGGAATTAAAAACAGACCTTGCAAACTGGGGTGAACGAGACAAATACAGTAAGATGGCATACAATTGAGGGAGAATAAGAGGAACCGCACATTAAACTTCTAGAAAAGAGTAGCAGTGGTATTAGCAGCTACTATCAACTGAGCAAACACCAATGTGTCACAACACAGTGAGATGAGTATAGGGTTTATGTTTTTTACATTTTGTGTATGCATGCTGATAGCATATCTGTAAGAACTGACATTCTTACAGATATGCTATCATATCATATCTTTTCAGAAGAAAAATATTTCCTTGATCAAAAATCAGAGCTTACCTGATGATTTATCAAATTAAGAACGTACTTAGCAAAGTGTCTTTTAAAGTGTTGCAAACTGTCTAATCAAATCATTACTCAAGAAAAAAAAAAAAAAGACATTCTTATTTACTTCCCATTTACTTTACTGAACTTGTTTAGTTAAAAAACATCTGGTGTAATAAAACATGCCCTCCATAAAGTAATATTTGTGATGTTCTCAAATAAAATGTAAAAAAAGAAGTGCTCCTTGACTTAAGGGCATTTATTTAATAATTCTAATTTTATGCAAAATTGTGTATCTCTGTGTGTGTGTGTTGACCTGAAACTCAATGTTCATTAAGAAATGTGAAATAAAATATGAAAATGAATATATGTATATATATGCATGACTGGGACATTGTGCTGTACACCAGAAATTGACACATTGTAATTGACTGTACTTCAATTAAAAAAAAAAAAAGAACTGTAACATAAAACCTGGTATCTAGAAACCAAGTGCTGTTGTCTTGTTTGGGGAGATGTTAATCACTTGCCTCTCAGTCATTGGCACAGAAATCACAAGTTGTTTTTTTTTTTAATTCAGTTTACCTTTTTTATTACAGCCAAAATGGGAGAGGAGTTTTTCTGATCATCAACAAAAACTAGCAAGCCTCTTGTTTAAATATCTATCTCTTTTTCTTCATAAATGAAATAAACCCCTACAGGAAAACGTTGGCTCTTTGGTCATAAATCATGTCTTTCTCTTCCAGAAGCAACTTAATGTGAAGGTGTAGCCAAATTTCACTCTGAATCCCACGTGCTTACCAATGGTGGTGGTGACATTTTCTCCTGGAGGAAATGAAATTTGCCTTCACCTAGCCCTTCAAAATGATGAGCTCTGTCTCTCAGCAACTGGTTGTCCTGGCAGAGCCCCATCCCTGAAATAAGGTGATGCATCACTGTGACATACAGAATGCGTTTTCGAGAGCTGTCTTCCAGAGTGTACAGGGTCGCTTTCCATTGCTGGCTGGGGCTGCCAAGGGCTTGTGGATAGAATGTGGGCAGAATCCTTTCGAGCAGGAGCTGTTTTCACAGCTGCCCTGTTGACTGAGATGTGCTCTAACTCAAAGTTTTCCTCATCGCACCGCAATGTGGCAAGAAGAAGAGACAAATCCAGATGGCATTGGAAGCGCCATTCCTCCTCATTTTGGTGGGCAAGTGAGGAGTGGGCTCAGCATGGCTGAGCTAGATCAATGCAAGATCAAACTGTTACAGCGGGAGTTCCAGAAGTTTCTCTTTACTAATGAGGACACTCCCTTAGCCAAGACATTTTTGTTGTCATAGAGCCGACTAGATGTGCCCTATTGCCCCAACTTCCTTTCAAAACGAGCAGCTGGATGGGGTGGGGTCTGTCTGTTGGAGCACTTTCTCTGCTGCAGCCAGCTCAGCCACACCCAGCCCAAGCACATCTTTGTGTGAAATAATGAGACCTCAGGGGGATTCGTGTTGTGTTTTCCTGCTTCTAAGTTTTTCCTCACAATAAATTCTGTTTTTTATTTATACCCCCCGGCACTATGTTGTGTATCGCCATACCTACCCCCCGCCCCCACGGCACGACAGCTTGACTTCCAGCCTTGTGAGCATTTTAAATTCATTCCACTGGTCGGCTTTGCCAGGGACCTGAAAGTAAGCAAAAGACACAGAAAATCTCTTGGGATGGTGAACAAGGGATACCCACTTCAGGGCATTCAACTTGAATATTCTTCCCTTCTTTTCCTCTTTTGATCCTTCTTGAGTTCTTCCTTTTCCTAAGCAAAGGAGTAGCAGAGAAATAGTCAAATTGGATTTAGAATTAGCCTGGAAAAAAGAAGCAGAAAATGACTTCAATTCCTCTTCTTTTCTCTGCAGCCCTGAAAAGACATAGCACATATAACCAGAAATCTGGTACTCTACTAACAAAACAGACGTGCCCATTGCTAATTGGGCCCGATCCACCTGATTCATGACGATAAAGGACATATTTGTTACTCTGCTGCTGGCTGTTGTTTGATGTCTCTTCCCAGTGTTCATAAGCCAGCCCTCATACGCAGTCATCTTGCCTCCATTAGTACCTGCCTGTATCTGAAGCAGATTTTAAACCTGGGAAGAAAATTGATGACCTGCTAGGCAAGCGTGGAAAGACTCCAGAAAGTAACAATTGGCAGGAATACTGTCCAAAATTATGGATATTGTGGTTGGGAATTTAGGTCCTCTCTACAGATATTTTGATTTACTCTGCAAATATGTAGGAATTTTTATTTTTTAAGATAAGATAAAGTTTTTACTTCTAGCCTTCCAGTTGCAAAGATAGCTGTTGCTCTGTAAATCAACACTGGATTATCTGTTTTTCTCATCAGACAGTGAGTGGGAGACAAAATACTGAAGTCTTCATTGAAGACAGCGCCAACAATTCATCCCAATTTTGTGTACTTTACGTCATTTTTCCAAGGAAAATACACTGTAAATGATATGATACGAAAAAAAATCACTACATGAAAATAAATTTTGTATACTTATTTGATTTATTTTCTTAGATTACTAGATATATTTTCTTTCATAAATAGGTTTTATTTTGAGAAGTTTGGTATTCACACATACTGCTGACCATTTCTTTCTAATTGGTTCTTCATATTTTTTCACTCATGGCCCACGACACATGCCAGGTATCACTGACACCCATGGAGCTGAAGGTAAACTTTAAACTTCACAGTGAAGCCTTATAATTCCTGGGAAGCTGTTCACCACTCCTACCATTGGAATTGGTACAGTGGAGATTTTTCCTACATAAAGGAGATACATTTTATCTATACAGTAAATAATTATACACATAGGCACACCTGTATAAATGTAGACCAGACCCAGCCCCTCTGCAAAGACAGAGAAGTTCAAGCTATGTAGCTTCTCAAGCCATATGCAACCTTAGGATTCTGGAACCCTGCCCCCAAGCTATTTAAAACAAAAAAAAGTGTAAAACCTTGGTCTTGATACATCTTGATACTTAGATGAAAATAACCTGAATGCAGGAGATGGATAGATGGGACTCGGACTTTTTCTCACTTTTCATGGGACAAGACGCATTCACACTTTATAACACTATGTACATCTCTAAAAGCTGGAAACCTTCAAGTGCTCAGAGTACTCATCAAATCTCTGTAGAGAAAATCCCTGACATGTGTGATGGGTACAGCCTGAGACCTTTGCAAATCATCACATTCAATAATGCTTCAAAGCACCTCCTTTTACTCAGATGTACAATAAATGGCGGCAGGAGTGAGCTATTAATGGTGGGAGGTCAACTAGACTCAAGGACTAAGCCACACATAAAATCCAAATCTCTGCTGCACAAGACTGCCCAGGCCTTCCATGACGTGGACATTCCAGCTCCTCACATATACGTGAAAATGGGAATCTAGCCCCAGGATACACCCGGTCTACTGCTGTTCACTCCTGCCCTCCCCACGTGTAACTAGGTGTGGGTTTGTTGAAGTCTGAAGCTGTGTGTACTAGAATCTCTGCAATATTTAACACAGATCTTGGCACAGAGAAGACAAACAACACTCGTCTGAATGGACTAGAGATAGTGATAAATTAAACAGAGCTTACAATTCAGTAAATGTCGGGATACTTTTGAAATGTCCCAGGCAATTACAAGACGTGTCATTTTAGGATAAGGTCTCTTAACAGTTTCACCAAAATAAAACTAACAGCTAGAGACAGTAGAACATGTATGTCTGGTAAAATTTTTATTTGATTGAATATTTTCTTTTATTGAGAAGGAGATAGTTTTAAAAATGAGATATTAGGTTAAAAAGATGGCTTAAACTTATTAATGCAATTTCATGTAAAATTTATACTCTGTTCCATAATATACCCATTCTTGTTCTAATACAAAATTCCATTTTAAATTATACATAAGTTAAATGATTTAACAACCCCTCACACACACAAATTTTAATTATGACTGACCCTTCGAGGCTTCTAGAAGATGTAATATCTTTCTACAGTGGGATGTTTACTCATGCTCTGGTATTAGTGAGTATCAGGAGTTGGGGGTTGGGATCTATAAAATTCAATATTAGAAGTACAGCATTAGCAGTTGAAATCTAGAGGAGTGAGGAGTGCCTTCATCAAAGGTGATGGCCTTCAGTACCGGGCCAGATTACACAGGCCCTCACCTGGTTGGCCAGTGTGGCTGCCTCGCACACAACTTTAGTGCTTTAAAGGGCAATGGATTTGAGGGCAATGACTAAACCACTGTTAAAGCTGGAGATCAAACAACAGCTTAGGATCTACAGTTTTACATTAGCTTTACTCTTTTATGTTACCTGCCACTGTGAGCATTTATAAGTCTAGAGTTTCTGGTTTAAAATCCCCCACAAATGAACTCATTTCATGTATATTCTTTAACAAGTTGAAAAATATTCACCAAGTTCTTCTAGGCAAGGCATACTCCTAGGCATAATACGGAATAGGATAAAATACAAGATAGTCATTAAACAACATCTATCATAGCATTGTAACCAGTACAAACTGGAAATGCTGGCTGATAGCACAGTAATATAAATGATAGTTAAAAACAGTATTAGAAGGCTATCATAAGACTGTATCATACAAGTAACTCTTAGTATCCAAATCTATGTGGATGTTAAGTTCAGGTAGCAAGAACTCAGAAAGCAAAATAAACAATCCAAATGCAAAATAAATAATTCATAATTAAAGAAAAAAATTCATACTAGTGAAATGCTAGAGTTAGGAGAGTCAATAATCTGTTTAAAATGTAAAAATAAATTTCCAAAAACAAGTATTTTGTAGAGTATTCATATATGAATGTTTGGACATGTGATAGTTAAATACTTTTACAAGCAAGTAGTTGGTGGGAAATGCAGAACAAACTGGATAATAAAAAGAGAGAGAGCAAGTAGAGATAAAGGGAGATGAGAGACAGAAATCATTTTCTCATGTAAATAAAAAATTGAAAGGCCCCACCTTCAGGCATGGCTTGATCAAGAAACTACATCAATGTTATCAGAGCCAAACCCTATTTTTATCCATCTCTGATCTGCTTTTCTCTTTATTGGTTTCATTCTCAGATATAATTTTTTTTTTCTCATGAAGGCAAGATGGTAAGGTGAATTAAAGAGCTCTATGCTTACATTTTCAAAATTCCAAGTTCAGGGATAAAGAGAGTAATCTCTCTCTCTCAAAAGTCCCATAATTGGCTTTTGATGAGCTATGATTTTACCCTCTTTGGAATAACAAACACTGAGATCTGGAGCTGTGATGCTGTGATGGACTAAGCCTGAATTACATACATACCCAGGAACTGGTGGTGGAGCCAGTCATGAGAATGGCCGAAATGCTGAAATGGCTGAATGCATCAGCAGAAAGTTGAATAAAATTAGCTCCCAAAATGGTATTATTTTTACTGTTACTAGAAAAAAGAAAAGAATGGTACTCAGCAAGAATTCAAAAAAATATTCACCACTGACATTAAATTTTAGAAAGCCTGGAACGTCAGGACAAGAAGTGGTACCGTTTGTCTCACATTTAGTATTAATCAGGGAGAAGGCGGGTCTACAATACAGGGTGAATTAAAGTGAATGAATCAAATAGAAACTGGAAGACAGAATCACAGAGGAATTCGCTGGATGTTGTGTCTAGTACTTTTGGTCACACTCCACACACCAAAAGAAGATGGGAAATTGTGGGGAAAACACTGCCTAACAGGCTATCACTAACAAACCACTGCTGACGGGGCTAAGCCAAAGGTTATGAAGATAAGTAAGTCTGCAATAGAGTATTATACCAGTTTTTCTTATTTGGTTTTGATTTAAAGGTACACTAGGCAAAATGATTTATCTTTTGTCCAGAAGTAATAAATCAAATAATTTTTAATGAGCAAAAGGAGGAGAAAAATGGGGAGATTCGGAGGAATCAGTTATTAGTCAAAATGTAAACATAAGCAATGATATTCCAAATTCTATCGTCACTGATTGCTTTCATTCTGTACTGTCAGGCTGAAAAATACGTCAACACAACAAAGCAAATGTATGTCATTAAAACTGGGCATTATGACACCAGAAATTAACCAAAAGACAGAAAAATTACAGCGCGTCAAAGAGAAACTGAGTTCTGTACAGACACAACTTTTAAAACAAGAAAGCTCAGAGGGAAATGGAAAATGAGCTTCTGCCAACTTTATGTCTAACAGAGATTCCCTATTTTTCTTTGAGGTGCTTATCATGGAAGGAGCTCAGAAATATATTCAATGCATGAGTTAATAAAAGAGGATGAGAAGTTACCCTGAGGAAAAAAAGAAGCACAACAGTACTGCTGACTGTTGAATTCCAGCATGCTGTCTAGAGAATGTTAAGAATTCCTTCTTATTCATACCTTTCTTATATTTTGAAGGCATCAAGGACTTTCCCACACATTGTATTCTGCCTTAAACAACTCCTCCATTTTCCACAAGGTCTAGCACGAGTTGAACTCTTTAGTCTCTCCCTTGACTGAATATCAATGCAGAGAGCACTTTGTACTCAAACCTCTGCTACACAGGGGAAAACAGACCGTAGACTCAGAAACCTCACGCTTATCTTTGATGAAAATATTGGGATTTTCCTGTTGTATCGATGAATGTTAAACTTCTAGATGATGAAAAAGTCATAATACTTGTGAAAGCCTGACGAGCATCTGCTAAAGCAACAACAGGAAACCAAGAAATCAAAGATGTGTCCCAGAAGCAAAAAGAGGACAATGCTGCAAGGGAAAAGCACAAACACGCCGAGTTTCTCTGAAGCAGCCCACACGGCAAGAGTGACGTGATCCTTGCAACTGACCACCTGGAGGCCGTTGGGTTTTGACAAAAATAGCTTCAGTGGAGTTTATGGCAAAAGCTAGATTTTAACAAGATTAGGAGTAAACAGAAGTGAAGGATTTGGTATAATTTATATACAACTATTTCCAGAAGTTCGGCTTTAAATGAAGGCTGAGAAGTAGTGCAGAAGCAGAAGAGGGATGTAAGATCAAGAGAAGGATTTGCTTTGTTTCTGTTGCTGTTTTGTCATGTATTATTGCCTTTGTTTAGATGCGGGTGGTAACAGTCTTTCTGTATTCTGATGGGAAAGTCCAGCAGACAGAGGGAATATTCAGAACAGAAAAGAGATGAGCTGAATAGCAAAGTCTTTAAAGAAGTTGTATCACGTGGTAGAAGAAAAAGTGAACACTGTGAGAGAAAATCTGGGGACTTGGTGATGGAAAGGTACAAAAAGTGATAGAAGAGTTTACTTTATTTATTTTTTTACTGAAAATATATCAGGAAGGCTGATTAGCTGAAGGTGACGAATAGAGAAGAGTGAGAGAGAAGAAAGGAGTGAAAGATAAATATATTAAATGGTAATATCCCCCTAAATAGAAGTAGAGAAATAAAATTCATTCTTGAAGAAGAGATAATCTATATTTCTGTGTCACTAGTGCCTGAGTGACATCCAGGTACAGGTAGCTAATGAGTCCTTAGAAATTAAATATGACAGTGCAAGAGAATCATCAGAAGTAAAGATTCAGATTTGTGACTACCCAGGCAAAGATCATAGTTGAAGCCAAAGGATTAGATGATACAAACAAGGAAGAACACAGGGAATGAGTAGAAAAGATGAGCAAGAACAGAGTCTTTGGGAAATGTCTGCACTTACAGAACAGGAAGAAGAGGTCCATTCAAAGGAGATAGGGCAGTGGTGTCTAGAAAGCAAAGAGGACCACAGTTGTGATGCGGCAGAGAAAACCAGGAGTGGAGTCCAAAGGCTAAAGAAATGTAGAAGGAAAGCCCTTCCCCAGGAAATCTCACTGGATTTAGCAAGCAGGGGGTCATTTCAAGAAAGCTCTTTCTGTAGATCGATAAGAGTATTGTGCCCAGACCCCACAAATTAAGCAATAACTGGAAGGAAGTAACAGCTGTAAAATGCTTTTGAAAAGTTTAGCCTTGAAGAGAACTGGTGAGCTAGAATAGGAGGAGAAAGAAGTGGCAGAAGCAAGGAATCTAATTGGAATAAAAGACATTAACATAACTGTAGGATGAAGGGAAATGTCAAACGGAAAGACAAAAATGAAGATCACTAGTAAGAAGTAAGATAATGGACAGAGTGAGCCTTGCTTCCGTCCCAACAAAACATGCCCTATCATACTGCCAACTCTGCTCATATCCTTCTCCGCACACTCGCTGCTGCACTGATGGCCCTGAATTGCCCCAAGTCAGGCTGAGACTCAGGACATATTTACATGCTGCTCCCAGCCTGGATAATCTTCATGCCTCAGGTCTCATTTCCAGCATTTCCTTCTCTAAAAGGTTTCTTCCAATAGCACTCTCTGGGGCAGTCTGCCCAGGAATCAGACCCTATCACAGCATACCATTTGTTTCCTTGATAGAATTTATCAAAATAAGAAACCAGTTTGCCTTCTTGTTGGTTATTGCTAAGTTTTATGAAGGGGAATCTGTTCCGAACAGCAGTGTAATTTCTCTGCTTGGCATTATAATAAGCAATAAATCAACATTTGTAGAATAAATCAACAAATAAAGATAGAGAAATGGGACTTAGAAATCTAAAGATAGGGTTCCCTTTACAAATAAAGAGGAACATTTTCTTTCCATGAGAAAGTTGATAGTTGTAAGAGTTAGAAATTTTGTGGTAGAGAGGAACACTTTTGAAGTTACTCAATTTGATAAAGCAGGAGGCAAGGTCATCTACTAAAATAATATCCCAATAACACCACTGAACTTTGAGTCTTAGTTGCCTTCTTGGTAAGATGTGGAGAACAATGGGGCTGCTGCTGTGAGGATGAAGTGGGATATCGCTGAAAAGTACCCAACATGGTACCTGGCAAATCATAAATACTCCGTGAGTTAAGGAATTCTGTACACATTTCTTCATAGCCCTGTGTAATGTGCGCTCCCTCATTATGTATCACCTTCTCCGAGAAGCCTGCCTGACTTTCCAGACTGTTAGATATCTCTGCTGTGAGCCAGCCTAAGGCTCTGCTCATCTCCCCTGAAATCCTAATATATTGAAGTCAAATTGCACGTGTGCTTGTCTGTAGCTTACACATTGCTCTTCTCTAGCCCCCAGCCTAGGATCTCAAAAGGTGGGATGGGGATTTCACTTATATCTCAATAAAACTGGAGAAAAAAAAATAAAGGGAGGAAGGAAGGGAGTTATATCTTTTTCACTTTCCAGTCTTTCCATATCACCTTGCAGAATGTTATATACCTAGTAGGTACTCAATACATTTTTGTACTAAATCAGATACATCCAGAAATTAAAATAACAGTGGGGGCTTGTTACATATTTTGTAGCTATCTTTGCTTTATGTGTTACTGCTTTCCACAGGATGCTCTGATCACAGCATATGCTTTCAAAATATTTTGTTATTTTACCAACTTTCTTCTCAAATGTTTCCTAATTCTCACTGAAAAACAAAGTCAATTATGTGTAACTCATTTAATTAACTTGGCAATGAAAATGAAGTGAATAAGCAGTCAGCAGAAAAATATAAATATGCTGTAAAAGAAGGATTTAACTATATAATTTGTTCAAAGTAAATATAATAAACTTAGTGTAGATAAGAGGGGATACATGAAAAGCAAGGCATCTGCAAATTTCATTAATGCTTTCAGTAAAATTAGGGAATCATTCATTATAGCAAACAGATTGTACATATTTGATGACATATAATCATGAGTTCAAAGTGTAAAAATATTATAATTCTAGCTTGAGGTTATGAATTCATGGCCATCTTTCTAGGATGTTTCAGTAGAGTTAAGTATAAACAAATATTCCAGGCAAGGCTTTGATGCTATGCATTTATATTTATATACAAATTTATAAAATACATATTGTTATGAATTTAACTATTTATTGTTAAATAGATACTATTTAAAAGCCAAAAATTGAACATGCACAGTATCTTCTTCTCCCCAGTTTAAGTCTAGATGCCACAAATAATAGGTTCTTAATAGAAGTAACCATAAAGCAAAAGGTGCAACTTGTCAGACCAAACTGAATCTAACCCACTGATGTAACTTGCAAGGACAAAAGCAGACATGTTTATGTAGATGAAGAAAACACAAGGGAGAATATACACCTGAGAGATGGCTGCCAGTTGGAGCCACAAAAAAGTCCAAACAAAAATAAATATCTATGAACAAAGGACTGATGGAAACCTCTCAGGATGGTTCGCTGGAGGATTATCTGCAGGTTATCTTAATAGATGGTTCTACCTAACTGGGGAGATACCTCTTTCCTCTGCATATAGAATTTGTTCCTAGCTGGTGATCTAACCAGAGAGCTTCTAAAGTAGAGGAAAATATTTTCCTGGGAAGGATCCACTGTGTGGGTGACGGAGCTGTTGAGAGGAAAGTGAGCCACAGGAACTTCAAACCTACAAAAGCAATTCAGAGAGAAATGAAGGGAGCTCCAAATAAGAGGGAAAACATGTTAAACTACTTCATTCATAGAGAAAATGCTTTTCACTTGGGCAGTTACAAGAGTCCTAAGCATATCTTCCTACTCTAGGCTCAGACACCATAAAAAAATCCAGACAATGGGTCAGATTTTCTACTTACACAGAAACCACAGCAACCTTTCCATTCAGTAAAGCAGTCTTTTAGGTAGACACACATAACCGCTTGAAACAAGCCTCTACTAGTTGTCCATAAAAAAAAAATAGACATAAATGATGAATCAAAAATTAATAAACAATTTGAGGCACAGAACTGGAAGATAATGAATACAGAGGACAATTAACGCAAGGGGAAAAAAAAACAGATACTATGCAACAAGCAGAAGGGAACTTTAAGATTCTAATTGGTATCTTCATCAAGATCAAGGTGATGCTGTCTAGCTAAAACAGAGCACGTTATCATGCAACTGAAGAATTCAGAAAACTATATATAGTTTTTGAAATTAAATATATGTTCTTGTAGGTGATTTCTACTTTCAGCCATGACAGTATAACTGGAAGCATATGAACTTGCCCAATGGAAATGATCACAAAAGCACTATAAAATACAGAAATGACTCTTTCTGAAAGTGTAGAGAAGCTGCTACAGCAGCCAGGACATGAGGGGTGATACTACGGAAACAAGAGAAGCTCACTAAATTGAGCACAATTTCCTACACGTTGTTTTTCCCTTTGGGGCATTTGCCTATTTTTGGTATATGGCTAAGAAAGAGGATAATGGGCAGCTTCTAAGAGGTAAGAAACCATTAAAGATGTTATAAAGTACACTAGGGCAAGGAGACAAAAACTGGAGTTGAAAGATGTGAAGGTAACTAGGGCCTTCTCACCAGAAGGAGGCACAAAGAAGTTAGCCCAATACTTGGTACATAATTTAATATTAAGGCATTTGCTTATTTTTAAGATGCATAAGGCAAAATGTAAGAATTCATGCAGAAAATAGCTAAAACTATAGTGCACTTTTTGACAGACCCAAAGTGCTGGACACAGAAAAACTGAAACTCAATATTCATCATGAAGGAGAATCCTAGTAAATACTCCAATGCTCACATTTGGAACACCTAGACAATTACATCCTCACATCAGAAATAAGACTTGCAAACCCTGCCATATAGCTTAGAAATTCCTCAATTCTTAACTGGATTCAGGTAATCTATTCATCTGCTACTTGTCAGATAATAGAGTAAATCTTCCCTCAAGAAAGAAAAAGACCATCCATAGCCTCTATAATTTTTATACCCAATACCTGGTATTTAATAAAAAATTACCAGGCATACTAACTAGCTAAATGAATGAATGCATACAAGTATGAATGAATGAATGAATGAAACTGGTATTTAATTTAAAAATTACCAGGCATACTAACTAAATGTATGAATGCACACACATATGAATGAATGAATGAAAAAAACAAATGAATACCGTGGGGAGAAGGTGGGCTCAAATAGAAATGGAAGTACTGTATACATTGTATTTACTAGGCTTGAATTAAAATAACTGTTACTACTTCAAGAAAATAGATGATAAAATAAAGGAATTCACTGAGAATTAGATTCTATGTGACAAGATTCAAGTGGAAACTATAGAAATAAAAACCGAAATAACTGAAATTAAGAACTTAATAAATCAGTTTATCTTCAGATAGCAGAAGGAGTAAGTGAACCAAAAAATAAGTCATCAGTAAATATCCAGACTTCATATGGAAAACAAAAGAGATAGACGATACATTAAAGAAAGGAAGAGACTTATGAGACACGATGAATACATTTAACATACATGTAAATTGAGTCTCCAAGGAGGCAGAGGAGAAAGAATGGTAAAAAATAATCACTTAAACATGACGGCTGTGATTTTCCAAGGCTGACCAAATACATCAACCCACATATTTAAAAAATGCGAGGCACCCAAGTAGACAGAATAAACAGAAAGTAAATGACAAAAAGGCATATCACACTATCTTAACACTGCTTAATATTAAAGATAAAGAAGCATTCTTTATTAGAAACAAACTAAACAATATCTGTTACCTTTTAAGAAGCAAAACAAAAACTGAAAGTTGACTTTCCAACATAAAAATGGAAACCAGAAGACAGTAAAAACATCATCTTTAATTAAAAGAAAATATTTGTCAACCTCAAAACCCATAGTTAGTGAAATAACAACGTTTATAGGCAAACAAAGACAAAGACTACTTCCCTTCTTCAATCTTATTTTAAAGTATTTCAAGCAAAATAAAATTATTCCATGCAGAAAACCACAAATGGAGGAGGGAATAAATAGTGATTGAAAGATAATATTATGTGGGTAAATCTAAATGAAAATTGACTGTACATAATACTAATGTCTACTGGGGCTTAAATATTATACAGAATTAAACTGCATGACAACAATGACAGAAACAGCAGGAGGATGATAAATGGAATTTTCTTGGAAATGAGTACTAATTATATTAAAGTATATTAATTCAAGAATGATTGTTTTAATATCTAGTAAGTCAATGAAAAAAACAGTAAAAGAATGTATAAGTAACAAAAGAATAGAGAAGAATGGAAAAAATAAAAATAATTTATGTAAAAGAGTGCAAAAAAGAGAAAGATGAACGTAAAAGAGGTTAGAAAGATTTACAGTGATTAGTGTCTGTAAATTCAATAAACACTCCAAATAAAAGATGAAATTTTCTTACTAGATAAAACAGTAACAACAAAACAATCACAGAAACAAATTCACATGTTTCTTAGAAAAGATACACTTTAAATATGAGGCACTAGAGGTTAAAAGTAAAATGATATACCATGCAAATAAACGCTAAGAACAGCAACAAGAAGCTGAACAAGTATGTTTATCGTAACATAAATACAGTCGACATTAAGGTCAAAATCATTACTAGAGATAAAGAAGCACATTTCATATAGTAAGAGTATGTATTACTTTTTTATGACTATATAAAATATTACCACCAATATAGCAGCTTAAAACAACACACACTTATTTATCTTACAGTTTTCATGGGTCAGGAGTTCAGGAATGGCTTAGCTAGATTCTCTCTTTTAGGGTCCCAAGACCCTAAGTGCTATCAAAATGCTAGCAATATGTTAGCCAGACTTCATTCTCCCTCATCAATAAGACTGATGAAGAAAAATTGCCTTAATTTTTGTTTGTCTGGAAGTGTTATTTCACTGAATATGGGTTTCTGCATTAATAGGAATTGTCTTTCAAATAAAAGTGTGTGTATTAGTCAGCATTCTCCGGAGAAACAGAAACAATATGATAGACTGATTAGATAGATAGATAGATAGATAGATAGATAGACAGACAGACAGATAGACAGATGCTTGCGTACATACATGCATAGACAGAAATGTAAGAGGAGATTTATTATAGGAACTGGCTCACATAGTTATGAAAGCTGGCATGTCCCACAGGCTAGAGAACTAGGAAAGCCAGCGGTGTAATTCAGTCCAAGTCTGTAAGTCTGAGAATTGAAGGGCCATTGGTGTAAGTCCTGATTGAGTCTGAACAACTGAGAACCAGAGGTGCGCACATCCAAGGACAGGAGAAGATGGATGCCCCAGATCAAGCAAAAAGAGATAATTCACCCTACTTCCATGTTTTTGTTCAATTTGAGCCCTCAGTGAATTGGATGATATCCACCAGCACTGGTGAGGGTGATATCCTTTACTCAGTTTACTGATTCAAATGCTAATCTTGTTGCAGGATACTCTCATAGACACACATAGAAGTAATGTTTTACCAGCCGCCTTGGCATCCCTTAGTCCAGTTCAGCTGACACATAAAATTAACCACTGCCACGCCATTTCATTATCTTCTGCCTTGGGAAGAATCTGCTCATTCAGGTTGTTGGCAGAATTCATTTCCTTATGGAAAGTAGGACTGAGGGCTTTTGGCTAGAGGCTGCTGGCAGTTAGCCCTCTCCACAGGCAGTTCACAGCATTACTGTTTGCTTGCTCTGGGAGAAGAAAGAACCTCTCTCCTCCTGGAAGAGGCCAAAATTCAGTATAATAGAGAACATATAATTTTTAAAAAATGATAAGTACTGTCTCAGAGACCATGCAATACTAAATAATAACAGAAAATGTATTTTTTAAATGAATATGAATTTTTAAATTAGACATTCATTGGCCTGTAAAATAATTTTCAACAAATATGAAAAAACAGAAAATGTTTCTTGTCTTCATGTAGAGATGAATTGTTTTAAATCAATAACATCATCATCATCATCATATGAAGAAGGAGATGAGAAAGAGAAGGGAGGAATTTGGACAAAGAGGCAGGGGAAAGAGAGAAAAAGAAGAAAAAAAAGATCCCCAAATGCTTAGAAGTAAATAACACATTTCTAAATAGCAAATGGCTCACTCACAGAAGAAATAATAATGTTTACATGACAAAACATTTTGCACTTGAATCATCCTGAAAATAAAATATATTAAAACCTGTGAGATAGAGATAGTTCCCCTTAGAGAGCTATTTATCACCTTAAATGTATACATTGTGGAGGAAAGGCTGAAAATCAATTATATCAATTTCCATGTCAAGAACTCATAAAAAGAACAACAAATAAATTCACATAAAGTATAAGGAAGGATATAATAATGGTGAGAGTTGAAATTAATAAAATAGAAAACAATCATACAATAAAGAATATAAATGCAGATGAAAGCTGTATGCTATGCCTTAATAAATTTATGTAAAACAACATAATAAAAGAATAAAAATTACAAATAAAAATATAATAGTAAAGTAACTCAATCAAAACTGTAACATATCTATAGTTATTCAATTATTTTTCAATTGTCTTAACTGATTGCTATACTAATATACTCTTTTAAACTTGAAAAATTAAATGAAAGAGAACTTCCTAGAAAAATGCCAAACTGCTCCCTACAAGAGAGAGAAAACCTTTCAAGAAATTAAAATGGTAAGCAAAATCCATTTCCTGCATGTTTCCCTTACCCTCACAGTCACAAAAGTCATTGGGCCATTTTACAGCTAAATTTTACCAAATACCCCCAATTTGGTTAACTGTTTCAAAGAACAGGAAGTGAAAGAAAGTCAACTCCTCTCATTTTTATTTTGTAAATCTAGCAATACGTCAAAATCAAAATTGGACAAAGAATGTCAAGAAAAGGAAATCCAGAACAAACCCACCTATGAAGGTTCATGTAAAATTTTAAAATTTATCTCTGCTGAAGAAAGTCCAAAATCTTCACAATGAAAAAAAAAATCAACTGAATATAATAGAAGCAGAATTAATAAAAAAATGCCCACAGAAAAACTTGAAATACTGGGAAGAACAAAATCAAGTTTCCTTCAAAGGAAAATATATATCTTCAGGACTGAATGCCTGTAAAGATACCAGGAAATATTACTAACATAGAATTCACTTCTTAGGAACATTAGCAATCAAATGTGGGGACAAGATAAATATATTTTTAGGAATTCAATAATTCAGAAAGTTAATTTTTTTTTTAAACATAGTAGTTGACCCTCTAGTGGGAGGAACCCTGGAAAGAATAAGGGAATAAAAAGTCATGCATTATGAAGTATGCGCTTGTTATTTCCACATGGTCAGTGTTACAGCCAACCTAGGAAATAATCAGTCCAAATGAAAAAAGGAAACCAGGAAGGGAGATTGATCACATAATGAAAAAATAAATGTCCTAACAGATCACATACATAATTAGGTTGTTATTTCTTCAACAAGATTAAAAAACAAGATTTAAATAGAAACTACTGTTAAAAACAATACACCAACAAACAAAAAGCCAAAACAAAACAGAAAACTCCAGGAAAGTCATGATCCTAAGATGAAACAAACCAAACTGTAGCATGTAGTATGATGAAACAAACATTGCACACAAGTCTTGTGATTTAGGATTGCTTTTCAAAATACTTGTTGTTTTGGATAAGAGTCACAAAATAATAATACCCTCAGTACTGTGAATTTACCTCAATTTTTAGAATCAGCTTAGAGCAAAGCAATAAAGAATTATAATTACAGAGAAAAGATGGAGAGAAATTTCTAAATTTCTTATCTCACGTGTTGGGAAGTCGATAGAAAGTCTCTAAATTGATTGCTCAAAAATAACTATGTTGAAGTATACTGCTTAAAGTTAAAAATAGGATAAACTGCTAGTAATAAGAGAAGAAATCATAATAAAACTTAATATGTTAATGGTGTGGGTAAGGGAAAAGAAGTCAGGAATAAGGTAAGTTTACTCATCTTTCTCACTGGGAAAATGATAGATATTGACAAACATGGATAAATCCTGTGACCAGAAATTTCTGTGCATTTCTTATCATTTTTGGTAACCACCAGAGAAAATAAAATATTATTTCTGGGGAATAGGGTAGAATGAACTTGGAAGAAATACATTCATTTTACTTTTGAAATCTTTAGTATTGCTTATTTTTTTTAATTTTTACTCTCCAAAAAACAAATAAACACGTAAATAACTATAACTTAAGTTTATTTATTTCATATTCTCCACCTGATATTTCAATCTGCTCTAAGATATGCTAAGTGCTTGAATCCCTCTAGTGAGTGTCAGGTATCTAAATATACACTGAGGCAGATACAAAGCTGTATTTTTCCCTTATATCTCTCTCCAAGCAACGTTACCGATACTACTCTGTTCTCTAGCTATCTGGAGGTAAATTCCTACTACGACTTTTCTCCTTTGTGCTAAATGTTCCCTCTTTCTTCATCTATTTAGCACTTAAAATGTTCTCAACCCTTTAGGCACATTAACTCTTTGAGGAAGGTACTCTATTACCCCGGTTTTATAGGTGAGGTAGTGATGCACAGAGAGTTTAAATGGCTTACTTAATAGCATCTCAAAGTGGAAAGGCCAGGATTTGAACCAAAGGAGACTGGTTACAGATCCTATGCTTCTAAAAACTGTACTGCTTTTCTTATTTTAGAACAAAATCTAAATGTTAAATCTAAATATTATTATTGCCTAAGTACCATTCCAACTACCATCAGTTTGCCAGTCTTAGTTAAATCGATGCCCAAAATAGAATGGATGCTATTACAGGGATAGTCTAATTCAGAAAGATTAAAATTAGACATTATTGCCTTCATTTTGGACACTCATCTCTGATGGACTTTTTTTTTTTTTTTTTTTTTTTTTTTTGCATAGCTTTCACTTGCAATGAACTCCATACTGGCAATTTCTTTCATATTTTCTGCTAAGGTCCAGCTCCTTGATCCTGTCCTTTTGTAATGTTCATATTGTGCACCTGAGTGTGGTCACCTTTCCTTAATATAGATTTCCATTTTTAGCTGAGGAAATCAAGTCAATGGCTAATTAAGAGAGTAAAACTTCAGTTTTTTGGTTAAAACTTTTGACTCTCAAGCCAGATTGACCTTGCTTAAATTCCACCTCTGTTTACCTCACTGAACTTCAGTTTTTTATCAGCCAATCACTGGCCTCAATTTTGTAAGGAACCTGTTTCATAGCTGTGTTGCAATGTTGTAAATACTTAATATATAAGCTAAGCGTCCAAAATTGTATAACCAATGATTGCATTTCTTTCTTTTTGTGGCACTCTATTGATTTCTTTCTTTTTGTGGTACTCTATTGATGTACAAGTACAGCGAAAATATATTCAGTGGGAATATTTCATTATCATTTCCAAACTAGAGGAAATCGGTACAGCATCTGAGACCAAAAACCATGCAATACAGTAAATAAAGTATTGACTAATCATAGATGCTCAGTGAACATGTCCTAAATAAATGAAACAAGAAATATTTGGTTGATGTAATTTCCTCTGTCTTTTACTGTGTCCCTTCTTTTGTTCCCCGGGTTTACTAGCAAGGAGCAAGGAATTGTTCTCTGTTCCTAGGCTGGCTTTATTTTGAAGATTCAGTAGCAGGTCTAGGGAACAGACTTTCCTTAAATCAACTTTTTGCATTGAAAGGGACCTCAAAGTGTTCTCTACTTAACACTCTAGTTGATGGGTAAGACAGCTGAGGATTCCTCAGCAGCTGCCATTCCCATAACATCACCTACTTCTCATTCTCTGTTCCACACCACAGCTTCTGATACAGATCACAACCTAGAATATTAAGTCAAACTCTTAAAAGTAAAACAGAATGGAGAATTTTTTTGTTTGTTTTGTAACAAAGATAATAGAAGAGACGAAATTTACAATTGAATATAAATTTGTGGTTCTGATTTTTTTTTTTTTTGCTCACCCTTTCGAGAAATCAATGAATGCACTAGACTCCCTTCCCACAAAGAAAACTCAAACACATGTACTTATAATTCTGCATATAATTTGAGGGAGTTTATGGAATCTTTCAGCTCACCTCTGGACCTCAGATTAAAAAATCATGACCTGCAACTCTTCTCAGAGCAAATGTCTGTCTCCATACCATTTAGCGCCTTTAGATAAGAGCATCAAGTGCGGGTTATTACTTTGTGTTAAAATACACCATTTCTCCTGAATTGCACAAAGAGCTTTACGATATCTGGTTAATGGACAGAAACCTCAAGCTGGCTCCATTTAAGGGAAAAGCACATTAGAAATACATTGGCTGATATGAATGGCCTTGTAAGCACAAAAAAAAAAAAAAAAAGAGAGAGAGAGAGAGAGAGAGAATGGTGCGTGCCCAATATTTAGGTTACAATACCATCATGCTCTGTCAATGCTCTTCCACATTTTAAGCCTCTTGCCTCATTTATCCCAGTAAAACATCCTTATGTCCCTACATGATGGTATGCCAATTACCATCAAATAATTTACGTAAAATATTAGAGAAACGACAATAATATTCAGAAGTGGTACTGAACTTTATTCCCTATGTTGGAAATTTGGGAAAATTAAAGTCGCCTTGCTAGTGTTTCTTTTTTCCTTCTGTCATTGTTATCGTTTTTATTTATTGGTTTTAGAAGAGGCAGGGAAGACACTAATATATTCATAACACTTGGAGAAAGTGTAATGTGTAGGCAGATTTCTACCTTTTTTTGACTTGAGATGCTGAGAGCTTGACTGATGGGAAGGGGAGGATATGCTAAATATTTCAGAATGGGTGGTAGCTGGAATGCGACTTTCCTCTTTCTGTTACGAGTGTGTCAAGACATCCTTTGAATCTCGTCAAACATTCCATTCCATTTATAATAAAGATAGGTCAAAAGAAATCCACATGCAATCCAATGTTATATTGTTGCACTGTGTAAATTTATATGAAAATCAAAGCAAGAGCCTATGTAAAAATCTGGCAAGGTGAATTATGGAAAACAGTATGGAGATTCCTCAAAAAACTAAAAATAGACTTAACCATATAAGCCAGCAATCCTACTCCTGTACATATATCCAGAGGGAACTCTAATTTGAAAAGATACATGTACCCTAACATTCATAGCAGCACTATTTACAATAGCCAAGATGTAGTAACAACCTAAATGTCCATCAACAGATGACTGGATAAAGAAGTTGTGGTATTGTTATACAATGGAGTACTACTCAGCAATAAAAAAGAATAAAATAGTGCCATTTACAGCAACATGGATGGACCTGGAGCTTGACATTCTAAGTGAAGTAAGCCAGAAAGAGAGAGAAAAATACCATATGATATCACTCATATTTGGAATCTAAAAAAAGAAGAAAAAGACACTTATGAACTTATTTACAAAACAGAAACAGACTCATAGACATAGAAAACAACCTTATGGTTACCAGGGGGGAAAGAGGGTGGAAAGGGATAAAATGGGAGTTCAAGACTTGCAGATATTAACTACTATATATAAAATAGATTAACAATAAGTTAATACTGTATAGCACAGGGAATTATATTCAATAGTTTGTAGTAATCTATAATGAAAAACAATATGAAAAAGAATATATGTATGTATGACTGAAACATTATTCTGTAAACCAGAAATGTACACAATATTGTAAACTGACTATACTTCAGTTTAAAAAACAAAAACTTAAAAAAAGTCTAAAGTACATAACTATTTCTTCTAAACTTACAGAGACAGAAGAAGTTAAGTAAAATGAAAAACCAAAGGAACTACTTCCAATTGAAAGAACAAGAGAAACCCCTCAAAAAACAAATAGCAAAATAGACCGCTCCAGTCTACTAGAACACAAGTTAAAAAACAAGGTCACAATAATGCTAAAAGAATTAAGAAAGATTATCAATAGAAATGCAGATAACTGTAGCAAGGAACTAAAAACCATAGAGATGAACCAGTCAAAATTAGACAACTCATTTGCTGAGACAAAAACCAATCTAGAAGCAATGAAGAGCAGACTAAATCACACAGAAGAATGACTAAATGATCTGGAAGAAAGAATAATGGATATCACCCAATCAGAATAGCAGACAGAAAGACAAATGAAAAGAAAATTAAAACAAAATACAAATCTATGGGATAATGTGAAACATGCCAATCTTTGCATAATAGGGGTTCCAGAGAGAGGGAAGGGGATTGTAAGTGTATTTGAAGTAATTATGGCTGTAAAGTTCTGACACCTGAAGAAAGAAACCAATATTCAGGTACAGGAAACACAGAGGGTCCCAAACAAGATGAACCCAAATAGACCCACATCAAAACATATAATTAAAATGGTGAAAAATTAAGGATAAAAGAGAATTCTAAAGGCAGCAAGAGAAAAACAAAGAGTCAGTTACAAAGGAACCCCCAAAAGGGTATCAACGAATGTCTCTGCAGAAATTTTGCACACCAGAAGGGAGTGGAGCAGCAAGATATATTCCAAGTCCTGAAAGGGAAAAATCTGCAATCTAGGAATTTCTACCCAGAAAGATTATCATTTAGAATAGACAAAGATTCTACTATTAGTGGGACTGTAAACAGGTACAGCCATTATAGAAAACAGTATGCAGTTTCCTTAATAATACTAAAACTAGAGCTACCATATGATTCAGCAATATACTCTGGGTATATATCCATAAAAATGAAAATAACAAAAACTCTAACTGAAAAAGATACATGCACCCCTATGTTCATAGAAGTGCTATTTAAAATGGCCATGACATGGAAACAATCCAAGTGCCCATCAACATAAGACTGACTTAAGAAAATTATATACATATATATTTTATATATGGAATTATATTTAAAATGGAATTATTATATTATATATATATAATGGAATATTACTCAGCCACAAAAAGAATGAAATATTGCTATTTGCAGCAACATGAACGGACCTAGAGATTATACTTAGGGAAGTAAGTCAGACAGAGAAACACTACTACTATATATTACTTATATGCAGAATCTAAAAAACAATACAATGAATCTATATGTAAAATGGAAACAGACTCATAGACATAGAAAACAAACTTACGGCTACCAAAGGGGAGATGAAGGAGAGGAAGGAACAAATTAGGAGTACTAGATTAAGAGCTAAAAACTATTGTACATAAATAAATAAGAGTTACATTCAGTATCTTATAATAACCTATAATGGAGTATTATCAGAAAAAAATAACTGGCTCACTATGCTGCACACCTAAAACTAGCACAATATTGTAGATCAACTATACTTCAGTAAAAAATTATTTTAAAAAATCAAAATGGCAAAAAATTATTTATAATTCAGCTGTTCTTTTTCTTAAAACTATTGCAATAGAAAGAAAAATGAAAAGGCTGATATAAATTTGGGGGGGGGGAATCTATTTTTAGGGACAAGAGATGTTTAGAAAATTAAAAATAGGACAAGGTAAGATGTCACAGTAAACATATCCAGCTCAAGGAGATTGGAGAACAATTTCTGTTAGTCATAGTCCAAGGAAATGAAAACCTAAACCTTACTTCTTAGTAAATCAGTTACTCTTCATGATGAAATAGTCCTGAAACAGGCCTGTCAAATATTTGACACGCAAGTGGCTACTACATCTCCTTCATTTGTGGCAGACAATCCTGACTAACCCAGGCACTCTTTCTTAGAGACCTCAGATTTAGCTTCCTGGTTCTCTGCACCGTAGGCAGCCATCATCAGTGGATGTGAATTTTAAAGTGAGATCAAGCCTTTTGGTCATTCCTTAACTAAAGGCAAATTTGCAATTTCACAGAGTGTGGTTAATTGTTCCTATTCTGTATAATTCACCCATACCCTGGAGAAAAGAAAATTCATCTTCTAGAAGTTGACATAAATATGGATTTTGTGAATGCTGACATTATAATGAACAATAATTTGATTGACTGAAACAAAAAGAATGATAGGAAATTTTTTTTCTTTGAATGTGTGTTTTTTATTTTAAGTCTGGTTGGACAGTGGAGCGTGGATGTGAATAACAAGATTTGCTCATGCACCTGTGTGTCTTGTCATCCTATTTTTATATTCACATATACTATTCATAATTACTATACGGCTCCATAACACACCAAGCACCTAAGCTCAGGTCAACAAGATAGTTTTTCCTTTATCAGACCAAACTGAAGGGATATCACAAACATGTGTCATAAAATTATTTAATTTTTGCCATGAAAGCAATAAAGATAGAAGAGCCAAAGGTAGACAGATGAATTTAGTCACTCTAACATTTTCGTCATGAGGACCAAACTTTCTAATTGCAGATCTAATGTTAGATCACTGCTAACATTATCACTAATAAGAATCAGATCATACACATTCTTTTACCTTGAATGGCATTAGTGTTAATGTTAGGAGTGATCTAAACAAAAAACTATATTTTTATTGTACTCTTGGAAAAAGAAGTCAAAGAAAAGGTTAATGCTAACAAGCGTTTTTATGCACTAATGAGAAGACGGTAAGAAGTGCTATCCTCCAAAGATAAATAACATGGCATATTAATTTGTTTAATGAAATGTATTTGTGAATTAAATTTACTTGGATTGAGTTACTTGTTTTGCCTACTGTTCTCACAACATTCTACTCATATTCTAGAAAACCTCCTTAATTCACGTGTTAACATATCTTCTGTACGAGACAATAAGCACCAAAAAGGAAAAGAAAGTATAATGTTTCCTTTCAAAGTTCGAGCACTTTGAGTAGTTCTGACATAGAGTCAAATCTTAAAAATAAAATAAAATAAAATAAAAGGTTATATGAAAGATAAAAGAAGAGATTTAATGACAGTTTCCAAGTATGCAGTCACCTTTTTTGAATTTGTTTTCTCCTCTATCAGGAAAAGCAGAGAGCTTAACCTAGAGAAAGAACCCAAAATATTTTAAAATATTGATTAAAATAAAGATTAAAAAACAATTATGAAGGAATCTGTTATTCATTGGGAGCACAGTGTGCAGTGAAAATTAATGCTCCAGGTTAATGGGATGTGATTTTGTACTTTCTCTTCCACTGAGTTGTAGAGTTGTATTTTCTTGGGATATTATTAAAATATAAGATGCTGCATCTCCCTGTCACAGCAAGATGGATTATCGTAGGATTTACTTGTCGGGCTGTGAAATGACCCACAACATTAAAGCAGCCCAAGCGCTGAGTTTTGAAGCGGCCTCATTGCCTTCAGTGTAGGATGTGATGAGTCGCTGCTTGATATGTCAGTGTTATTTTTTTTCTAAAATGCTAATCTATAATTCAAAATGCACACACATACATATGTTCAGAGGAATAATGTAAGCAAGAAAGGGGTTGATGAAGAAGGAGAGCAAACAGTAAGAAACAGGGCCAACTCGATGACCACAGGGAAATTGCAAGCGATTTCAAAGTAGTAAAGCAAAATCAATGAACATAAAAACAAGCACAATGAATCAAATAACTCATATTAAAAATCCAGCATCACTCTTCCTACATGTCCCAAATCTAATCTTAGCTAAATTATCGGGTTGGCTTTCCTATAGAGCACTCATTTGAAAGTTAATTGTCAAACTTCATTGTGTATTAGAGAGATGATTGGATTTGTGCAGAAACATAATAAATGTAATCATCTTCCTTTTAGTTATTAGCAGCCTACAGCAAAATGAACAAAGGAGTGTTAGATAATATTTTGTTTTTCATTTTAAACTGTGATATTAACTTCAAATATATAAAGTAGAGATAGTATTATGTACGTAACAAAGTGATAATTTCATTTACTGGGAGTAGATGTTGGTTTGTGAATACCACATGTAAATGTACATCTGTAGAACAGAACATCAGTAATGCATCAGAATATTTGTCTAATAGTTTTAAAAGATATTTTGGGACTGAGCCAGAACTGTGAACAAAAACATAGGAAGTAAGTGGAAGGAAAACCGATAATGATGACCTATAGGATTTAAAGAAGAAAGAGTTTCAGAAAAAAGCTCATAAGAGTCCCCTAAATGGGATCCGATCAGGAAGCTTATTAAAAAGGAATGATACTGTAAAAGAGAAGGTCCTGGACCTTGGGCAAGTAAATGTTGGACTGAATGCCAACTCCAGCACTTAGAAATTGTGAGACCATTCACAATTGAACTCTTCATGGAATTTAAGTTCCAATAAAGTAATACATAAGCAAGATACTTATAAACTCTAGGACATGTGACAAATGTCAGATACAGGAATATGGAGTTAGTAGTCAAGAATGTGACTTCTGGGGACATTTGATTTCATTCATCCTCTGCTTTCACCATACAAAGGTGAAAGTTATTTAATCTCTCAGGGACTTAAATTTTCTCATCTGTCATATTTACATAGATTGTGATCAGTGCAAATAATGATTAAATGAAATGTTATGTAAACCATTTAGAATAATATCTGGTATAGTAAGTATTCAATAAATGTAAGTTATTCATTTTGCTATAGGCTGCTAAAAATGAAGAGGATTTTATATATATTTTAAGTTTCTGCACAAATCCAAATATCTCTCCTATAAACAATGAAGACGTCTGACAATTGGCTTTCAAACAGGAGCTCTACAGAAAAGCCAACACGGTAATTTAGCTTGGAATTGAGGACATTTAAGAAGAGTGGCACTAGAGTATTAACATGGATTATCTGATTCATTGTTCCTTTTGGTTTTGGTGATTTTTGTTTTGTTTGATTCTGGTTTAACTAAACCTCCAGTTCACTTGTTATTTTTCTGTTCTGGTTGAAGGAATGTTTAATTAGAAAACATCATGATTGAGCAGTAATTAGCTTAGGCATCAAGTATTGCAGAGATAATCCCTGATAATATAGATATTGCAGGAAGAAGTTATGATTGGATCTTGGTCCTGTGTCCAGCTTTGAGAGGGAGACAAAGGAAAAGGAGAGAAGACAGACGCGTGTGATGGGGAGATTCAGGGGAGAACCTGCAGCTGTGCTTGCGATCCACGTGAACCCTGCTTGGGAAAATGTGCTCTCAGAGTTCCCTTTAATAAAGCTGTCTCTATGTTCTGAGGGTCTGGTAGTGAGTGTGTTGCTACTGATGTTTTAGGGAAGGGTAGCAGACCCCCAAAGAAGGGAAGGTTGCTGGGTCTTGGATTATGAGAACCACATGCTGGTTTTGGATCTCTCTTGAGATTTCTACTCTTCACCCTGGAGTTGGTTAAGTCAGAGTCATCACTCTCTTCTATGGTGACAGTCGCACATACATACCAACACCCACACCCACATGCCTGCTCATGCATGACCATACGCGCTCACGTACTCACACACTAAAGCATGTGGACCTGGAGATGCTTCAGGAATAGCCCATTTTCATTCTGAAAGATTTGTTTCAATAATATGAGACAAATACAATCAGGTTGTTGATCTGTTCTGATACTTGACACTCATTGACCTGCAAAACAGAAGACTTCTTTATTCTGATAAACCAGTAGTATGTTAGCAAATTTTATGTAAATGATCATGATTGTTAACATGAGCCTTCCGTGATTTTCATTTTCTTCTTGACAGTCAAGTCTCCTATTCACCAGTGCTATACATCAAGAGTTGCAGGATACTAAGAGGAGCAAAAATAAAACACCTTCTTAAGGGAGTGTTTTGTAATAAAAAGCGTTAGCAGGGATCTCAGTAAAGACACTGAATTTTAGAGAATAATAAAAGAATTCAATATATTTCTAAAAAAAATCAAAGTGCCAGATAATTTTTAAGTTTCCATTTTCTCATGCAATGTAATCAGCGAGCTGTGAATGGCTGTGATATTTATCAGTCCATCAGCAAGCTTCCCTGTATTACAAATAAGGAAAGCCAAGTAGGGATATAGCTTTCTCACTGAAACATTCACATCCTTACATTAAAAAACAAGAATTTTTTATATTTCATAGTTAGGTATTTTGAAAGGGGAATTAAAATAAAATATTCCTAAAACATAAGATATACTAGATTTTGCAATCACCCAGCCCGGTTTTTCCTTCCTTCCTTCCTTCCTTCCTTCCTTCTTTCCTCTTTTTTCCCTCCCTTCCTCCCCCTCTTTCTTAATAACAAATATGAAAGAGACAGTATAGCAAAAGAGAGTATGACAGGCATAATCTCTGGAGTCAGAAGGTTTTGGATTAAAATCACTTTGACATTGACTAGCTGTGAGGCCTTGAACAACTCCTTAAACTCTCTAAGCCTTGCTTCCTCATCCCTCATGGGGCCACACTACTGGGTTGTTGTAAAAATTGGATAAGCCCATGCTTATAACCTATTGAGCACCCTGCTTGGCACATGGGAAGCTCTCAGAACACTTCATCTTAAAAACGTTGCTCTCTGGATGAAGAAGCTCACTCAGAGATACCCCAGGATAATACTACATTAACTTTGATACCTCTGTGATCATAATAGACATGATCAGAATGACTCCAACAATACATTCTTGTGTGAAAAGACAGATATCAAAGGAAAATAACATTTTTGAAAAAGTCTACACCTGAAATTTTGTTTTATATTTAGATAAAATCTGACAAGGACAAAGAACAAAAAGGGACTTCAGACATTACAAAGAAATATGAGGTCAAAATTTGGCAGATATTCAAAAAATTCCCAGTAGCTAAAGTAAAATCTCTCTTCATGAACTCTTTGATTTTTTCATCATCCAAGCCCAGAATCTTCTATAATGGAAAAGTTGGGAGGAAAATATTACATATAAGCAACAGTCAAGGGAGCTCAAGTGACACTTTTTCAGGTAAAAAGGAGAGATGTTGTGTGAGCCGTGGACATTTTGGCTGACCTGTTGAAATAGGAAGGGAGAAGTTTTCGGGGAGCTGGACAAGGCTGTGACTGCTGACTGATAAATGCCTACAGCAGTTTGCATCACTTCAAGAGAATCTACACCTGAGTTTGCAGTCCCTGAGAAAGGCAGGTGAATTTATATTGATGTCCTTTTCCTCATTCTATTTTCTCTGCTTTGAGGGATGTTCTCCTTTCACAATCTGTAAATTCTTCCTCATTTCTCAAATGACAGAAAACATAACCTCTTTTCTGTGCTACATTCTAAGAGCCCATGTTTCTCTTTCAGGAAATGAGTTACTCTTTCGTCTGTGTCCCAGAGAATCCTATATCAATATTTGTTGATCATTTCCATGAATGAGAAAAGCACAGGAACTAATTTTTCCCATTGCTTAGTTCCCGAGTGCTTAACAGTCTACTGAGTAAAAGAATCACAGAATGAGTGATTGAAGAAACAAATGAGATGCCAGAGGACATAAAATACCAAATGTGCCCACAATTAAATCCTAGATTCTTCTACTGTAGGTCCAGGACACTGCTCCTACAGTCCCCTTTCCTGTAGATGGGGTAAGGAGAGTGACAAGATTTCTAATGATTTTTTAGGCATCTCCTTAACATTTCCCTTATGTTCTTCTTAAAAGAAGCTACTGCACCAGACTTATGTTACACACAAATAAAACATCTCCCAATAAAATAAAATCTGGCCCCTACTAAAGACTTGATTTTGTAAAGATTCCTGAGGATTTTTAAGGAAGAGCAAGAATGTAGTACTTACAAATATCCACCTATGTTTCTTAAAAATCTCTAAAATAATTTGATTTAAAATGTCCAAATTATGTTGCCATATTTTCATGTATTCTGTAATGCAGCCTTGTTAATAAGCATAAAATATTTATCAGCTGAATAATTGCTTCATACAGCTATTGTGTTCCTCAAGAAATTCTCCTGTAGAAAACTAAATAAACTAACTCATCATTGTCCTCACACTTGACATCTAAGCAATAAACAAAATTACTTGATATGAAACATAAAAAGTCTGGAGTAGTAATAAGTATTTAATTCTTCACTTTTACTTCTCAACTGCTTTATTTAGATACCTGAATTCTGAGAATCCTTAATCTAAATTCCCTTTGTTGATTAACAGAATTTAATTAACAAATTTTCTAAAAGATACTAGAGATCTATGATTTTCAAATGTAGAGTCTCAAACTTTATAGTTATCTAATATTTCTCTTTATGCATAGCTCTTCACATGTGAACTCTCTCTTGCGCTCAAATATATCATCCCAGGTTTGCTTTTAGAGGAACATTGGATTCCACGTCTGGCTGAGTAGCCATTTCTACTTCAGTTAACAATTTAGCTATCTGTCTTCTCATCAGCAAACATTATCTTTCTCTTCAGCCTATTAACTGTGGCCTAATGCTCCCTATCTCTGGTAATAAACTTCATTCTGACTGTATTTTAGGAAGTAAAGGAAATAATTGACACGTCTTCTTTCTGTCAGTTTTCTGATGAGTTGGAGTCCAAGCTAATGGTTTCAATTCATGTTTTTTTTCTCCCTTACTGATTCTTTACCCAGAGCCATAAATTAGCATTCTCTTAGCTCCATGGTCCCCTGAGTTGCTAATTTCTCATCTCTGAAGTTTTTGTAGGTCCAAAGTGTTTGACCATTAAGTAATATATATTGGCTTCAAGAGCTTTTCTCCTTGGGTAAACTCATGTTCTGCATACAAATGGATGCTAAGGGCAGCTGCTTGATTCATCTCGTCAAATATAAATTCAGTATCCAACTGTCCTTTTGCCCTAGTTTTTCTACATAAGTAATTCTGCTTATGTCTTCATTGGAAATTAAAGTAGGTTTCCATGATTGGGTCTCATTTTTGAATGTCAAAGTTATTAAACATGCTATTAAGTTCAAGTCCATTTTTCTCCTCATTAGTGTGCCAATGAAAGGCTGATTTAGTGATTCACTTGACAAACCGCTGTTGATATTTCAATAATATTTTGGGAATTTTAAGCCAGATTTTGAAGGTGAAATACATTATGATCATCTTGCTAAGAATTTTATTTTTTTATTCTTAGGTTTTATTTTACATATAAATTGATTTCACTGAGCTCTTGGTAAAATGGCTTCAGTTGATTTTCTGTGTTCAACTCAAAACTGTACTAAAGAAATGACTCACTGTCCAAAGTATGTTTGTTACATAATATGTTGATGGGACAGTCTCAGAAATGAGATCAAGAAACCTGAATATCAGCTTTAGTCAATAATATCTTGGGATTTTTCTCATTAAAATGTATGCATTTCTGCACATGAATGTTCATAGCAGCATTATTTACAATTGCCAAGATATGGAAGGAACCAAAGTGTCCATCAAGAGATGAATGTATAAAGAAGCTGTGGTATACACATATAATGGAATACTATTCAGTCACAAAAAACGAATGACATTTTGCCATTTGCAGCAACGTGGATGAACTTGGAGGGTATTATGCTAAGTGGAGTAAGTCAGATAGAGAAAGACAAATACTGTATGATATCACTTATATGTAGAAACTAAAAAATATAACAAACTAGTGAATATAACAAAAAGAGAAACAGACAGATATAGAGAACAAACTACTGATTACCGGGCGGTAAAGGAAGGAGGGAGGGGCAAGATAAGGGTAGGGGATTAAGAGGTACAAACTACTATGTATAAAATAAGCTACAAGGATATATTATACAACACAGAGAAGATAGCCAACATTTTATAGTAACTATAAGTGGACTATAAACTTTAAAAACTGTGAATCACTATATTGTACACCTATAACTTATATAGTATTAAATTTCAATTATACTTCAATTAATAAGTAAAATAAAATATATGTATTTCAAAGAAGAAAAGTCTAGGAAAAGCTTTTTCTCAAAGTGTGATGTGGCTTTTGTAAGAGTCCTCAAGACACCTGCAGGCAGACTGGAAGGTCAAGGTTAGTTTTTATGATATCACTAAGATGTTATTTACTTTCTTCACTCTCATTGTCCCCTGAGTATAGAATGGGGGCCGTGAGTACAGGAAGAGAACATACAGGGGCTGTGTAACATATGATAATATCATCACTTTGATGCTGAAGGAAGATACATTTGAGTTTTGAAAAATTCTATTTTAGTTTCTAATTCAGAAGGAAGAGACCCACTTCTGGCATGACACTGTGAGAAGTCATCTTTTCTGCTCCCTGGTGAAATGGTGAAAATTACAAAATAAGAACAACAGAAACACAAACACTCAAAAGCCTGTGGAAATGGTCCCAATAGCAATGAATTGGTAAATGAAGAAATACCTGTTCAAGAAAATCTATGAAAGTTTGGTAAGAAAACTTAAATTTGTGCTATTTTAATCAAGACTGCTCCCTGTCTGTATCTTCCACCTCTCCAGCTCAGGGATATGGAAATTCCACTTCACACTGTTGTAGCCAAAAACACATCCCTCTCCCCCTGACCCCGTTCCCTGAGGGCTTTCTTCCTGCGAGGAGCAGGACTTCAGCATTCCTCATCCTGCCCAAGGTGCCTGATGCTGACGCTAAGTCCCACATGGCTGCAATGCAGAGGTGAAGACTCCCTTCTTCTGCCCACCACCCACTCCTGGAATGGAGGCTCTATCTTGGACACCGAACCACTGAGAATGCTAGGACCCTCAGAGTCTTTCCTCTGGATCCTAAGGAAGTGGTTCTATACCAGGAGAGGCAAGCTGAGAGGACCTCAGGCTTCTGAATCCCCAAGCCACCACTCAGATCCTGAATGGGAATGTCACTTGGAGAGAAGCTTGTGATTGTTCTCCAAGCTTCAGAGCCTGGCTCAGAGGTTTTGCAAGTAGGAGTAATAAGCCACAGAATAGATAGTTCCCAATCTCTTCCCAAAGGATATGATTTCACTTGTAACAGACTGTAGAGAAGTTTAAACTCTATTCAAGAAGAGTGGAAATTGTGGTGACAGGCAAATAGAAGGACACAGGTGGATCTAATGAATTTATAGCCCACACTGTAGGCTGATTACTTTTCAGGAAACCCAGGTCAATATTCATGATCTTGGATTTGGCAAAGGATTCTTAGATATGACATAAAAATCATAAGCAATAAAAGAGAAATAAAATAGGACTTCTTCAAAATTGAAAACTCTTGCACATCAAATGGCATCCTCAGTTGTGAAAAGATATTCTACACTATCTGAGAAATTATTTGCAAATTACATATTTGACAAGGGACTTGAATGTAGAATGTATAAAAGAGTTCTTATAATTTAAAATAAGAAGATAATCCAATTAAAAAATACACAAAGAAGCTGATAGACATTTCTCTAAATTTCCAATAAGTATATGAAATGATTCTCTATATGATTAGTCATCAGGGAAATACAAAGCAAAACGATATGAGATATGGCTTCACACCCACTAGGATGTCTGGAGTGAAAAAGTCAGGTAACAACACATAATGCCAAAGACATAGAGAAATCAAAAACTTCACACACTGCTAGTGGAAAAGTACGATGTTGCTGCAGCTCTGCGAAGCACTCTGACAGTTCCTCAAATGATTAAATACAGTTTCCATCTGACCCAACAATCTCACTCCTAGGTACAAAATGAAAAAATAATATTCTAAACAAAGGTTTGTAGATGAACGTTTATAGCAGCATTACTCATAAAAGCCAAAAGATAGAAACACCCTAAATGCCTATCAACAGACAGACAACGGATATATGAAATGTGGACTATCCATACAATGGAATATTAATTGGCTGTAAAAAGGAATGAAGTACTAATACATGCTACAACATGAATAAACCTGGATGATATTTTGCTAAGTGAAAGAAGCCAGTCACAAAAGACCATATACTATGTGATTCAATTCATGTAAGAGTCCAGCATAGGGAAATCTTAGACAGATACAGATATAAAGTAGATTAGTGGTTGCTCAGGGCTGATGGTGTGTTGGTGACAATAAAAGGACAGAAGAGAGGCAGCTGAAGGATATGGACTTTCTCTTTGAGATGATGAAAATGTTCTAAAACTGACTGGGGTGGTGGATTTCCACATTTGTGAATATATTTTAAAACATTTAATTTTACATTATAAATTCAATTACACTGAATTCTCCATTTCAAATTTGTTCACTGTTCAAAGACATCCTGTGGACAAAGAGTTTGAGAATTGCTGACATAAACTATTGTGAACCTTGTAAAACTGGGTTTCAAGAATTTTAGCTGGCCATTGTTAGAAGCATGAGACCATGACCGTTAATAGATGTGATTTCCAAAAGTGGAGTTTCAGTCTTTTACTTCAACATACTTCAGTAAATACTCATCACCCTTCAATAAAACTGGCAGTCAGCTTCAGGAATCAGGTCTGACTTCAGCATATTTCTAATTCAAGGAAAAGACTTCTTTTCTCTGAATCTTGGTTTCCACTTAAAGAATAAAGAAGCTGAATTCAAAGACCTCTCATACCCTTTTAGTTGTAGAGTGCTCGAGAAAGTATTGCTTCTACTTGACACAGACTTTGACAATTAACATCTCTAGATTTTCCCTCAACCTCATGTAACGCACACACATCTAATAATACTTTTTTGTTCTATGACTTATTCCTTAATTACACTTCACTGATGTCAAATTTAATTCACATAATGAAGACAAAACTTCTGGCTCTAGATCCAACAAATTATTTTAAAATATAATTAAGTAAAAAGGTCATGGTAATCACAGCTAAAATCTAATTTCTGTCACTGAAGAAGGAAGTATTCATATTGGCTCATTCAGTGTTTTAGCCATTGGTATTAGATTAGGTCCTTCAAAATCCAATGAATGAACTTGCCTTCTATACACGTAAAATTAAACTCTGTATAATTAAAAGGAAGCAGAACATGGCATAAATATACAACTAATTCTGGAAACGGTAGGATAGAAATGTTTTCCATTTACCTCATGCTCATTTAAATGTGTTCATGATTTGAAATATGTTCATGAAAACATCATTTATTCACCATAACAACTTTATGTAGGCACAAAAATGTTTTATTTTCCATTGTTTATAATGGAGGATGCAGAGACGAAAGCAGCCGCCTACAAACTTGTTTTTATCTATTTCATATATATTATATATACACTATATATACATTATATGTATACATTCTGTGTATATATACAAAAAAAAAAAAGAAAATAAACAGCCTATGATGGCACAGACAATAGCTGAATTTGAATTAGCCCTGTTTCCTGAAACTAAGTTTTACACTATATATACTACAGCCGTTTTTGCTGCTAAAAATCAAATTCAAATATACAGCATACATCTAAAATTATAGCTAGTAGGGACTCTCCCATCAAGAAACTCAGATGCTTGATTAATAGACATAAGATAATGATGGCTCACTGAAGGACTTTGGATTAAATCCGTAAGCATCACTTAGCAAACTAAACTACTTGGCTTAATATTTATTCTCTTATTAACTACTAATCTTTCCAAGTTTTAGGTAGAGTAATTTGATTTTGGTTATCATTGTCAATAAAAGATAGTAAGCCTGAGGGAATTACACATACAGAGATGTTTCTAGGTATTTTCTAGATTCAACATTTTTTTTGTAACATGACAATACTAGCCATAAAAGTGTAGTGTAGCACCATTAAGTGGTACCAGTTGCTCCTTTAAAATTAAGTATCAAAAACATTTGGGAGATGCTGAATTTCAGTGTAGAAGTTACTACGCACTAGCATTTTAAAGGCTTAAATATATCCTGATTTCATGAATTATTCCTTTACTTCTTGGCTACAAGACTTTTATTTCATGACTACAAGACTTAGCATGATCTGGCCCCTGTTCACAATTCTTGGCAGTCTCTTCCTTGTTAAAATCATAAGAACTTTATACACGAGACTCTTGCTGCCTCACTTTTTGGCCATAACACCAAAGGCTAGGTGCACCCACACCCTGAGGTGAGAAGATGCCAGACCATCCATGTGGAACCTGCCGAAAGTCCATTTTGTCAGCCTAGTTCTCAGCGTCAGTGATCATAGAGGAAAACTGAAGTTTTTTAGGAAAGGATGACTGGAGTGCTGAAAGGTCCACCACTCTTCCACAATGAGGGAGAAGAGTTAGGTGTTTCCAGAGCAATCAAAGAGTGATTTAAACTACCCCAGCCACTGAATCTCCTGATGAGATACAGAGGTAGAACTAGGAAACGGTAAGGTACCCATCCACGAGGAACCCAAGCATGAGTCAGTCGAGAACTAGAAAAGGGGAAAAAAACCTGTAACGTAACTTGAAATTCTAATTAGTGCTTTGGGCTGGGTTTTTTAGTGACTAAAGTGAGACTCTTTTATTTTTTGTGACTCAGAGGAACAGTAAAAAGCTTTGAAACCTGTCTAAGGTTTCATCCAAAGGCATCAAAAGGATCACAATGAGAGAGTAAGTTTGAAGAACGTGGAGAAAATAAAGCAGTTGCCTCATGCTTTCTAACCAGAGCCCAGCCTGTTTGGAAAGATGGTCACGTTGTGGAGAAGCGGTTGTTTCCTTCGAGGGTGTCTCACCACAGAAAGGACGGGCTCCACTTCTCTCAATTCCTAATGCACCAACGTGCTGGAGGCCTCAGGGCCACTGCACGCGCTCGCACTTGGACTGAAATTCTCAACCTTTCTCTCCCCTCCTCCAGTTCTTTGTCTAATCAGCTGCTACTTGAGCTTCCCATCTCAACCTTACTATCAACCCATTGGGGAGGACTTTATCAGTCCTCCTTCTTCCCCAGTCCAGGTGAGGTTATCTTGTTACTCATTCATTCTCCTAGTGCTCTGTGTTTATCCTTCATGATATTTATCAAGTATTTATCTTTCTGTCAAAAAGTTCTTAAGCACATATTATATTCTATGTATAGGTGCAGCAGACCAAGAGAAATGTTATAAATAATACATATGCCAGCAGTTAATCACTATAAATTCATATTAGCTGCCATTAATTCTGCAATAAAGACCTTTAGGTAAAGCATTTATCATTAACTGTGCATAAACCATGGACAACTTCTTTTCCTTTATGCAAGTAGACTGGAGAAGTCTGGAGCTAGTGTGTGTGTAGACAATAATCAAAGGAAATGCGAGCATTAAATATACAGGTGCATGCATCCAAACAGTACCATTAGGAGGTACAGTTGCCATTCTCATTTTGTTCAACTTTATCCCTTCTTTGCTCCTTCCAAAGTCTGCTGATGTGATCTATATAAAAGACACATCCGGGCATGATTCTTAAAAGCTTTCCATAGTTCCACATCGCCCTTGAAAACACCCTTGAAAGACACTGAACGTCCTTCACAGACTGGCCTGAGTGCACCCTTTGTTCTCAACATCTGCTACTGTATCCAGTGCATTTAAAAATTATGAAGACAACTGAACAATAACTATTTCCATACTAATGATGATAATCTCCAAATGTTTTTATAATTATTTCCCCTACCACACCTTGACTTCAATTCATTGGATTACAACTTGATATAACTGTTTTTTTTTTGAGCCCTCCAGGAGATATGATGTAACTTTTAGACATTGGGAACTTGTAAAGAGAGTGGGGGTAAAATTAAATACAAAATGGAGACCGGACTTGAGACTTCCCCGAGCAGATGAAACCATCTAAGACATGTAAGCAAAGCAAAATCTACCTCACTTCATAAATGTAAACAAAACCTAACAGGTTATTTCATACAACTGCCTATGATGATTCTAAAAGAAACTTAAGTCACCATCCTAAAAATGGCATGAGATAATCACCAGTGCCCTGCCATCTAGAAACTCCCTTGTAATAACCAGTCACTGTAAAGGTTAACAGCTTCCTCATTTTCACTTTATAAGCCATCCTATAATTTCAGGCCCATGAGCTTCAGATTAGTCTTTGGATGTGGAAGCTACCAGTTCACAGACTGCTTTTATATGTATATTAAACTCTTACTAAATACTATTTGTTGATAGGGTGGTTTTAATTTTGCTATTTCTGGATTTTTGACAGCGGGAAAGACACTTATCAAAAGAAGATGTAGATATCTCTCCTTCCTATGTTGTAATGACTATGATATGGACTGTCCTAAACACTCAGTTTCTCTAATGAATAAGTCTTATTTCTATGGTATTTCTTGCCCTAGATCTATGACTATGCCCAATACGCCCTATGATGTTACCTCTCTTAGAGAGCTGAGAAATGATTCCTTTGGCTTGATCAGTAAAGATGAATTTTAGTACTTTCTTCCTGGCTTCATAAACCCTTCAGGAAATCTGATTGGAACTTAGATATAATAGTAGAGCCTGACTCCAATAAATTCACTCCTCAAAGGAAGGAATATGATAAAACTCTAAAAAGAGATACTGCCTTTTCGAGGTCAATTTGGCTTTTAGACCAAAGATAAAAATCAGACAGACTTTTAGTATAAAACCGTTTCCTTAATTCTGTCCACTAGCTCAATTTTAAAATATACTAATTGATTTGTCACAGAATAAACCAAAAAACAGCACATAACGTTATTAAAATGGTGTTCATTAACTAGGTGACATTCTATTTAGTTTTCTAAATTATGCCTGGCAATACTGGCTCAAACTTATAAATAATTATGCAAACTGATAACTAATTCTGCAACAGGAAATCAGAAAGATTTGGCTAAAATGTATGTTTTGTGATATATTACCAATATGAATGGAGGAGACTTCTGAATGTCAGTTTTCTTGTGTGCATACCGTGAAAATATGATGACCCTGAAAGGGGGCTTCTCATCTTTGGCACTCCTGACACGTTAGGCCCCGTAATTCTTGGTTGTGGGGAGCTGACCTGTGCCTTGTAAGATCATTAGCAGCCTCCCTAACCCCTACCCACCAAATGCCAGTAGCACTCCCCACAGTTATGACAATGAAAGATGTCTCCAGACATTGCCAAATGTCTCTGGGGGGCAAAACTGCCCACGGTTGAGAACCACTCCTCTAAAGGGTTGTTACAAGGGCTTGTTCAGTGTGTGTATTTACCAACGAGAGTCTACTGTGTATTTGGCCCTGAGACAGCACTGGTGAGCACACACAGACAAGACCTCCACCATGATGGAACGTACAGCCCAGGGAATCAGTCAGTGATGAATACATACATATTCCCCCCCCATGCCTGGCATATGGTACCTAGTCAGTAAGAATTTGCTAAAACTTTTCGGTATTCTGTCAGTAAAGAAATACACCTAGCATTTATCATGCTAGTAACTAGAAAGAAAAAGAATGAATTATATTTAACATACTATTTTGACACCTAATGTTATATAAAGCCCAAAATCAAATATTAAATGAGGATGCATAGATGAAGAATAGCCTCTTGCTGTCTTTGGGTAGTGTATCATCTCCTAGGGCACCAGAGTAAATACACACGTATTTATAATTCAAGGTAGAACGTGGTAAGTATCACACACAATCGTTAGTCAAAGTGCCAAGAGAGTTCAAAGGCAGAAAAACTGACACCTGGTTAGGGCAAAACAGAAAATGACACCTACAACTACAGAGAGCCTTTACGGAATTACATTTCACAGAGTTGCAAAAGATCACACTCCCTTTTTTCTTGCTTGGTTTAAGGCCTTTCACGTTCCACAAATTGCAGGAAGAGTGCCTTTGGATCTTTCACTATTGCTAATCTACAGTAATGAACTAGAGCCTATTGCAAAATATGAAATAGACTAACTTGAAATAGTTCATGTGATTTAAATGTATTCTGTTTTGCTGGGGCTAGAGGACAATTTACAAAATGAAGTAGCTATAGATCATATTTTTAGAGTAGACAGATTTTCTTTTCCTTTTACCCAGTATCTTTTTATGGAACCACCTCTACTCCACTGTCAACCCACGTGGTTTAGATGGAGCTCATTTTACTCCTGAGTTCAAGGGTTTATATATATATATATATATATATAATCCCACCTTTGCCCCTTGGACTATTCTACCCACCTGAACTTCATACTGAGCTTAGAAGAACATAAAAGACCCAAGAAAGATGTAATCAGAGTTGATCCCATGAAATTTGCTGGAAATTTGGGGGGAAAATTGCTCTCTTTTTCCTAGAGTTGGAGTATGTCTAAAGAGTTTTCCTGGGAATAAAAAGCCAACAGAGTAGAAAGCAGAGCAAGAATTAGAGAAAAAGAGCCTCTTACAAATACATAGGTGGTAAAGACCTTGGATTCTGTATTGCCTGATGAGAGTTATTCCTTGACCTGTCTAGTTATATGAAGCAATAAATTCTCATTTTAATTTGAGATGGGTTTCTGTATTTTGCAGTTTAAAGAGTTCCAATTAATAAATATCCTAATTATGCTAAATGTTTACTTAAATAGGTCACTCTTCAACATAATACAATGTCATGATATTGATGAGACTCTAAATTAAAAAGTAGAGTGAATAATATCTGACACTCAGTAAATGTTGAATGAAAGAATAAACTGTGCATAGAAGAGTGAAAATTAACTAAATCAAGCAATGGGCTTTTGAAACATTATAAATCACAATTAACAGAAATTCTTGAAAGTACAGATCCCAAAATACCATACAACGTAAGAATTGTGGATCTTGGTTTGCTCCTTTTTGACCGCATAGTTCAGTTAATAAATTTATGTGGTATTTTCTATATTCCACGTGATAATGACAACGACACTTGAACTGAAATGGCCACATTAGTTCTTTCTCAGCTTTTCTCATTTAAGATTCTTCACAGGAAAACCAATCCTAGGCCTTTTAGGAACTGATTTATCATCCTTTCTCACATGTCAATAGGTTATCCTTGCTGAAAAAGGTCTTTCGATTGTTCTTTGCATTTGAATTCAAATTAAGTCAAAAAGCTTCTCCTAGTGATAGGCTGCTTACAACTTTGCTACAAGTCTGGAAAACAGACTATATATTCAGTGTTTTGGAAACATCTCTATTTGTACATGCTGGTACATAGTAAAAGGCCAAGATATAGCCAGAAAAGGATGTCAAATATCACGCTACCCTACATCAGTGGGATAGATTCCATTCTAATGACAACAGATCAATCATTTGTTTTCTCAGTTTTATGCTGGGGGATATGACAAGATAGGAGGTTATAAAAAGTGCATAACACATCATTCCAGTCCTCAAAGATGTTAAAAGTTACTGGAAGGGCAGGATTTTAAAGATGATTTGGCATTAGAATTATTTGATTAATTGCAGCTTGTTAATGCTGTGTCACAAAGCTAGTAGCTGGTGAGTATATTAAACAACAGAGAAACTGCCTTTCTCCAACCTGGGAATGAGAAATGGAAATTTTCTACACTTTGGCACTTAAAATGCTGCAATATAGTCTGGATAATTGAAGACTATACAATGACACTTCTGGTTTTGCCCCCTTCTCTTTCTCTCTTCTTTCCTGACACCACTCTATTCATTTATTCAGGTGCTCGATGCACTTATGAAGCAACTAAGTATGTGCAATGTGCCAGGCACTGTAACAGGCTCTGGTGATGTAAGCAAGAATAAGCCCAGGAACTTGTGTCCAAGGAGCAGTACTTTGGCAAGTACAACCCGAAGAGAGACAGCTAATTATACTACAAAATGTTATAGGCTCCCAGAGAGGAGTACACCGAAGTATCACGCTGGCACAGAAGACAGAGTGACCAATCTGACAGAAGATGAAGACGTGGGGAAGAGCAAGAAGTGCTGAGAAAGAGTCTAGGTCACAATTTATATCAGGCCCTGAAGTCTTGAAAGACACTCAGTGTGAATTGTAACAGAAGTTCAGAAAAATGGTAAGTCACAGCCTGTTGGGTGGGTAAGATGGCATTTGAGCCAGCCTTTAAAGGAGGAGAGGAATATAGGCCTGCAGAGATAGAATAAGAGGAATTTCAGGCAAGGAAATCAAAAGAGAATCAGGAAAGGACAGAACCTTGACAAGATATAACAAAACTTTCCGTTTGGCCACCACACAGCGCTTGTGAAGTGTAGCAGTGGAAGTCGAGGACAAAAGGTGCCCTGGGGCTGGTGTCTGATCAACCTTCATGGAGTTCCTGAGGGTCACAGGGAGTCATGGAAACTTTTTCAGAAGTGGAGAGATAGGCGCAGATGTGTGTTTTATGTAGGTCACTTCAGCAAACTTGAGAAGGAACAAAGGAAAGGAAGGAACTGGGATGGGAAGACGAGCTTGCGGCAAGCTTCAGGGAGAGCTGGTGGGAGCAGGGACCAGAGTGATGGGGGTGAGAAGAAGGTCCTGCTCAGGGGACGTGATGGTAGGAGACGAGGCTTGGGGACTGACTGCATCCAGCAGAGATGGAGAGAGCTCCGAGGTTTCTAATGCTGGCAAACGAGGAGATGATGTTCACTTATTAGAGACAGAGTACCGTGAGGGAGACACGTGTTGGGTAGGAAAGCAGAACGGTAGGTCCTGGTCCTCTCTATCATGGTGAGCATAAGGGACTCTATGCTGCTCACTCAGTTTCATTTGATTTCTCAGATAATTTGGCCTGAACCCCAGGGCTCAAGTCCTTAATCATCTCTCACTTGTTCTGCAGTAGCATCGGCGTGTACCACCTCAGCCCTCAGACCATTTCAGGCAACACCCCTCACTCACCCCACACTCTTAATCACTTAAGTCACTTTAGACTAGATCTCAGAGTCTACCAACCTCTCCCAGCCTCTGGCCCCCTCCCCTTGCTCTGCCTTTTTTGCTCTTCCTCTGTCCTGGAAGTAAAGCCAATAATGAATCCCTTTGTTTCACACAAGTCAGTTACAACACCTCTGGTTCCCTGAGCCTCTCAGCTTCTCTCCCAGGAAGTTTCTTCATTATGTCTTCTGCACAGATGCAATGCTCTCCCAGAAAGGAGTCGGTGGCACAGACGTTTCTTCATCTGGTAGCTCACAGTGTGATACAGGAAGGAAGGGCACCACTCAAAGTGATAATCCACAGACAGTTTCACCACTGAGAATTCCAAGCTCCATTTCTTAAAAAAACCTCATAAAGCTTTATGGGGCATTAAGTAGACAGATAGGTCAGAAGCATAAGTCTACTCTTAACCATTTCAAGCTATAGGGAAAACATGAACATTAATATTTTCAAAAGGCACTATTTCATTTAACCATTTTTTTCTATTTGGGGCTCATTTATAATCTTATACCCTATCTGTATGCCTGTTTATTGGTGGGGCCGGCACCCAGGGGCTAGAGGGTAGTGGTAAGTACCCACAGCATATACACATGCATAATATATCTGTGTATATGTATATACAGAAGTATGTATACCTGTCTCCCATACAGTATTACTTAAAACATCATAAGACTTCAATAAATATTAGCAATGAGCTCAGTAGTTCCTAGGATCAATTCTGACTGATAACACAACAGAATTATACTAATATTGAAAGTGGTAAGTTGCTAGGATTACAGAGCTGGGCACTTCTTCCCTGTCTCACTATACATGCTCAGTCTTTGTTTCATCCAGGTAAGCATGAAGACCAGAAACGAAATGTCCAAATTACACAATTCTGACAGTCCTTCAGTTTGTTATTTTAGATAGCGTGATATCTATTTCATTTGCTGAACTCTCAAAATTCAAGGCAGACTCTCAGATTTCTGGAACATTGGCTGGCTTGCGGTCCATTACCAGTTGTTTTATGAAGTGAAGCTCTTCTTAAACTTGAAAAAAATCAACCCAAGTAAAGGAAATTACAATGCCTTCCAAAAAACATTTCCTAGCCACCGCTTACCTGAGTACATTTTTCATAACTCAAAGTTTATACAGTTCCCTGCTCCCAACATCCTCAGTAAGAAGATTTAATCTTATTTGATAACCAGATAGTGTTTATGGCCACTTAAAGAAGACTATGGAATTTCTCCTGTAAGTCATGGCTGCCAATGTGAAGCCACCTTAGGTCAGAGAGGTCATTAATCCATCCAGGACTTAAATGAATAAGGATCATGCCTGAGGCCAAACATACCTACATTATTTTAGCCACTTAACCACAAAAGGGTTTGCACAGTGAGGAAAATAATTCCAGGTTATGAGTTTTCATAACTTCTCATCTAACCACCAAGTGAGAAGCAATTTGTTGCCACATTCATAATGATACAGAGAAGACAGATTTTTTTGAGCTGGACAGACTATTGTATAACACAGACCTTTGAAACACATTTATGTTTATATTTTAAGCATCAATGTGTCATTTAATTATCCTAGGTGATCAAACAACCTTACATTTTATTTCTTTTTGTGATATATTTCTTGACTGGTCTATAAAATGTTTATGTTGAGCCTTTGGTCAGAAACACAACTCCCAATGTTAATACATTTTAGAGGAGCAATGAAATTATTTTATGGTGGGTAGCTGAGAAATCAATTATATAAAAATAAGAGAATGTCTACCCTGAAAAAACTTAAGTTTTTAACTATATGATTCTCCTTAAACAAACGTTTAAATATAGCTGGATGATCACAGAGACACATCTGAAAAATCCAAAGAAAAATGAAGATAAAAATATAAAGTTTATAAAATGCCCATGGAGTAAAAGTACCTATGTGAAAAATATATAGAACATAAAATAAGAAAAAGCAAAATAAATGTATTTCGAAGTCTGTACTCAGCTACAGGTGATAAATACATTATCAGTATCCTGTACAACAATACAATGATATATGTATTAAATGCATTTAGATATGACAGGAATTACTCTCCATGGCCTTATGCAGCCTATATGAAAGTACAATACTACAAAACATTTCAGACCCTTAATTACGCTCATTGACATGAAAGCTGTAATTGCTCTGCCTTGGGAGACTGGAGGGAGAGGCGGGTGAACAGATGGACAGAATCTCTATTCTGTGCTCTACTGGCTGCTGTTCAGTGGATGGCAGTATGCTAATAAAGTGCTCAGAGGACTTCTGCCTCCATCTGCTCTTAATAAAAATAAATGAGGCTCTGAAGCAAGCACAAGCATTTAAGTTCTTGCAGAGAACCCTTCAATAGCGCGTGAGCAAGTGGATGGGTTGATCTAAGACGAGCAGGTTGTGACAGCTCCATCGTTGCCACAGTCTGTGTCACCCAATTCCCAGTTCCCTGAGCAGCACTCCCTCTTTTTTTCTGGCTATTTATCATGAGAAATTATCATGCTTGGGCAACCTTAATGGCCTCTTAGCCCCATTGTTCCATAGCAAGTAATGAAATTAGATTAGTGCTGCTCAGTTTAGTGAGCAGGGACTTTATAATTCTCTTATGTTCGGGGAAATAAATGTTTATGAAACTCCTCGTACAGTCCATGCATGTGTGGCAAATGTCATTAAGAGTGTGTGTCTTGTACCTCCGTTACAAGGGTTTGACTGCAGTTTCCATACCATGTTCCCCATCCTGTCAGAAAGTAGATACAGAAAGACACAAACTGCAATTTCCCCGTTACAACAGAGCAGACATTTAAGGCAGGGGATAAGGATCACCCTCTTCAGAGGGAAGTTTGGTACTGCCATTGTATGCAGGGCATTGAGGGCCCATTAAGTTTTACCCAGCAAGAGAGGGAATAAGAGTGGGATAAAAAGCATTTTCCAAAATAAAATGATGAAAGTCCCTGTAGTAAAGTGTTGTGGGCAATTTCTATTTCAGAGTTGATGCTTTCAAATGTTCTATCCCCCAGGGATTATCCTTGGAGGTTAATGAAGAAATGCAAAGATACTTTAATGGGCATCCAAAGGTAGAAACTTCTGCTATTCACTGGGGATGATACTCCTTCAATTAGCATTTCCCTCCTTCCACTCTGGAGGAAAAGTGCCCTATTAGTATAAAAGTAGAATAAATGGATAGACATTACAGGAAGATACTGTTACACTCAATATGAGAAAGAATTTTCCAATTTTCAGATTTGGTCAAAGTTACATGAGCTGGTAAATTCCTTTCATTAGGAGTAACCCAATATGGAGTCAGCATTTACTCAGTAGGGAAGTTATAAAGGGTGCATGTCTTTTGTAGTCCTTCCAACACAAGATTGTTTGAATTTAGTATTAAAATATCTGTTCCTCTCTTCCGCCACACACACACACACACACACACACACACACACATGACTGATGAGCTCCATAAAATTGGAACATGGTAAAGGCAAAGCAAATCATCTAGGCCAAGTATGTTTCAGTAATTTGGAAAGGTGTTGACTCCAAGTTTGGGGTCAAATTTCACTCAGAGGGCAGGGAATAACAAGTGGCCCTTATGTGATTAGGAGTCTAATATTGCCTTCTTTGTCCATTCATGCAGTAAGAATCTGCTGAAGTACACCATGTATGATGCACTGGCATAGGACTGGATATACAGATGTAAAAGTAACTCTATCGCTTTATTTATCCGTCTATCTACCTCTCTATCTATCACCTATTTACTTATCTCTCTTTATGTCCAATTCTCCATAACCTATCTATGGTCTAATTATATCTATGTCCATAGTATCAATTCATACATACATCTATATACACATGGCTGGAACTGTAGAATCAGAGATAAAATATACAAATGCAGATGGCTGCTTTAATTGCTTCTGGTAATCATCTTGATACCCGAGAGAAAAGTTATGCTGAAGTCAAAGCTAATCCATGAAAACAAAGAGATCTGAGAAACTCAAAGAACTGGAGCTTGCTCCCTGATGGTACTGCAGGTAGAGTTCACTCTTCCCTTGCACTTGTAGAATGGTACACTGAATTAATGTTTAAACAATTGTTAGTAGTGTTTTTGGTTATAGCTGAACAGATAATTTTATCCTACCTGACATAACTGATACAGCACAAGGCAATCTTGGTGGCTGGCTTCATTTGTTCACATGGAGAGAGAAAGAAATCACCAAGTACTGTAAAGGAACACTAAATAGCATCCTCACGTTTTGATATGTTGCAGGATGCCCCTTATTATAGGCAGAAGGGAGGGTATTAAGAAAAAGAAATTATAGGCAAGCAAGCAGAAAATAGCAGAGTTCCAGTACAAAGTGATGATTGGGAAGAATTTTATCAAGACAAGAAAAAGCAACATTTCCCCCCAAGTTACTAAAAAAGGTTTTTTGTTTTTAACATACTCTCGTTTTTTGTTGTCCTTTGTAGGAAAACAAAAACATAGAAATGAGACTGAAAGTAAAAGGGAGGAGAAAAAGAAAGAATAGTAGAGGGAACCAGTGATCATTCTTGGATGTAGACAGGGAATCCCGAAGGCCCTGTATTCTGGACTTTCCACACTGCCCACGTTCCCTTAGTCACTTGGCAATGCCAATCCCAGGAATACCCTGGGGAGAGACCTGGAATTAGATGCTGTGGAAGAAGAGCTGTTGTTACACAGGACTGGGTTTGCACATCAGCTTTACCCCAGTGGGAACCGAGATCCACTGGCTCTATGACTCCTTGTAGGGAGATAAGAAAACTCATTTGGTTTTCAAAATAAAGCAGTCATGCTACTTTATACCCTGCATTTCTAGCACAAAGGAAACAGAACTTGTTTAATATTTAATTGCTTTAGTGTTGCCTGTACTACTGGCTCACCCTACTGTTGTGCATTTGTGCTGGTTTCATATACTGAGACCAATACATATAAGTTCGTATCTTTCAGGATCACAAATCAGATATGTGCAATTTACCTTATCCTATGACATGCTTTTCAAATATAGACTAATTTCTTCTTCAAAGAATGTAACAATCAACAAGCTACTGTATCATATAGAAGTATTTAAAAACTAGGGAGGAATTAAGATCCAATTTTTTCATGTCTGAAATACATCTTCAGTAGGTCATAAAATTTTGCAAAATTTGATATTCTCCCTTCACAAAACATGGATAATACTAAATTGCTCCAGAAACAAAAGAAGTGACAAACCAATAAAAGATGTTTGAAATATATTTTGCAAAAGCATACTACAGTACTTAAGAGCTAGAATTTGGAGTCAGAAAAATCAAGTTACAAGGTAGAATAACTAGCAATTTATTTAGCAACCCAAGGTTAGCTTCTGCATCCCTTAAAAGGAGGTCAATAGACTTACCATATGAACCAGCAATCCCACTCCTGGGCATATATCCAGAGGGAACTTAATTCAAAAAGATACATGCACCCCAATGTTCATAGCAGCACTGTTTACAATAGCCAAGACATGGAAACAACATAAATGCCCATTGACAGATGATTGGATAAAGAAGCTGTGGTATATTTATGCAATGGAATACTACTCAGCCATAAAAAATAACAAAATAATGCCATTTGCAGCAACATGGATGGACCTGGAGAATGTCATTCTAAGTGAAGTAAGCCAGAAAGAGAAAGAAAAATACCATATGATATCACTTATATGTGGAATCTAAAAAAAAAAAGACACAAACAAACTTATTTACAAAACAGAAACAGACTCACAGACATAGAAAACAAATGTATGGTTACCTTGGGGGAAAGGAGGTGGGAAGGGATAAATTGGGAGTTCAAGATTTGCAGATACTAACTAACATATAAAAAATAAACAAGTCTATACTGTTCAGCACAAGGCACTATATTCAATATCTTGTAGTAACTTACAGTGAAAGAGAATATGAAAATGAATATATATATGTATGTTCCTATATGACTGAAGTATTGTGCTGTACACCAGATACTGATACAACATTGTAAACTGACTCTACTTCAATAAAATACATAAAAAGAAGAAAAAAAAAGGAGGTCAATCGTACCTAAACTGTAGAATTACCGTGAAGATTCAAAGAGGCAAATACTAAAAATGCCTAGTATAGTGCCAACTTACAATAAAAGCTTGATGAATGGCCACAATCACGATGGAATTCTCCAAGTTAAGCCCTCTCTTTGATTTCAGTTAACTTTTAAAATGCCTAAACAAAAGGTTGGAAATACTTGGAAAAGTCAATCCCCAGAACATTTAGGATAACACATTTCCTACAGCTTGGATATATGTAATTTGAAACAGCTGAGATAGCAAAGTATGGGAATTGAAAATAAATTCTTGGCAGGCTTGGTGTTAGAACCTAATTATAATTTCTCAATATGGCAGCAAGTCCTGGAAGGAAGATGAAGAAAAGGAAGCTCTGTATATGCTCGATAGCAGACTTGCACCCTGAAATCCCTCAGCCATCCCAAAGCTGGTATTTACTTGTAAATAGTTAACTAGCAGTACATAGGAGAAGTCTAATTCCTATAAAGTTTTGTATTTCAGATTTCACCCAGTTGTGAAAAATCCCACAAAGTTGACAAATTGATTATTTTCCCATTATACTACCAAATAAATAATAGAGTCTAGTATTTAATGACTATTCTTTAATACAGATTTGTTCTCACATGCTGATGTATGATGGAATCATACATGAGGTTTTCCACCTTGAGTCCAGAGCAATCGCTTGTAACAGCAGATCATTAGGATGAAGGCACATTTAGATACACACACAACATTTCCTAAATAGAGGCTTCTTCAGGAAATATCTGGCTGTGAATTCAGAATGAATTAGAGAAGACTGCATTTATGAAGATGGCTAAGGAAATGCATTTCTCATTCATTATTTGAAATCATTTATTGACCTACGACAAATAGATATTTCTCCAGCGAAGCTGGGTTTATTCAAGATTAGCAAGAAAGAACTGCAATTTAAGGTCTGCAGCTATGGCCAGTTATGTGCAAGTTCCTCACTTAGCAGGGGAATGATTTTACAGGGGAAATGGAAGTTGGGAGGGTGATACTAAACACAGTTTCATTGGCTGAGCCCTTGCCAGGAAAGAAGAGGAGTCTTTCTTCTTCCTGTTGGAAGCTCCTCCTTCTGATCTCCTGATTTTATTTAATTGAGGTTTTTGTTTATTAATATTTGACATATTGGTAGATATTTTAAGTTAATATTTAAGAATATTGGCCTGGAACCTTAAAAGACATGAGCTAAACCCCCAGCTTTGTTTTGTACTAGCTGAGTAAACCAGGCAAGTTATTTAACCTCTGAACCTCAGTTTTCTCAGCTGTGAAATAAGGATAATAAAACCCACATCACAGGGTTGTTGTGAATATCAAATTATATAATATAAGCCATGTGCTCAGCATGGTCCTGGCCCAGAGAAACCACTTAATAAATGATCATTACAATTCTTATTAACTCTTGCCTAAGAAAAACATTCTTTCTCAGGTTTGGCTCTTTCAAATTTGAAATATAAAAAAAAATTCAGAAATACTATTTCATAACACATTATATACATTCTGACTACCTGAAAGAATTTGAAGGTAACTATTTGCCTTTAGGTCAGCACAAAGTACGTGGACAAAGACTGAAAATAAAGCACATCAATAAATATTAAAAGATCTGAAAGACTGAATATGGAAGGGAAGTATAGAAAACAGACCACAGATAGAAGAACAGACTGTTCCACTTTTACATAAATGGGATTGAGAAATCGCATCTAGAGATGGTATGAGACAATGTGTGTAGGACAAAATTACTAAAATGTGAGATAGAACAGCTTATTGCTTGTAGTTAGAACTTCCTCATAAGGGCCGAGAGCTAAATCCATATATGTATTTCCTTTTATTCTAGCTGAAGAAGATCCTTTCTCTCTTAAACAAGAATTTTACATTTATCTGCTGTGGGGGCTACAAAGGACACAGACCACAGTAATTTCTAAAGATCCCACCTGGTTTGTGGCAGGAGAAGACCAACAATGTTGTCTCTTGAAAAATTAATCCACAATGAGCAAAAAAAGTTTGAATGAAAAGTAGAAATGAGTCCAACTCCAATTTATATTAAGAGAACCCCACAGGAAGGAACATGTCCTTTTGTACGACGTTTAGATAATGTAATTTAGGGTGCATGTGACTGAGAGATGACCCAGGGAGGAACTGTCACGTACGTGTGAAACTGATGTGAACAAATCGACTTCAGGCAATAAAGGGATGACAAATATAAGTAGGGACACTACATTCTGGGTTATTGTGACCTGCAGCTCTGAGAGGGTAATGTAACACCCACACACACTCTCTATGGGCTGTCTCTTGAGGTTTTGAGCACTGAGAAGGAGCTTCGTAAGACAAGAGATCTTCAAGTGTCTCAGCCTCAAGTCCTCAGGCTATTCTGAACTGCTCTTGCTAATGATTTGATGTTGTTCTCTAGATTAATGTTACTTTAATACAGGTCTAGCAGTATCTTGTTATGGTCTTTTACCAGAAGAAGCTCCAGATGAGAAGATAAATCAACTACATCACTGAGCATACTGCTTAGTTCAATTAGTATTTTTTTCTGATGAAGGAAGAAGTTCACTAATTTATATTTTGACACAGGTTCTCTAACTGGTGATGGACCAGTAACAGTCTGGGACCAGCACGTTGAAGCAAAGCACCATTTAGGCAGAAGTCAGAGAAGAAAATAGATTGAAGATAAATGTTCCACATATTAACTGATGAAAATTTCAGGAATGATACAATATAAACAGTGCGAGGTAAAACAAGTCTAGCCATCAACTTTTTTAACTCAAGAAAGCAATTCAAGAAGAATCTGCCCTTGGGAGCTCAACCATAGAAATTATATTCTAATCATGGACTACTTGTCAGGTATTATGCTAGGCAATATACTTGCATAATTTATTTTCGAAAAACGCCTATTAGCCTCCAGAGTGCCTAGGAATGAGCTTTGGTAAATGGTAGCTAATATATTATGTATGGATACCCCTTGACTTCTTCAAATAAAAGTAAAGTACACCATCTTATATCCTCTTCATTGATCTTTCTCTTCCCTCTTCATACTTTTAAAGCTCATTCGATTCACTTGTTCATCAAAAGATTTATGGAGTAATGACTGTATGCCAGGCTCTTTGTATGCTAAGCACTGCATATATAAAAACAGATAACTAGTTATCACTGCTCTTAATGAACTCAGAATTTAGTAGGCAATGTCCATGTATAAAAAGACAAGGTAGTTTGAAAACTGGTGCCATTGAAAGTGTAATTAATCTTTACCATGAATGAACTTGCTGAATGCACTCTTACATCTGATTCCTATATTAGTCTGAATGCTTTAATTATAAGTGAAAGACACAACATCAAAAATATTTAAGCGAAAAGGAAACATATAGGTTTATACCAATATTCATTGGTATATTCATTACATTCATTGGCCGGTGTTGGTCTACCCTTAGTTAAGGCAAGACGCAAGTTGTAAACAATGTCTTCAAGGCAACTGCTTCCTCTTCTCTCCTCTTATCCCTAAATGGCTTCATTGCCCCATCAGCCTTTTCCCAACTCTTCCATAAAATGCTTGTGAGCACCACCAGATAAATATCCACCCAGGTGAGAAACCCAACCATAAAGAGGCTGTCTCTCTCCTGGAACTCATATGCAGTCTCAGGAAGGGACCTAAACAGACTTGCTTAGTTTGTAAGCCTGTCTCTGGGTCATCACTGAGGACAGGGACAGGGGAACTCTGGGCGGCTTGCTTTTATCTCCACTCCTCTGGTGGCATAGTGTGAAGAGGGGACAGTGGGGACTGGATAGAGTAGAGACTATAATTAGCAGTCACATCATGACCATGAAATTATTTATGCATAAGTCCCCAAAGGCACTCCAAAAGAGTAAATCAGATATTATAGATTTAATTAATCTTGCTTTTATTATTTTTACGAAGTAAAAAAGTATTAGCATTGTATATAAAAATGCACAGCTTTGTATTCTTGGATATCTTTATTTGTTGCAAAACTATTTTGACACTGTACCTGTTAACATCCCAAGGAATTCATGTTAAATGGTCATTTATCTAACTTGGTCTTCTCCATTTACAGATAAATAAGTAAGTTAAGGCTCAAAGAAATAACCACATTTCCTTGATTTTTAAGACACCATTTTTTAACACCTTTAGTATTTCAGAAATTTTGCCTTACAACTGATGGTGTGTCAATGCTTTTTTTTTTTCTTTCTTTCTTAGTGACACATGATACAAAGGCACATCTTACGTTCGTTCAATGGTATCTTTGGTGAGATAAAATTCGTTAAATGTCTTGCAAAAGGTCCTAATAAGAAAGCAGCTAAGTGACGGAGGCTGGGACACGACATGGGATTTATGACTTTCATCCAGTGCTTCTTACATCTCCCTGCTGTAGGGAGCAATGCCGTTTGACAAATGCATCTTGCCAGGAGCCAAGTTTTTGCTAGAAGCTAATGCTAACAGGGTATTACCCTATAAGGCCTGCAACCCCCTGCCTGAGGCTTGACAGATGTACTTAGTGTTCTTTGAAGTTGTAGGTGAGGTGAATTTACCAAAAAAAAAAAAAAAAAAAAAAAAAAATCTGTTAACTGACTACCAATGTGCCTATCTGAAATCTCAAGAATGCATCCTAATGCCTTCCACTGGCAACTGCCTTGGATTCTTCTGGCTTTTCCTTTTGGAAGCCACTGCATTCTCTCCTCCAGAAATGATTAACTACCCTAAATAAAATGCTGCTATGCTCTGTACTGTTGACTGTCAGTATAATCTTTTGTACCTTTTGACAAGTTTTCAAGGGAGTCTCAATTTGGGTATTATGTGTCCAGCTGGATCCAATCAATATCTAAATTCTGCTGAAGTGACAAATGAACACCGAAGCTTGTTTGTGAATAAACATGATAATGACAATCAATGGGACAGTTCAGTCAAGTAAATCTTAAGAGTATAGCTTTTACTAATAAGCATTCGTCACACTGTATTGCTCAGCAAACTAGTTTGCTTATTGACAACCCAGTTTTAACAAAACCATTGTCAAAAGAAAGCAAACAAAAAACATATCTTCCCAGAAATTTGAGGAAACGGTGCTTACTTCAAAGGCATGGGTATAGCTTTACTGACAGAAACGCTAATACACATCCATTTGTCATACATAACACCTATCAATTCACGGGGGGGGGGAAAGAATCCCTCTGCCTCGCTCTTTTCTATTATTAAAAATAATCTAAGTACCGGCCTTACACATTTCACCACATGCATCTTTATGACCCACAGAGTTTAGAACTGCGAACTTAACATGCTTTGAAACAAAGATGGTACAGAAACAAACTACATGTGATAAAATGAATTGATCCTAATTGGATTTGCTTAGAAATGAGCAACACACCAAAGTGAAATTATCCAAGAATTCTTTAAAATTTTTCCATAATAAAAGATACTTATGTGTTTTTTAAAGTCATCTAATTTGTTTCTAATGGATGTTCACCGTAAGAATAAATTTCAGCTACTTGATCAAAGTCCCTTTTTGAAGAAGTCTTTTCACAATTATAATAGCTTTTTCTAGTTGGTACTTTAAAAACAGTTTGTTTTTCACTCCCCTAATGTCAGCACAGAATTTTAAATCTGAATATTTTATTTGGTAAAATGCATCTCCATTAATACTAGACATCAGGAAAGAACTCTGAGTCCAAATTTCTTAGACAAAGCAGTGACTGACAATTACTATCTTAATTATTCAAAAGCAATAAAAATTTTCCTTTGGTTCTGTTTTTTCTCTCTCCGAGAGTTGGAATTTTCCATGCAAAATGGCCATTCAGTTATTATGTTTCACTGGCCCTATATATACATAATATGGTCTCAAGACCAAAACTCGGAACACGAATTCTGGCCAGCAGATAGAATGGTGGCTAGGAGTGAGGCAGTTTACATAGAAAATGTTTTTGCACTTCACAGTAGCCCACAGATGTTGATAATGCTATCTCATTTAGAAATAAAGCTCAGGGAGAATAAGTGACTTATTTGTTTTAAATATCAAAAAATTAAAAGGCAGTAAGATACAACTTTTATAGCATTTTCTATACCCCATAAAATATTCAAGGGAGAATAACACTCTTCCCTGCCCAGGTTCTAAATCTGTTGAGAAAGGAGAAAAAAGGGTCAAAATAGCATGTCTCAATATCAGTATCAATGAATCGACTGCTGGAGAATCTGGTCTAGATCAGCAGGCAAATGGCCTCCTCCTTAAAGCTCACAGTGTGGGTCACCTGCAGGCAGTTTGCTCACAAGAAAAAGAAAGAAGACTGTCTGGAGTATCATCAGTATGCCCAGCTTCTCCTTCTGAAGTCACTGTTCAAATATGTATCTCTCCATCGCCTCGAGGTATTACACTGCATAAGAGGGCAAAGCCATGCCAGGAGTTTTACGCTTACGGGACATGTCATGGGGAGGAAACAAGAGCAGCGGGGAAAAAGCATTCTAGGCACTGTGCTAAGCTTTACGCCCCTCCCCTGTGTAATCCTCACCAAAGCTCCATGAGGTACTATTAATATCATCTCCTTTATTAATTAGAAAAATGAGGTTTAGAGAATTTAAATAATTTGCCCCAAGTCATACTGCTAGTAAATAATGGGGCTGGACTTTCAATTCAGCACCTGAAGTAGTATCTAAAGTCTAACAATTTGTAGAGTGACAGTAAGTAGCACCCTGAGGAGGCATCCATTCCATCCGCACACCTACTGTTATGTACATAAACAATCCTATAACTTCTGTAGAGATGGATATGAAAATACATTCTGTCATAATTGAATATGCATCACATGGGTGCTAGCATTGGATGTGAGGATACCCAGGAACACAATGTTATCTTATACATACTTATCAGAAAGAAAAACAGCAGACCCTCTGGCCAGTTCCACAGCAGCCCGCTCTCAGTGGGCTGACAGACAACATGGGATCAAATCTGCCACTAACTAGAAAAAAATTAAATACTTTTTACTGCAATAAAGTATCTAAAACTTGGAAATAAAGGAAAAAGATGACTGCCCATCCTTTTAATGTCATACTAGAGCATTGCCCATGAACAAGAGCAAGATATGCCACCCCCCAAAAAAGCCACTTCTTTAAAGATACTTAAGAAACAGCTGGTGCATCAAGGACACGCTGACCTTCCTCTGTCCCCCTGAAAGCAGAAAAGACATCTCCCATATGAAAAGTAGCTTCCCTGTACCCAGAGGGTAGGGAAGATACCCTTCTCACCAGAAATAGGCAACTTAAGGCTGAGAAGGCTGTTTAAAAAACAACAATAAAAAAAAAAAAAAACCTTGTTATTTCATCACTAATTTACTGCCCAAGCGCAAACTCTTTGGTCTTGTCAATTCTTCACAGTTTTTTTGTTTCCTTTTAAAGGTATAAAAACTGCCTGCTGGTCACTTCTTTGAGTCTCATATTTTTATGGGGATCTCAAACAGACAAAATTAAATTTGTTTTTCTCCTATTAAACTGTCTTATGCCAATTTAATTGTTAGAGCAGCTAGAGAACCCAGAAGGGAAGAAGGGAAAGGTTTTCCACCCCTACACCCAGCCCTACTTCGGGATTCTCTCTTTTTTGGCTTCCTGTTGACTCCTCATTGCAACTCATACCCTGAAACTAGATTTAAATTTGCAGAAGTTCACTATGTTGAAAATAATTTTTATCGAAGAGAAAAGGACATGATTTTTGTTCAGTGGAAAAGACTCCCTAAATGTTACAGGTATCCTACAGTCTTATAGGACATACATTAATTTTACATCTGTTTTTACAATCTTATTTCCATAATCTATCGCTGATTCCAATCACTTCAGTCTCTTGATTTCTTTATCCTCCTATTGGTTCTCTAATTAATGAGTTTAAAAAATCTCTAACAGGTACTTATATCTGTGTAAGAATCATGTGTTTTAACTTTTTGAAAATTATACACTGACATTATTTAACTCTTGGAATCTTAGTTTTCTCATTGTAAAATATAAATCATCACTTTCTTAGACTGTCGGGGAAAATTTGAAGGAAGCTCCTGATCCAGTAGTTGGTGCTCATTAAATGTTCTAATACAAAAAAAAATTGTACTATTAATAGCAACAATTATGATTGTAATTATAGTTGTTACTATTAATTTTATTATTTTTCCAATGCAAATTATGGACCAATCTATCATACACGTGTATTCTTATGGGGTTTGAATGAATAAATCTTTGCTAAGAATTAGTTGGGTAAACAACAAGAGATTGAGCTTAAGTTCTATGATAATTAAGAAAGAGAATCTCAAATGCTCTGTAGTCAAAGATCATTTTAAAAAATTCTGCTCCACCTGTGGCAATTTTGTGCAAAACAATAAAAATACATTACTAGAAAAATGGTATAAAAACAAAGACATACAAACAAATACTCTTATTTTTAAATGCATTCATTAGACACAAAACCACTGTTGCTTTGCTATAGATATCTAAATTTTTGCTTTCAATTTCTTAACTTCTCTTGCTGTAAACCACAGACTATACTTGGAGTAGAAATATTCACCAGATGATAATGAAGTGATTTTCCTTAAGACAAAATGATCAGCTATATGACATTAACCTCTAGCTGCCACAGACACTAACTCAGTATGCTAGGATTATTATACTGTCTCTCAATTTCAATACTGACACAGACAGCCACTTTGGAAGCCTGTGATGAGTAGAAATTAGCTCATATTTCAGCAGCAACATATTCTTTAGTTTTAAACTACAAAGTCGAGAGTTAAAAGGAAGATGGTTGACACATGTGAGAGCAAAGATAAATGAATGGTGTTGCCCTTTAAAGTCCTGCAGGTCTGAAGGACAAGCAGACCTCTTTTCCCTGGAGAATTCAGCCTAGCAGACCATAGAATCCTACAGGGGAAATTTTAAAATTTGCCTTGCTTTATACTCTCCTTTAAAATTTTGAAGCTCAAAAAGAGATTAATCTGGAACCAATTTCTGTTTGCATTGCTTTCTTTGTCATGCAAATTAATGCTAGCCTACTTCACCTTTTCTTAATTAGGGGTAGGAGAGCAAATTTTTTATCCATCCTAATGCTACCACTCACTTTTTTTCCCTTTCTTTCTTACGGAGATTTTTTTCCTGTGGGCAAGGTTTTTAGTTAATATGTTAATAGTCACCAGCCTTTAAACAAACTGCAGTTGTATAATGGGTTTGTGAAAAGAACAAATGGCTTTTGCTCCTTGGCCAAGAAGTGAACTTAGTTAGAATTTTAACAGGAAGCCCGTTGGCCAAGGCAATGAGCCAAACCTTCAGTGGGCCCCTACTCACGGCTTGAACTCTCTAGGGATAAGCAATATTGAGCATAACATTCTGTGAGTTAGACCCTTGACTCCCTATTAACTTCTCTATTCTAAAGGCAAACAAAGAAGACCCAGATTTTTCAGAGTTGATAATGAAAGCTAAGTGTCTCATGTCACAATGAAGGCTATTTTTAATGCATTAGAGAAGAAACATAGATAGTACTTTATTTTTCCTTCAAAAGTTGATTAAAAAAAGAGAATTTCCTTCTTTGGGTTGCAATCATTACAATTGATTCCCAAATACCTCCATTTCTGCCCATTGATTATACATCCGTGCTCACGATTAGCCATAACAATCTAATTCTTTTTGGAGGTAACTTTTAGGACGTTGGTACCCTCCTCATTAAATCATTTTCTTACCTTAGATAATCATCCAGGTCTCTGGATCCTCTATCAGGAACAAAATTATGATCCAAAATAGCCTTGACAGGTCTGCTTACAAAGTGCTAGAAAGTAAGGAGACACAGTGTAAGTAGGAACACTGTAATTTCTTAGGTTTGGGTACTATGAACAAAGTCTGTTTAAGTTTAGGACAAGAGACACAGCTTACGTTTTTCTTATCAATGTTAATTTATCATAGATAATAAATGACACAGCAGATCACAGCTATTTACCAATATTTAAGCAACTATTTCAGATGTTTAGTTCAGATATTTTAGATTTTAACTCAGATACAAGGAGTTTTGTTTTTTGTTTTTTGTTTTTTTTTTTTAACAATATTTAAACTATTGGATTTTAGAACTGGAAGAATCTCATAGGTCATTTAGCCACTCCAACTTTCAGGGTATCTGTAAAACAGGAAAACTTCACACTGAGTTCTTTAAATTTCAAATAAATATTTTGATAAGGACTAGATGGAAGGCAGAGCCCTGTGGCCTACCACTACAGACCTCCGTCCTTGATGGTGTGGATTTATTTTTCAGATTTGGTCATTTGGGAAGTTTTAGAAACACCTACATGTATATTCACTTATCTTACATTTCTTCAATCTTATCCCAAAAGATAATGAAAGATTTAGGCAAATGAGTTTTCTGAGTCAGTGGGAAGGACTCCCACAATTTTCTTCTCTATCTTCAATATCAATTCTTACTCATCAAAGTCCATTCTCTCTTTTCTCATATGACAATCTTCTCAACAGAGAAGATAGAACATAAAACAAGTTTAACAAAACTGCTTTCTCTTTGTTTTCTGTTATAATTCTACCATCTGCCCCAAGCAGTAGGCCTCTTCCTTTATTTTAAGTCTGGTTGGCTTAAACTATAATTAAGATTTTGTTTTTGCTGTTACACACCTTTCACTAGTATGTATGCCCTTTAGAGTTTATAAGATTTTTTTTTAATCATGAAACCAGTTTTATCTCCAGGTTAATCCCATAAGGCAATCATTTTTATAAAAACAGCCCCATTTTATGAGGGAACATGACACACTAGCACAGGCAGCTGCATAGATAACACTCATTCATTACCTTGTTTAAGTTCACCACACTTCCCATATGTCTAGCTAGCAAATTACAGGTCCAGGAGCCAAATCCAGCCTAGAGTCTACTGGCCACTAGACTAAGAATGGTTTTTCCTTTTTTTTTTTTTTTTTTTTTTTGAAGTTACATAAAAAACTACAAAATAGCCTCAATTTTGCCTCTCTGCCTACAAAGTCTGAAATATTTATTATCTGGCCCTTTAAGCCAAAGTTTGTTGATGCCTGCTCTGTATCATAAACTCTAGAAGGATCTTCAAAGTAAAACTGATGACAGAGTAAGAAACGTGGATTAGTATTAACTGTTACAAAGAGAACAACTCAGAAAAATAAAATAGACAAGTGAGTAAGTCATGAAAAGTCAAGGACAAGACAGAGGAGGAAACGCCATAAAAACACTAAAAATTAATTAGAAATGACTGATGAAATTTAAAGTGGAAAAAAAAGATTTTATTATTTAAAGTATTTTTTGAATATTTGCTTCATCTGTTATTATCCTAAACTTAGGTTTCAAGTTTCTTGAGAAAAAACTGGACTGTTCTTAGTTTAAACGTTATATGGTCTCCATCCTGTGAGCCTTCAATAAAATGACACTCCAACATTTGAAAGGAACTAACTGGGGTTAGGAGACTCTTCTGGGCCAGAAGCCCAGCTCCCACAACTGTGTGAGCCAATTCCTTAAGATCAAAATCTCTCTCTCTCATTCATATTCAATTGGTTTTATTTCTTAGAGAACCCCAATACCTCTTGATTCTCTTAAAACTGAGTTATGAAAATAGGGCAACCTGCCCAAAGATAGGGAGAACCATGCAATAAAGACTTCCCAGACAGAACATCTGGCCAATCAGAGCCAAATGGTGGAGCAGAGCATGGGATTATCCACTGAAATATTCTTCCTCTAAGCTTGCTATATTCAGCTGAGTTACTGTACTTTGCGTGACATGAATCCCTTATCTACCAATCACAGGTGGGCTCATTTGCATACAGAAACACCTGTGGTAACAGCCCAGTGAGCATACTATAAACTGTAAATAGTAACATGACAAAGACGTTCAGATGGCTTTCCTAGTGTAAATACGGGTATTTGACCTTGTCAGCAGTGCAGACGAGCTTCTCCAAGGAAGAGAAATTGGCACTGAAATTTGAAAGAATGAACAGGAGTTCATTCAGTGAAGTTGGTTCTTCCAGGATGGCTTTCAAATTTGAGTAAGAAATGGTGACTTTATTCTTAGAAATTCAGGTATCCATGATGAATTTCCTTCAAGACATATACTGAGTATTTTTCGCCAGTTACATAGCTGATCACGAAGGGGTGCCACCATTACTAAGGTTTCATGAAGCACATGCCTAACCCTGAGCTGCAAACTCAGGAACTGGGTCTTTTTATTCTTTATTTACATTCTAACACTGAGCCCAGTGCCTCTTTGAAGTAGACACTAAGTAAACATTTTTTGAACTTATGAAAATCATACAAGTCTAAGTGTAAAGAAAATAATACAGCACAGTGTGAGCATGAATATTATGCTTAAAGTGAAAAACAGTAATTTTCATCAGAGTGAAATATGATAACATCAGTATAAAACATGATAACCTCAACTTTGGATTATTCCATGGTCATGGAAACTATTTCAGGATCTCTCTGTGAGTAAACTTGTTGTCTGAGCCAATGTACCATTACCCTCCTAATATCTACTTTAAAATATGATCTATGTTCACTTATTCCTTAAGTTACATAACAACTACTAAGCATGTGCTCTCTTTCAGATACCAACTAATCTGGAGACTGAGATCTAGTAGTGACTAGGAAAATTATTCATTTATTAATTTTTTTAACAAAAATATTACCTTGTCAGGTAATGTTCTAGGCACTAGGGATACAGCAATGAATGAAACAGACCAAAATATCTGCCCTCATGAGACATGATCACAAGTAACTTTGGAACCAGATTGAAAGAATTTTTTTTTCTAATTAATTGCATGCAACTGGAAAGCATATCAATATTGCTAAATTTAAATTTATTAGACTCTCTTAAGAGCAGTTCTATATTTGTATTCCACATAAAGGACAATCAGCAAAGGAAAACTCAAGGATGACTTTTTATGGACCACTCATTGTTCTTCTATGTTCAGTCAAGCAATGCTCTTCTCAGGCACATGCATGTCTTGTGCATAAGAATATGTGTCTCCGGGCAGTGCACTTTGCGCCACTTCAGGCAGAAACAATCTATTTCTCTGCATGTTCCTCATCTGTCAAGTCAGAGACAGAAAATAAGAAGACAACTTGCAAAAATACCAAATCAGCAAGTTTTCTAAATTTTCTGTTACTCTTCTGCTGGAGGCAATATATATTTCAGTGCTGTCCAGAGACTGCTTCAGCAGTTGAAGTGGATGATGTTTGGGGGTCCCTTTCTGTATTGAAAGTCTATGATTCAAGTTATTACCCCAGGATTTTTCCTACCATGTGTTATTATTCCCTATCTATGAGATAAAGATTATCTATTAGGATTCTTTCAGCCAAAAGTAAGAAAAGACTCAGCTGGAAATGTCTCAACAAATAAGAAAATTTATTATTTTAGATACGGGATCAGAGGCAGTTATTAGGGTTAGTTTATTCAGCAGGTCAACCGTAACAGCTTCTTTTCTACTTTCTGATCTAAATCTCCCTCCCATAGAGCATGGCCTCAGTCCTTATGCTCTTGAGCTATCTGTGGTAGCTTCAGGTACCACACACACAAAATTTAAAGGCTGGAAAGAACACAAAGAATATGTCCTTTCCTGATGCTCCTCTTTAGAAGTGAAGGAAGCTTTTCTAGGAGTCCTGAACTCATATCTCTCCCTTCAGTTTGATCAGAAGATTACCATATGGCCATTTTTAAGCCAGTCATTGGCAAAGGAATGAAATTACCAGCACTGGCCTAGAGTGTGAATGAAGATCTAGCCTGTAGGCCTCTAATTCCTGGAAAACAAGACATTAGAGAACTTTCTGAGTATTAGCAATCAAACAGGAAGACTGGTTGCTTGGGTAGGTGACAGTGTCTTCAACCGAATAATATGTGTTCCTAGAAAATAGCTATAGTTGCTAACTAGGTGATTCCTTGCAAGATGACTGGCTCTCAGAGTCAGCAGTGCCAATAGTGGGATCAACTGAATGGAGGCAGGGGGTTAAAAACAGCTACTCAAACTGGGACCCACTCAGCGACAGTCTGATTTAATAACAATTAAGCACAGCCTAGACAGGATTTTTTAAAGCTTCCAGGTGATTCTGATATAAGCAAGGTTGGGGAACTATTGCTTCAAAGAAGTACTTCTGAAAGCAGTACACACAAATCACCTGGGGATCTGAGTAATCATGTGAAGACCCTGACGTGGTTAGTAGCACTTTGAACCATCTCCTAATGATGCTAATACTGCAGGTCCATGGATCACACTTTGAGTAGCAAGACTCTAATATCATGGGCTCCTGTAGCCCATGATTCCATCACAAGAGTAATTTTAGGTATTTTGGCCGGTGTATATGTAATTTGGCTGGTGCATGTGACTTCTCAACTTGCCCTGACTTCTTACAAAAATCTGGAAAACTCCCTGCCTCAGAGTAGGTATTTCACAGCTGTTCACTGAATTTACATTGTTGAATATTACAGAGAGCCTGTTTCTGAGCAGTAGTGTATGAAGGGTGGATGATGTTAGAAAATGGAACTTCGAGGTTCCCAGATAAAAAATTCTAGAAGAGCCATAATGACTGATTCTATTCGACTGCCTGTGGATCTTTCGTGTGGGACAACTGATTAAGTTTAGAGGCTGTGATGCTACGTGCAAGACCAACCTAAGTGTCCTCACACAGATCCTACCTTAGCTTTGGAGACAGGTGCCAAAAGCGATTATGTGAAAAGTAGCAGTTAAAGCCGAGTCTGGATGCAGACAGCTGCCTCTTCTCCCTCTGGCACTTTTGCAGGAGACAACTTTTTTATTTTAATTTTTATATTTGAAGGCATGGCACTAGCCCGCATGAGACCCAGGAGGGATAATGAAAAGCTATTTTATATTAGGATGCCTATGATCATCTTTGTGTAGCTCAAAAGAGCAAGGCTTGGTTTTTAGGTATAAGGAGTAAGCTCCTTTTTTGACAAAAGTATAAAATTGCAGTCCACAGCCCAGGGAAGCCAAGGAGAACACAGCCACGGGAGACATTATTTTCCTCCACAACAAGTGATAATCACCCCCAAAACTGGATTCTTGCTGCTCGTCTTCTTCCTGCTTGTAGCAATGGAATACAGGACAGGATATCCAAATATTTCATTGTCACAGGAGTGTCAAGGAATGGAATGTTGTCCTAATTTCTAATTTTGCCACCTGCACAATAGGCTGTTCCTGAACCGTGTTCAGCCAACACGAACAAATCTTAAAGCAGGCTGTGTGGGGAAACGCATGAACACTTGAGTCTACAGGTGTCTCCAGTTCCATGTTTTCTTTTTTCTTTTTTGTAATTGAAAAGTTTCATTTTCAAATCCCTAGGCTTAAAGAAGCTGGGATAATGAGCAAATGCAAAATGATAGACCACAAAAGTATATTTGTTTTTAATGGTGAGATAATCATTTCCCAGAAGTAACTGAATGAGTTTATCGGTTTGCTTCCTGCCAAAGTGGTAAATCCATTCTTCTTTGCACAACCAGAGTGATTCTCTCAGTCCCTCGCTCTGCTTCAGTCCTTTTGCTGTCTCTCTCTGCAATGCAGTTCCTCCACCTGCACATACCTACATTCTACGTGGAGCAGTGACAAATGGAGGCCAAGGAGCAATTATGCAGACTACAGAGAAACCCAGTGTCCGAGCTGGTCAGAGAGGGCACACAGGGGAGTGCTGAGAGGCACTGCAGCAAGAGCCACCCTTTCTGGATTTGATTCCAAGTTTTGACCCTAACTGTGTTACTACAGATTTTTATGACCCTATTGTCCCACATTTAAAATCTAGCTAATAATTTGTTCAGGGCTGTATGAGTAGTAAATGATTTAATGCATATAAAGTTCTCTGAAGAATTTCTGATACATAGAAAATGGTATTTCATGTCATGTAATAAACATTAGTTTTATGTCACAGTGTTTACTTCAGGGTGGTGGGATTTGGTGGTTTAGTTTTTCTTTTCTTTATACATGTTTTTGCTCTTCCCAATTAAAAATGCATGTTACTTTTTATAATATAAAATAATTACATATATATTATATAATATTAAAATATAATATATAATTACACATATAATAAATGATTATATATTATATAAAGTATATATGATTACATAAATACACATATATATGTATTGGTTAGCTATTGCTGCCTAATACACTATCCCCAAATTCAGTGACTTAATACGAAAACCATTTATTTTCATAGCTCACAGATATGCTGGTTGATGGATCTTAGCCAGGCTCACTCATGTATCTATGGGTTGGCTGAGGATTCTGTTCCAAGCTTGGCTTGGTTGTGGGGCAGTTCTGCTCTACATATCTCTCATCTCTCAGGACCAGTGGGACAGCCATGCCATCCTCCTCATGGCAGTGGTAGGAGTACAAGAGAGCAAACAGAAACACATGAAGCTTTTTGAAGCCTAGACTTAGGAGCAGCACAACATTGGCCTCATGCTATCGACCCAAGGAAGCCACATGGCCAAAATTAAGAGTCAAGAGCCAGGGATATATGTCCTGTCTCTTATGTGGGAGAAACTGTAAAGACACGTGGTAAAAAGTGATGGATTGTATACATGGAAGAGAGAAAAACTGGATGGGGATTGCTATATTTCTGAACCCCTTCAAAGCACTAGTTCCCGTTTACTTCTACCCTATCATGCAAACTGGAATCATGGCATTTGGAATCAGATGCACCTGGCTTCAAATCCCAACTCTGCTACCTAGTAACTATGTGACCTTGGCAAGTCACTTCGAATCCCTAAATCTCAGCTTTCTATTTGTAATATGGAGATAAAAATAGTGCTAGCCTCATTATATTTTTAATAATTAAACGAGGCAATCAGTGTAAAGTCCTTAATAAGTACTGGGATAAGTACTGTAAACACATAGTGAGCACTCAGTATTTGTCAATAGCCGTGGTATGGTTTAATATCACCATCTCCAATAAAGCTGTCATAAGTTTCCCAAACAGAAGTGAGCTCTTCCTCTGAAGTCCTTTGCTTCTGTAATCACCTCTACTGGTTGTCTGCTGTGCAACAAATACAGCGTGGCATTGTGGTTATTTAGGTACCTTCCTTATGGGACTGTAAACTTCAGGATGGGCAGAGACCATGCTTTATATATCTTTGTGTTCCACAGTATTTTGTAGTCTTTACTGCAATTACAATGACATGGATAGTTTACGCCTTTACACTGCTTTATAGCCAATAGTGTTTTCTAATTTGATTCTCTCAATGTAAGATTGAGACTTTACCCCCATTTTATAGATGAGAAAACTGAGGCTAAAGAGACTTTGACACTTGCCCAGTATCACATGATGTGTGAAATAAACTTCATTCAATTTTATATCTTTGACTTTTACCCTGTTAACTTTTACTGTATGTACGGAATGTGGATATATTGATGGGAAAAATGAAATCAGTTCAACAACAGTGTAAAAAAATTTTCAATAGCCAACACTAAAGAGCACCATGAAATCCAAGGAATGGGCTATTCTGATTAGTAATTTTTTTCCCAGCAACATGTTGAAAAAAATGAAGAAAGCAACAACCTTAGGTTTTATATTTGTTTTGTCCTCCTTTTCCTTTTTTTCTACCTTAAGCAAAATCACATAATTTATATGAATTTGCATTAAAAAAAGAAGACACTAATGAACTTATCTATAAAACAGAAATAGACTCTCAGACACAGTAAACAAACTCATGGCTACAGGGAAAAAGGGGTGGGACGGGATAAATTGGGAGTTCGAGAAGTGCAGATACTAACTACTATATATAAAATAGATAAATAACAAGTTTCTTCTGTATATCACAGGGAACTATATTCAATATCTTGTCATAACCTTTAATGAAAACGAATATGAAAACAAATCTGTGTGTGTGTGTGTGTATATATACACACACACACACATATATATATATATATACACACACACACACACACACGACGGGGACATTGTGCTGTACATGAGAAACTGACACATTGTAACTGACTATACTTCAATTGAAAAAAGAAAAAAGATAAAGTGATGGTTAGGTCTCTAAATCCCACAGCTTTTACTTAACTCAGGATAGAAAAAGGAAGACATATTTTTTAAATGTTCTTTAAATTACAGGTGTCATTTTTAAAGTGTACAATCACCCAGTTGAAGGGAGGCAGAGGGGAGGGGGAGGGCAAGCTTAAGTCTGAATCTAAAAGCTCAGCACCTCATGTGGAGTCATTCCTTCTCATCCTTAATCTCATGGCTTGCAAGGCTTCACTCTCCAGAAAGAGGATGCCAGCCTTTCTGAGGTCTATCTCTTCCTGGCTCTCTCTAGAATTTGCTTTCTTATTTATCATAAATCTGATCACTATTAAATTGTGGCCAAGCACGTATATGTCCAATTGCTTGTCTAGGGTTTCAGAAAAACATTCCTCTGAAATATACACCTATTTTTTCAACAGTACTTTAGTTTATATTGGGGGGATATTGTTGAAGCCTAAGGAAGCTTACATCTCAATATTTAAAAACCTCTGAAAAGGTTTTGTGATTTATAAAGTTCACTATAATCAAGAGTCACTCTGAGAATTAGTGAAAAAGTAATGAAAATATTCTGTGTAGATGTATTTTTATGTTGAAGGGCCTGTTCAATGGTGCAATATCTACATAGGTGAAATGAATTTGCAAATTAAATATTTATCCCCTTTCCTACACACATACACACTATAAAAAGCTGATAAAACATTCATTTAACCCAAGAATCTCAGAGAGAATCAGAGAATAAGAGAGAAAGAGAGAGAAGTTTTACTTTATTTAATAACTAATATTCTAAATGATAGAATAATTCCTCCTTTTAGATTATGATTCACTTTTACACCAAAGCAAAAGATTGGTTCCACTTCCAAAAAAAAAAAAAAAAGTTCTACTCTGCTGAACTGGGATAGTATCCCAGAAAAATACTGGGGGAAGAAAAAACATCTAAATGGTAAAAACTAAACTCTGCGATCTCAATCTAATTCACTTGCTCAGTATGGTGCATGACCCTGGCTTATAACCTCTCAGTTTTCTCCCTGCCAAGTTACCTGGTCTTTACTCCACACCACTGACTGCCAACACTTGAGCCACAAACTCTTGGTGGCTTATGGAATTAGGGCAGGTCATCTGTGAATCTGTCTGCCTACTAAGTAAGATCTGTAAGAAAAATAGGTTCTACATTATGCTTATACATTTAACTTTTATAATAGATTAACATTTTCTTTTAAAATGAATAATTATAATCAAAAGGTAACTATGAAATTACTTGATATTTTAAAAAGTGGTCTGGGACATTACAGTCCAAAAAACTGGATGGTAACTACCACAGGCGCCACTACCTGCTCTGACCTGCTCTGCCATGGCCCTACACTGTTAAATAAATTCTGTTCTACTCTTCACAATCAAATGATTGTATTCTTTACTGTTTTTCCTCTACCTTTTTCATCAAAGATTTTTTTTCCCCAAACGAAAGAGCACTAGGAACTTTCTGCTTACCCCATTATCCCAGTGGTGCCTCGAAAATTTAATGATGTGGCCTCGGGGATGATGAAATTTCATAATATCCTCCATCCACCTTCAAAAACACTTTTCACTTGTATAGTTTTTTTATAATCAAAACTTGACAATTTTATATGATATTTGCATTAGTTACAGAACAAAAATATGTATTTCTTCCTTTAAAATTTTATTGGGCATTCATCACTTTACAGTATCACTTATAATTTTTTCAGATTTCTGAAATTTATTATGCTTCAGTACATATAAAGCAATTTTTCTTGATATGTTTGTCAAAAGATTTTGTAAAGCTGTATAAGACATAGCACTTTTATCAAAGCAAAAATTATCACTTGTTTGAAACACCACCACAAAGACTTCGACTTCAGATTTCTTATACAGGAAGAGGACCATAAACTCATGGATTTCATGGAAATACCTTATAGTAGCAACAGTAACAATAAGAGTAACTACCATTTATTGAGTAGCTACTATGTTCCAAACACTACCCTAATTACTTAAAAAAGCCATTCTCTCAGCTAATTCTCGTAAGTACAGCTAGGCTAATGTCATTACCCCTGTGATGGTTAATTTTACATCATCTGAGTTAGGTTCTGGTGCCCAGATGTTGATCAAACACCAGTCCACGTATTGCTGCCAAAGTACTGTTCAGATGCGACGAACATTGAAATCACTAGACTTTGAGTAAAACAGATTACTGTCCATAATGTGGGTGGGATTTGTAGTCGGTTGATATCCTTAAGAGAAAAAAGAGGGAGGCCTCTGGAAGAAGAGGGAATTCTGTCTCTAGGTTGCCTTCGGACTGGCACAGCAACACCACCTCTTCCCTAGGTCTCCACCCTACTGCGCTCCCTGCAAAATTTGGACTTCCCAGCCCTCACAATTAGGTAACTCAATTCTTCAACATTTCTCTCTCTCTTGATCACACACACACACACACACACACACACAACTGGTTCTGTTTCTCTGGAGAACCCTGACTAATACCACACCTAGTCATCTGGTCAGGGAGCTCTACTGGCAGTTCTGCTAGATTTGAATCTCCCAAATCTGAGCCCTACCAGCCATGGAGCCCATTCTGTGGAAAATTCACAGTCCTATCCAACTGCTGAGCATAGCCTCCAGGCCTGTGTCTCCAGGAAGTGTAGTTGCAGATGCCAGACAGCCATGAAGCACATCCTACAGCCCACAGGAGTAGGGAATCAAACCAGCATTCTTGCCCAGCTATTGAGCATAACCTCTGGACCCACAAAACCAGCATCATGAACAGTGTCCTACCTGATCATGAAGCCCAGCCTGCAGTATGCAAGTGTAGTTCAATATATGCAAATTGATCAATGAGACACACCACACAAGAAGAATAAAAGACAAAAAGCATATATGTGATCATCTGAATAGAGACAGAAAAAGCAAGTGACAAAATTCAGCATCTTTCATGATTAAAAACTCTCAACAAGCTAAGTATAGAAGAAAAATAATTCAGCATAATACTGGCCACATATGACCAACATCATACCTCATACCCAATGGTAAAATGTTGAAAGCTTTTCCTCTAAGATCACAAACAAGAGTTCTCATTCTCACCACTCCTATTCAGCATAAGACTGGATATCTTAGCTCAAGCAGTCAGATTAAAAACAGAAAGAAAGAAAAGATATTCAGATCAGAAAGGAGAAGTAAAATTGTCTCTGTTCATAAATGATATGATCTTAAATATGGAAACTTAAAGACTCCACTAAAAAACTGTCAGAACAACAAATTCAGTAAATTTGTAGGATATAAAATCTACATTAAAAAAAATCAGTTGTGTTTCCATACACTAACAACAAATTATCTGAAACAGAAATAAAGAGAACAATCCCATTTGCAATAGTACCAAATCCAATAAAATAGAAATACCTTTACCAAAGAAGGCGAAAGACCTCTACACCAAACACAAGATACTGAGGAAAGAAACTGACAAAGACACAAACAAATGGAAAGGTACCCATGTTCATGGATTGGAAGAATTAATATTGTTAAAATGTCTTTATCACTCAAAGTGATCTAGAGTCAAAGGAATCCCTATCGTAATTCCAATGGCATTTTTCACAGAAATATATTTTAAAAATCCTAATATTCATAGAAAACCACAAAAGAACAGCCAAAGCAGTCTTAAGAAAAACAAAGGTAGGGGGATATCACATTTCCTGTTTTCAAACTAAGTAACAAAGCCTTAGTAACTGAAACAGCATTGTTTTGTCGGAAATGACATAAAAACAGACAAAGACTGAAGAAACAGAAGTGAGAGCCCAAGGTAAGCCCATGTTTATATGGTAAACTAATATTTCACAAGGGAGCCAAAAACACTCAGTGGGGAAATGATAGTGTTTTCAGTAAATGCTATTGGGTAAACTGCATATTCATATGCAAAAGCTATAAAGCTGGACTTATGTCTTACATCACTTAAAAATTAACTTAAAGTAGATTAGAGACAAATGTGAATGAGGCTTGAAATCATAAAACTCTTAGGAGAAGAGCAGTTTGACATTGAATTTGCAGTGATTTTTTTTTTTTGATATTACACCAAAAGCACAAATAAGAAAAGCAAAAATAAATAGGTGAGACAACAACAAAGTAAAAAGCATATGCACAACAAAAGAAATAATCAACAAACGAGAAGGCAACCTGCAGAACAGGAGAAAATATTTGCAAACTATATATCCGACAAGGATTAGTATCCAAAATATATGTGAAACTCACATCTCAATAAAAAAATACATACATATATATATATACATATATATATATATATATAAAATTAAAAATAAGCAAAGAAACTGAATAGACATTTTTCCAAAGAAGATATACAAATGCCCAACAGGTACATGAAAAGATGCTCAACATGGCTAACCATCAGGGAAAGGCAATTAAAACCACAGTGATATATCACTTCACACCTGTTGGATGACCATTATCAAAAAGGTTAGAGATAAAAAGTGCTAGTGAGGGTGTGGAGAAAAGGGGAACACTTGTAAACTGATAGTAGGAGTGTAAATTGGTGGAGCCACTGTGGAAAACAATATAGAGGTTCCTCAAAACCAAAAGTAGAACCACGATATGTCCCAGCAATCCCACTTCTGGGTATTACATCTAAAGGAGGTGAAATGAGTATTTCAAAAAGATAACTGCACTCTCGTGTTCATTGCAGCATTATTCACAAGAGTTAAGACATCAGCACATGGAAACAGCCTAAGAGTCGATAAATAAAAAGATATACGTAACATTATTCAGCCATGAGAAAGAAGGAAATTCTGCCATTTGTGGCAACATGAGGACATTATGCTAATGAAATGAGTTAGAGAGTAGAAGACAAATATGATCTCACTTATATGTGGAATCTAAAAACACTGAATTCACAGAAACAGTAGAACGGTGATTACCTGGGGTGAGGTTCCAGGGTGGGAGAAAATGGGTGAAGGTGTTTAAAAGTTACAAACTTCCAGTTATAAAATGAGTAAGTTTGGGGAATCTAAGGTACACTGTGATGACTATAATTAACAACACTGTATATTATACCTGAAAGTTGTTAGATCTCAAAAGTTCTCACCACACACATACACACAAAAGGTAACTTAGTGAGGTGATAGATGTGTTAGTTATCCTTATTGTGGTCATCATTTTGCAATAGATATGTGTACCAAATCATCATATTGTACAGCTTAAAATTACACAATGTTATATGTCAATTATATATCAGTTAAGCTAGAAAGAAAGAAATAAAATGAGGAGGACTGATTTAAACAAGGGATCTCAAACCAGGAAGACCATAAACATGAGAGATCTGACTGGACTGGAATAACTTGGAAAGCCCATTACTTCATATAGGAGTGTCCTGCTTTGTTTCAGTTAAGTAAATGTTTTCAGAGCTTTGGATTCTTCAAGATAGTTCATAAATCCAGTTTTCATGTAAAGAATAAGAAAAACCTTCATTATAGAGAAATCATATCTATGTGATTCAGGCTGTAACTCATCAATGTGTCGCTGTTCTTTTCTATATTAAAATCTCCAGGATTCTATGTAGCTGGGCAGATGGGAGCCCACATAGATCACCTCACCACAGGAATAACCCTGGACCCTTCGGAAAAATCTTTATCCTTCCAACTTATAAGAGGAGTAAGTCTATAAGCCAAAATCATGCTTAGGAAAAACTTTAATACACTAAGTTTGACATCATTGAGTTACATAAGATTGTGCTGGTTTTTATTTCTACACTTTCTGGATGCCTTCTGGTGATTATTGCTAATCATTTCGTGAATTTTATATTAACTAAATGGTTGGGAAGAGAGAGTGGTGTAAAATCAGAAGAAAAAAGTAGAAGTATGAATTAAACCAACAATTTCCAAACCTTACATGCCATGTATGCCCCTTCCTCCCTATGGACACAGCTAAATTATTTTAGTTTATAAAACAAAATCTATCTTTGTAACAGCCTTTATATATCTCAGATGCTACTCAAGGAGGACTCCTTGGGTGTGTTGACAAATGATGTATTTTTGTATGTCCAATATAGAAATTTATAAAATGCTACAAAAGTACATTATCCTTTGTCACTGCAGTAAATAATTTTTAAGGTTAATAATTTTCCTTTACAAAGAAGAATGGTTTATCATGTGAACAGTAAATAAAGGTCCAGTGACCCAATGAAGCATTTGCCCTACCTATCATCAAATAATTAACCAGATTGCTGCATTCTCCTTGAAATAATTAGCTAATAAATTGCTCAAATTAACTGTTGTATTTGTCTTGCAAACAAACCTTGACATAGAAGGGAATACTGTCTAAATGATGGATGCTTCATTTTACAATAAATACTTTGCAAAACTTTAAAGCAGAAAAAGGAAAGAGAAAGTTCAGAAACATTTAAAAGTATCTAAATCTGATTATTTTGAAAGTTCTATTGTCATTTAATAAAGTATACATCTTTCATATCTCCCAAAGCACTGCTGGGTATAAAGATATTCTACACATATTTTAGATTCATAAAAATAAATAAGAAAAAATGATTTATAAATAACTCACAGTTGCTTTCTTAGAGTTATTAGAAGTGAAGGAAAAAAAGTCTTATCTTCTAGATTTTTAAGTCCACGTGGTGAAAAATAGTTTAATAAAAAATATCTTTTACAAAGGCTCTTCATACCTGCATGTTTTATCGTGTTGTTTTTTCTAGTATATGAGCAATTGTAAGAATGTAATACATGAAATAGTGTAACTTTTGAATAAATAATTCTTTGTAGTTGTACTACAAAGTACTTGCTACAACACAATTTCATAGAAATTGTCAGTTTATGTATCAGAATATGAAAACAATTTCCCTATTTTATTTAATTGTACAGAAAAACATTTGTCTTCAGTGTAAACAATGACATTTTCTTATTTTATTTCTATCAATTTCTAACTTTACAAATGTATTAAAGAAATATCCATATATTTGTCAGAGAACACAGCTATCTATTACTACTACTACTATCAATAAGAACAACGATAATAATAGAAGTTAATTTTATTAAGTGTTAAGGAACCATTCCAAATGCTACACATACATTAATATTCACCAGGGATCTGTGGGAGTGTTTTTGTTAATTACTAGATTTTACTTTTCAGAACAGTTTTAGACTATAGAAAAATTAAGCAGTTGTACAGAGTTCCCATATACCTACTCCACACACTCCTGTAATTTCCTCTGCTATGACAGTCCTAAATTAGCATGATAAATTTGTTACAATAAGGAAACAACTTGGATACATTATTATTAACTAAACTTCATAGTTAATGCTCAGGCTTGCTCTTTTTGCTGTATTGTTTTATAGGTTTTGGCAAATGCATAATGTCATATATGTACCATTACACAATTGTACAGAGTAATTTCACTGCTTTAAAAATTTCCTGTTTCCCCACATTTGTTATTCCTCCCCCAGACTCCTGGCAACCAATGATCTTTTCACTGTCTCCATAGTTTTACTTTTTCCAGCTGTCTTCTGATTGGTATATTTAACCTATTCATATTTAAAGTGATTATTCTCTATCTTCTAATTGTTATGTTTAACCTATTCATATTTAAATGGTGTATAACTCAGTGGTAGAGCGTATGTTCAGCACGCACAAGGTCCTGGGTTCCATCCCCAGTACCTCCATTAAGTAAACCAACCAACCAACCAAATTACCCCACCCCCTAAAAGTGATTATTGACACAGTTGGGCATATATTTACTATGCTGTAACTGTTTTCTATTCATTAAACCTGTTCTTTGTTGTTGTTGTTGTTGTTGTTGTTGTTTAATAAATAGCCCTCTTTTCTGCTTTCTCTTATTTTATTTGAACATTTCATATGACTCCATATTCTCTCCTCTATTAGCATATCATTTATACCTCTTTAAATTTTATTTTTAGTGGTTTGCCCTAGACTTTGCAAAATACATTTTAAAGTAACCTAAGTTCACTTTCGGCTAAGACTATACCACTTCACAGTTAGTGTAGATAACTTCTAATGTAGTATTCTCAATTCTCTCTCCTATCCCTTATGACACTGTGGTCATTCATTTTACTTATCCATATGCTATAATCACCAATACATTGTTGCTATTTTTACTTACAATAAGGCATTACCTACTAGCTCAATTGAGAATAAGAAAAATAAAATATATCATTTTACCCTATTTACTCCTTCTTTAATGCTTATATTTTTCTCTAGGTAGATCTGAGTTTCTGACATACATCACTCTTTATTTCTCTGAAACTTCTGTTAAAGTTTTTTGCAAGGCAGATCTAGTGGCAACAAATTCCCCCAATTTTTGTTTGTCTGAATAAGTCTTCACTTCTTGACCTTTGAAGGATAATTTTGCTGAATATAGAATTCTGGTTTGGTGGGTTTTTTTTTTTTTTTCAACACTCTTAACATTTCACTCTACTGCATTGTTTCTGGTGAGAAATGTAATGTAATTCTTATGCTTGTTCTTCAATAGGTAAGGTTTTTTGTACTTGTTCTTGCTTTCTTTCCCCTTCAAGGTTTTCTCTGTTCGTTTTCCTAAAATGTGACTATGATTTTCCTACATGTAGATTATTTTGATATTCATCCTGCTTGGTGTTCTCTGAGCTTCCCGGGTTGATTGAGGTTTAATGTCTATCATTAATTTTGCATAATTCTCAGCTGTTATTACTTGAAAACTTTTGCTTGTTTCTTCAGGTTTTCCCATTATGTGTATATTATACTTTTTTAAATGTTCCACTGTTCTTAGGTATTTTATTTTATTTTTCCTAATCCTTTTTCTATTTGCTTTTTATTTTGGAGAGTTTATATTGACACATCTTCAGGCTCACTGATTCTTTCCTTGGCCATGTCCATACTGAGTAGTTCATCAAGGATATTCTTCATTTATGTTACAGGGTTTACTCACCTGTTCTTGTATTCTGTCACTTTGTCCACTATAGTCCTTAGTAAATTAATGGTAGTTATTTCAAAATCCTTATCTGATAATTCCAAAACCTGTGTCATGTTTGAATCTGGTTCTGATGCTTGTTTTGTCTCTTCAAACTGTATTTCTTGCTTTTAACGTGTATCTTAATTTTGTTGAAAGCTGGGCATGGTGTATCACGTAATGGACACGGAGGTAGTTAGGCGTTTTGTCTGAGGTTTTATTTTAACCTGGACTGTGTGTTAGAATGCTGTAGTTGTAGGTACCAGAGGATTCAGTTTCCTCTAGTTTTCTTATTTTCCCTCTTCTATTAATTTTGAGTGTCCTAAGATCTTCTTAAATAAAGTCTGTCTGCAGCATTCTCTGTTTCATTTCACTGTTATTATGCTGGTGCCCAATTGATGTGTTGATGGTAAGACATTTGGGAAGATAAATATTCTAAAATCTTGTCATTAAATGTGAGTGTTTTAGTGCACCTGAATCCTTGACCTGTGATCTTTAGAAGAGTTTACTGTTGTAGTTCTCACATTAAATGAAGAAGGAAGAATAGAGGAGGCTGGAGTTGTCTGACTGCACTTCTCCCTGGTAAAGTAGTTTTCTCTGGAGGGCAACTCTGTGTTATGGAGCCCACTCTAGGGTATTTCAAAGTTCTTCCGTATTCTCTCTCTCTGTTCAGAACAAGAGGGATTTTCTCCAGTCTCCGCTGTGAGAAGCTGATGTATTTCCATGAAAATGTACCCATGCCCCAAGACTAGGCCCACAGGAATTTTTAATCTCTCAAGGTAGTTTACACTTAGGATCTAGCAATTGTCACTTATTCTTTCAGTGTCCCCACCAATTCTTCACTCACTCCAGTGTCTTCTTCCTCAAATAGATTTATCTTGGCTGTGATTTTCTATATTCAACTGGCTCTTCAGATTCCAGGGTGGTAGTTTGCTGTGTGACGTCAATTATTTGATGAATCTAAGAAAAGTCACTGATTTTCAGTTTCTTTAGCTCTTTATTTATTGTAAGGATGGAAGTGATGACTTTTGAGTGCTTTACATGTTGGACTTGAAAATGCAAGTTTTGACAGATTCTATTTTATCCCAAACTTTCAGGTAAGAAAACTGAGCAATGGAGGTGTTCAAGCTTGCCTAAGATACATATTTACTAAGTGAAACTTTATATGAAGGACTCTTTTCTCACCCATTATATTTATTTGCTTTCTTTACAGAAGGAATGCATTTGATTGCATGCTAGACTGTGGTATGGTTAACATGGGGAACTATGTTCCCTGGAATTGCCACCACTTTGGTTTCAAGTTACAGACAGCCAAGTGTGAAGTTGTACAGGGTTACATTACAATCTAAAGGTTGTTCTTGGCTAGAGTCTATAAGAGATAGATGCAGAATTGCTGCCAGTTTCCAGGGTGTCCTTTCTGTTTCTCCATGCAGCTTCCCTTCTTGCCACTGGTCTTGGAGAAACTAGCCTTGAAGAGTCGTCAGCCTTTCATAGACTTTCTAACCAGCCTCTTTCACGGTCCTCCAACAGCTGGGCTGTGCAAAGCTTCCACAGTTCCTTGTACCTCTGTTTTGTTCAGGTGTTCCAGGGCTGGATAGTGATTTTTCTTTGATTCTTCAACTCCTGCTTTTGCATGTTGATTGCCCAATTCCTTCCACAATAATGTTTAAGGTCAAATTTCTATTAAATTCCTTGTTCTCTAACACTCATTATCATTTTCCTTTTCTGAATGAAAAGTGACCAGTTCATTTATTGGTACAAATAGATGTTCTCTGGTCAACAAACCTTAAGGGTGGGAACCTAGAATTATGTACCTGATCTGATTAAAGCTTCCGAAGTATGAATGGCCCCACTGCTAGTAGAAAGGGAGATACTGGAGGGGCATGGCACAGAGTGACAACATAATTCTTTAAATCATCACCCAAAATCAAGTGCTTTAAAAAGGCAAAGTCCTTGTTCCCAATGAATATTTTAGTGAAAATAAGTGAAAATAAGAATTATAATGGAACTAATTGTATATTTCTACATTCTTCACAAAAACTAGAAAAATAAAATGATGAGTTTAGGTTTTATCCCAGCTCAGGGATCTAGAGAGGACCAGAAAAAATTATGATTATCCTAAAATAATTCTTATTTACTGTAGTTTTGGGGACAAAATTTCTGAAAGCTAAACCAAAGTCTAATCCTGAGTATAGTTAAATTATAATGCACTTCAAATTCACAACCTCATAGAGTTTCTTCTGTCAAAGTTAGGATAATGAGCAGAAAGGAATAGGGCCCTAAAAATTGGCATGAGGACACTGGTACGATTGTGAATGAAGCTGAGGACTCTGAACACCTAAATTTGATCAATTCTCCTTTGCCAGCAGAAGTAGCATTTCCTCTCCTGTCTGAGGAGGTTAGTCTCTCTTTGAAGAATGTGTAATGGCCTCCCCGAGGTAAATGCACTCCAGCAGACAGCTGATGCTCTGCTAGTTTGACTTTCCCCACCAAACACATATCACCTCTCACAGAGTCTAGACCTATAATCACACTCATCTCCTAGAAGTCCCCAGAGGATCAGCAACATGTTGTGACCCTTAAGTAGATATCACACAGTCCAAAAGAATTGCAAAATTCTGCCAACTTACAGTGACATAAACCTGGAAGATATATATGGGAATGACATCTCTGGATGTTGTATTAGGGTGGAAGGGATGTAACGTTTGACGGGGTAAATTTATTAGTATTAGTGCACTAGGAAGAGATTTCATATTCCATCTGATGTGTCACCCTGAGTGGCTGGGAGTGGCTTTGTCTGAAGTGTGGTCCACAGTGGCATACACTGAATAAAACTGAAATGCTCGAACTTCTTTGGTTTCCAAAGACTTACAGAGGTTGAAGGGCTGGAGTGGACTTACTTTGCAAGACTTGCTCACCCACCTTCTAATTATGTCCTCAGGGGAGTCTGGGACGTTCCCTTCATTGAGGTGCTGAGATGTGCGTGGATAACAGATGCACCAGCATCCAGCATCCTGAGCTGGCTTTTCCCTGTAGGCCAGAAATGGCAGTAACAGCTGCCATAATAATTTCAATGGTAACAGAGGAGGCATGGTCCAAGTGGTAGCACTTAACTTCCTAAGACAAGGTGATCACAGTCACCATAATGGATAGTTGAGTCTTAATCAGTGGTCTGACCCACAAAGATCTCTGGTGTTGGGCACGTGAACAAAGATGGCACCAGGATTGAAAGAGAAGGGCGAGTGCTCACCCTCTGCTTACTCAGCAAAATTTTCAGTTGTGAAAATTGCTTGGCAGAAAGGGTTTTCTTTTCATTTGATCCTTCATGTTCAAATCAACATTCCAACACACAGGCTCATTAAAACCTTTGCTAGTTTTCCCTGATTCCAGCAAAGGCTGTCCTTGTGTGACTGGCTTCCTCTTCTTTTTGCTCTGCCCCACAATCTCAGGTACCGAAGTTTCCTCTTTCCCTTGCTCATTTGGAAATGCATTGTCTCCCTGAGTTTCAATTCATTTTATGTGTCTTTGTGTGCACAACTTATTGTCTTTAGACAAAAGAATGATTTTTGTTTCATCCAGTGATTCCTTTTTTCAGAAGCGAGGGTATCAACCTTCTCTAATCTTACTGGAAGCAGAACTGTTGGCTAATTTCTGAATTATGGGATTTTTTTTTGAAGAAATTGACAGGTGACTTAAAAATTTATATAGAAATGCAAAGTACCAAGTAATCTTATAGCACAAAGCTAAGGAACACAATCCAGGATGAGATCCAAGATCTCTGGTTATGTTTGTTAATTACGAAGGCCAGAAGAAGTTTTTGGGGGCATGGTATAAGACTCGTTTGCCTGCGGAGACCCAGTGATTCACAGGATCATTCTCTTTGGGATCCTCTAGAACGGCTAGTATCAGGGCAAAGTCAAATCTTAAAGCTCCCCAAAGTCCATTTGCGCTCACTTCAGCAAAACTGTTTTCTCTTTTACTTACTCAGGTTTTCTCAAGCCTCAGAATGATGTAAGGCATGAGCATACACACCTCCATTTGGTTTTAGATTTCATTGTTTCCCAAAAGGATTCTTCTAACTTCAGTGACGCATGTTTTGTAACAGAAGTTCAGACCAACCCAGTAGAATCACATGCGCTTATTCTCACTACTGGCCACTGCAACTTTTCCTTGTAATAAGGTATAAAGCAAGAGAATTCAGACTGTGTTCCAAATTTCTGCCATCCTTAGCAACTCATAGTAACCAAAAGTTTAACTTTATAACCAGCAGCTTCAATGATAAGTCATTGCCTTGCATATCAGCATAGAGGAAAATAAAATAAATTGGTGGAAACACCCTAATTTAAAATTCTTTGATTTGACAACAGAAGACAAAGCTACATTGCAGACATATGGAATGAATGTTGATGAATTTACTTTAACATCTGTATAAACATATTGATGCTATTACATTCTGATTGTAATTGTACTTTGCATTTGTCATAAGAGAAATGAAGGAAGTGTCATAAACACTATGATTTATAGTGCTCATAGAAAAATAGAAAAGGCAATTAAGTTAAAAGTTAAAAATCACTGATTTGCACATGAATCATTCAAGAAAAATATGACTGTTATGTCTATCCTCTTGACAAAATTTTTAGAACTACAATAGCCATTTAAATAGCTCAATAAATAGGATAATCAGCATTAAACTTAAGATCATGCATCAATAAGAAGAACTGGGATAAATAATTTATACTTTAGATATAACTCTAATTTGCATATATATGAGCAAACATAAAAATTTAATTCTGAATGAAGTGATGGACAAATAATGCAAGCCAGAGTTTCAAGAGGGCCTAAACCTAATTACTCAAGTAGGTAATTAGTAAATAAAAAATAATTAACACTAGTTGTTGGGTATTTTGCTAAATAAGAATAAGCTGGTTCAATTTGCAGGTGAGCACTGAAGAAACGAATCAAATTTAAGCATAGACTCAGCTTAAGTTACAGAAGATTGTGATCAGAGAAGTATGATCTTGGAAAAATCATTTATACTCATTAGAACTCAGTCACATCATCTGTAAAAGCTGATAATGGGGATGAGAATAGATATATTTTTATGGTGAAGACTCTTGGTTGCAAGCAACATGGTAAATCAAACTTGCATTGCTTTAGTCACAAAAGGGGATTACTTTTTTTTCCAACAGTAAACCCAAGAGTTTAGCTACTTTCAGAATTAGCTGGCTCCAGAACCTTGAATCATTTCATGAAGAATCTGCTCCATCTCTCTGCCTTGGTTTCTAGTTCCTTCAAATGTCATCCTACTGTCTTTCCAATCCCCCTAAAATGATAGCTTCTTTTTCTAAATAGTCCCACAAAAGACACAAAGTTCTTTCTCCTTAAACATTTCTGGAAGCATGAGCCCATATCTACAGCAATCTCAGCAGCCAGAGAGATCATATTTTCTAGGGCCTCTACTCTTTATACAGAGTGGCCTACAATCTGTATACCCTGGAGATGGGGCAAGGATTTGCTCTCAGCATATTGACTGAGAGTGATAAAGAGGTGATTTATTAACAGAAGAGGCATGATCTTTGTAAGAAGGAAAGCTCAGGAGGCAAAGGAAGCTACAATACACCACTGTCTCTGAGAACTCTTGCATTTTACCTATCTTCTTTATTCTGAACCTCCTGCCTCCCTTCCAGCAGTTTGAGTAAGGAAAACAGAGGGTAGGGGCTGATGCTAGCAGAACCCCCTCTATGTGAGGTTGACAATCCTTGGATCATCACGGGCACACGGATGTTGTTACATATTTAGTAGATAAGATTTTCCATTAAGGTATAAGGCATGCAGTATTGTATGGCTATACAGATCCTTATATAATTACTAAATCCCCATTTTACTGGAGTACTAAGAATTTTACAATTTCAACCCATTAACTTAATACCTGTTCTATACCATACCACTGGGTTACAAAATATATTTCTTCCATGTGTGCTAAACAATTCATTATACACCTGGAAAATGTAGCAGAATGTCTAGGCGAATACTGCTTGGGAAAATATATTAGACTTAAATCTATTAAACCTACCTATCAATAGGTGGTCTACTCCCATTATCTGAAGACTGACACTCTTAAAGGAGTAATTTTTAAATTATTCTGACTGATTCTTGCTTTACCTCAGTGGTTCATAGTAGGGTGAGGGGGCAACTGAATTATGTCCGTTGAGAGGACATTCGGCAACATCTGGAGAAATTGTTGGTTGTCACAATGGGAGGAGACCATACTGCTGACACACAGTGGACAGAGACCATCATACTGTTAAATAAACATCTGCATAGGACAGCTCCCCACAGCAACAAATTACCTTGCCCCAAAAGTCAATAGTGCCAAGGCTGAAAAATCCTGCTTAATATTTTTTAAAAAAACTTCAGGATACTTCTTACTGATCCACTCCATTTTTATTTTACCCCAGACTAATTATTAATTCCATTAATGGAGGATGGTCCCTGGTATTGCTCACCAACTCAGAAAGGAATGTGTGTGTGCCCTTAACAAAATAACTAAAGGGACTATTCATTTTAAAACATTGATAAATAGGAAGAAATATTCCAGGTTCCCTAAATACAAGGAATATTTTCACGATCAGAAGTTAATTTGACATAAAAGAGGTAAAACCTTAACTGGAAAACAGAAAGCTCTTGATGATCTATAACGGATCATTAATTCTCTATACAGGACAGAAGTGGCTCATAGCGAGCTAAATGCTTAAGACAGAGGGCCTGAATGCAGTAAACAAAAACCTTTTATTCTAAATTCACATAATTTCTGAACTCCCAGTATTTCAGACAGATCATAGTCAGGACCTACAAATTATTTCTCTGAGAGAAAAATTTTTCAGAGCTGCAAAATCTTCTTGCCACTTTGTATTAACTCCATCTCTGACTTTCTCTTTTTTGGAGAATGGTAAAGAAAGATTAATCCTTAATGAGAAAACAGCTTTTTAACAGCTTATCTTCAAATATCTAAAAATGAAAGAGTCAATTTTAAGGAAATTTTAAGTGTTCTTGTAGGTTCCAACTTCCACATGATTTACCACAGAGTCTCAGTAATGTCTCCCTAAATCTCATCAACCCAGCTCCTCTAACAAGTGACAATGTATTAGTAAACCTACAATTTTCATTTATGTTCCTGTTTCCTCAAGGAATGGGACTAGTGCTTAGACCAACACTTCCACCGCTACCATATAGCTGTGAAACCCTCAATGGGATCTTACTAGTTGAAAGAATAAATGAACCCAAATTATTACAAGGAACCTATCTGAGCTTAATTTATCTAAGAATTCTCTTTGTTCTTCTCCAGTACTTTTTGTCGTCTTTCATATCTTTTAACTGAACAAATAATTTATGGGTAATTAATGTTTATTCTTAACATAAGTCTAATATCCAGTTACACCTTCCAGTGGAGAAACAGCTATCTTTGGGAGCAGTGAGTACAACACTGAAGGTATTAAATACTCACAAAAGTATTTATCTAGATACAGAAAATAATTACTGCACTATTTGCTTTGTCTAACTCCATTTAACCAGAACACCCAGGAAGCTGAAGGTTATTCTCCTCAGAAATTTCAACACTGAGGGAAAAGCCTGCCTTACAGTATAGACATTTGCTTGTTTGAAACTTGCTGTGAATTTCTCAAAAACGTGTTTCTTAGAGGTGCTTTCAGAGGCAGACCAGTCAGCCAAATTTGGAACATAGAGCAAATATTTGCTAGTTTATCAAGTATATTTGCACTGTAGTTCTTAGAAGGGTAATGTCACCATATTACCTTTAAAATATATTTTGCAGAAGTCCCTGTTTGAGAATGTGCTCAGAGAAAAGTCACTGCATTCCCACCTCCCTGATTCCCTACTTTGCTTTTGAAGACACAGCATAAAGCCAAGCATCTGATTCATTCACACTTTTTAACTGCTGCAGAAAACAAATCTCATGTTCAACCATCTATTCATAAATAATGAAAGGTAGACAATTTGAGGTATTCTGTATCAAAAATTTCTGCTCCTTCAAAAAGGCATGCACAGCTGGTCTTTTCTGGTGTGTTTCACATTGTAAATATTGTAAAAGAAAACTTACCCATTGGAGTGCTTCTGATAATCCAATAAAAGGAGAAGAAACAAGAGAAGTAAAAGTTAAGAGACTGTCACTTTAAATTAAGAAGCCATTAGGTCTCCTGCACTGATTTAAAAAATAAATGGATAAATAGAACAAAAGCGCTGGTCTGTTCCCATTCCCAAGAGAGTACAACAATTACAGCTAGATTAATCTGGTTTCAAGGGAAAACATACAACCCACACTCCAAGTTGTACTTCATTGATTTGGGGGAAAGGAAATAACTATCCTATTAACAAAATGACACTACTGTTTCACTGGCCAATATATAGAGTAACCTGGTGTTCGTCCCTGCGTACCTCATCCTTCCACTGCGTTCTGTTGACCTGGTATAACCACACAGCACTGACTATTGTGGTATCTGAAATGGAGGTCTCAGCAGGGGAGATCTTTCTCTTCTCCTACTGTGAAAAAATATACAACTGTGGAAGAGAATGAAAAATAAAGCTGACAGTACCAGTCAGCCACCATCCTGCCTGCTCAAGTTTAGTAACCCGTTACAGTGATAAGTAGCTTTGGAGGCGTTTTGCTTTTTTTTTTTTTCCCTTGACATTCAGAGCTTCAGTGTCTTATGTTTGGGGAAAAGAGTAAGAAGCAAACTATAAAATGATAATTAGCTTTCAGAGTAGTGATGCGAGAACATGACCCTAAACACATTCACGTTGCCAAATGAGCGACATTTGTAAAAACAAAACAACGAAAGGACAATTCTGCAATTGAGTCAGAGGACGATAATGGCAAGTGAATACAGAAGAAAGAAAGTCAGGAATAGAGACACATCTGCGGACTGGTACCTGCAGCATGTATAGTGTCTGATGCTGTTCTCACCCTGGAATTTGCTACCTAGCGTCGCCTGTGCATGAAGCAACTTCATAATCAATCAATACCTGCAATTCAACTGCTAATCTCTGTAATTTTTACTTGAGGCCCGTATTTGAAACCTCAGATTGCATTATTCTGCTTGTAACATGTTCATATGATGCTATTATCCCCTTTCAATGGTCACATAGACCATGAGTTGTATTTGAGCTTCAGCGTCCATGGAGATGACTACATATCTCTTTCAATACTCCTATTTCTGACACTCCACAAAGTGCATTTCATAAGTTACATCAGTGCTTCTCAAGTCATCTGTAGTCAAACACCATTTTTTCTTATTTATAGTCCTTCACAAACCAATAGGTAATCTTCTGTGTGTGACTATAACCTAGCTTATACCACATGAGACTCATCATCTACTCTGTTCAATGACTTTAGTCAATTAATCATGTGCTCAAGTGTTGTAGCAATGTCACATTGCTATGAAAATGTCTAAAAATTTAGTCTAAAAATTTGTATTTACCTCATCATGGGACAGGAACAAGAATGTGCTTCTAGGCACAGTACACGGAATATACTTTGTTTACCATTGTATTAATGGCCTTTGTTTTAACCCAGATCACAAAAAAACAGAACAGTTATTTAAATAAATTAAAAACTACAAATATAAACACACACACACCCCCTTCTAAATTTGATGAAAACATCTCTAGCTTTTAAAAAATGATATGATACTAGACTTAACTAAACTTAACATTCTTTGAATAAATAATTAAGATCTGCAAAGTTACAGAGACTTCAGGAGAACAAATAAATTTTTGCTTGAAATACTCTTCACAAAAGTTACTTGGCTGGTTGATGTTGTGTTGTAGTAAGCTGAAATTGTTTTGAAGTAGCCAGTAGTTTTATTTTTACATCTCTGAAGGTTTCCTTTTTTGTTGCTTATGAAAATAATATAATTTGCTAACAATAACATATCTAAAAAAGAAAATCAATTTTAGTAAAATGACCAAAAATTGACATAACTGTCATAAACATATGTAAATAACAAGGCTAATGACCAATAGCAAATGGTAAGTCCCAGAACAAAGAAGAAAATTATTAATATGTTCTTATTTACAGAGGAAAATGGATAAAGAGAATGTCAAATTTCCATGGTTCAAAATGTGGAATGGAGTTGTGAGCTGTACTAAAATTCACTTCATAATATTGGAAAGAGAAACAAACACCACCACCACCATCAAAACTACCTCATTGAACTATAACACAAAAAATAGAAAAATAAGGACTTTGATTATAATGTCTGAGACAGAGTCAGAAACCTAATGATTAAAGAGAAAGGGAGACAAGAGAAGACAGGCAAGTAGATATTTCAGCAAAACCTAAAGGAAGAACCTAAAGAAGCTAGCAAGGTCTTCCATATGCTGAAATTACTTGTGAAACACATTTTAAAGTAAGAAAGGTAAATAGTCACTAATCTGAAGACTAACTACAAAATCTAGGAAAGAAAAAGCATTTTTTTTTCGCATTAGTGGTATTGTATGATCTACACAAAGCACTCTCTGTGAATTAATAAAATGGTATAGATTATATGTTTGTTTATTTCAGGTTTAATCTGTTACCTGAAACCCTAGGTTATTGATTTCTCAGTTAGCAGAGCCCAAAGCCGTTACAACTGAGTTTTATTGACCAGCTAGCATAGTATTTATCACACAGTCATTACAACTATTGGCTAAAAAACTATGTTCTAGGTATCAAATGTAAAGAATATAAAGATAAATACTTTACGAATTTAATTCAGTACAGCCATTTTGGAAAACAGTATAGAGACTCCTCAAAAATCTAACAACACCTTACCATATGATCCAGCAATCCTACTCCTGGGCATAAATCCAGAGAGAACTCTAATTCGAAAAGATACATGCACCCTAATGTTCATAGCAGCACTATTTACAATAAACAAAACATGGAAGCAACCTAAACATACACTGATAGCTGACTGGAGAAGAAGTTGTGGAATATTTATATAATGGAATACTACTCAGCCATAAAAAAGAATAAAATAATGTCATCTGCAGCCACGTGGATAGACCTGAAGACTGTCATTCTAAGTGAAGTAAGCCAGAAGGAGGAAAAAAAAAACATGATATCACTCACACGGAGAATCTAAAAAAAGAAAAAAGAAGACTGTAATAAATTCATCTACAAAACAGAAACAGACTTGCAGACATAGTAAACAATCTTATGGTTACTAGGGGAAAGGAGGTGGGAAGGGATAAACTGGCGAGTTCAAGATTTGCAAATATTAACTACTATATATAAAAATAGATTAAAAAAACAAATTTCTTCTGTATAGCCCAGGGACCTATATTCAATATCTTAAATAACTTTTAATGAAAAAGAATATGAAAATGAATATATGTATAATATAATCCAAAAGGAATTTAAAAGGACACAATTATTTGCATATTTGCACTCTCTAATTGAGTCACTTTATACTGCCAAGATTTCAAAAGAAGTAAATTTGGCTTGACCAAAATAGCTAAAAATAAATTCAGAAAGAAAAATAAATACAGTTTAAAAGGATGAAAAGTAAACGATTCCTTCAGATGACAACTAATTATATCATATCTCACAAAAGTATATCAAGAATATTTATATTCCATAATACAAGTTTGACTACTACATTTAATTTTTTGAATAAAAATTTTGAAGTTATCATTATATCCTTTGAAATTCTATTTTCCAACTGTGTGTTGCTAGTATTTGAAAATATAATTGAGTATTAAAGATTTACATGCATCTTATCACTTCGTTAAATCACGTGTTCTAAGAGCTTTTTGTAGATTCCTTAAGATTATTCTTGTACACAATTATTTCAAAACAAAGACAGTTATAGTTAATCATTTCCAATCTGCATGTCTTTCATTTGTTTTTCTTGCGTTATTATACTGACGATGGCCTCCAGTATAATGCTAAGTAGAAGCTGTAAGAACAGATATGCTTATCATTACCCCAGTCAATGGAGAAAGGCTTTTTGGTTTTGTTTATTATTTTTAACTAAAGCCTATAGTATACATTAGGATTTGCTCTTTGTGTTGTATAGATCTATGGGTTTTGACAAATGCATAATATATAGTCACCATTCTAATGTCATACAGAATAGTTTCACCAAATTAAAAATGTCCTCACAGTCTATTTTTAATTGATGAATTTTATATCACTTTGCACTTATTATAAAAACCTTGCCACAGTATATTTTCATTTCTTTCTTCCTGGCCTTTAACAATACATTGTTATCATTTTTTTGCTTTAAAGAGTCAACTTTAAGGGAACTAAATAATAAAAATAACCTTTTGCATTTATTTATGTAGTCATCATTTCTAGTGCTCTTTAGTTCTTTGTGTAGATCCACATATCCATCAGGTATCCTTTTCCCTCTGCCTAAAATAATTTCTTTTAATTTATCTTATAACGCAGGTATTCTGGTGATAAATTCTTTCTACTTTTGAATTTTGAAAAAAAATGTCTATTTCACTATTATTTTTGAAAGTATTTTGCAGGATATAGAATTCTAGATTAATTATCTTATTTGAATAAAGATGTAGCTCCACTGTCTTCTGACTTACATTGTGTATCACAAAAAAACCCTGCTACCACCTTGTCTTCTATTCTTCTATACATGATGCACTTTTTTTTCAATGGCTCCTTTTAGTATTTTTCTCCTTATCGTTAATTTTAAGCAATTTGATAGTGATATGCCTTGGTGTTATTTCCTTCATATTTCTTGTGATTGGAGTTCAATGAGTTTCTTGGATATGTGGGCTACAATTTTCATCAGATTTGGAATATTTTCAATCCCTGTATCTTCAAATACGTATTTTTTTCTGTATCTTTCTTTCTCTTCAACATTCAGAGACTCCAACTGTAAATATATTAGGGTGCTTAAAGCTGTCCCACAGATTACAAATTTACTTTTAGTCTTTTGATGTTTCATTTTGGATAGTTTCCATTTCTATGACTTCAAGATCACTAATCTTTTCTCTGCAATATATAATATGCTTTTAATCTCTTTCAAGGGTACTTTTAATCTAAGACATTATAGTTTTCATCTCTGGAAATTTAATGTGTATCTTTTAAAACATCCTCCATATCTTAACATATTTAATCTTCTTTACTTTCTTGAACATATGGAATAAAGTTTTAGTAACCATTTAAATGTCCTTATCTAGTATTCTATCATATGTGACATGTTGGGTTGGGTTTGATGTTTTAATATTTCTGCTCATTAAGGGTTATATTTTTCTGCTTCTTGCATGCATAATACTTTATTGGATGCCAAAAAATGTGAAATTTACCTTTTAGGGTGCTAGATATTTTTTGTATCCTTGTAAGTGTTTTTAAGCTTTATCTTGTGTATTTTTTAAATTACTTGAAAAGAGGATTGATCCTGGCATAACAGGAACATTTTTCTAGAGTTAATTCTTTTCCACAACTGAGACAAATTCTTCTGAGTAATCTACCAATATCTCATGATTTATACATTTTTCAATCTGGCTGGTGGAAACAGAAACTATTTTCAGCCTATTTGCACTTTAAGGATGTTCCCTCTCATCCTTCAGGAAGTTCTTTTCCCGGCTTTGGGTAGTTTCCTCATATGCATGTGTTATCAGTACTCCAGTAGAGGAGAGTATAGCGGGCCCCTCTGGCAATATCCCGAGTTCTCCCTCTGTGGCTCTCTTTCTTCTCCAGTGCCCTGCCTTGCAAATTTTAGCCACTTTGGCCTTTGCAGACTCCCACGTGTTTTCTCAACTTAGGGACTGCACTCTGTCTCTCCTTCTCTACACTGTATTCTGTGAACTCTTTCTAGGTAGTAAGTTAGGGCAATTGTGGATGGAGCCTACCCTCCTTCATTTCCCATCACTTAGCAATCACTGGCCTTCACTGTGTGGTATCCAATGTTTCAAAAACTACTGTTTTATGTATTTTGTTTTTCTTTGTAGTTTCAGGAGGAAGGATAAATCTCTTCACTGTTTTTCCATCTTGGTTAGGAGAATTCCCTCTGTCTCATTTCTCCTTAAGTGTAGTTTACACAGTAAATATTACCCACTTCATCTAATATTTATTCTTACAGGAATCAAGTTGTAGATAATATTCAATGAAAGGCTTCATTATTTATTCCTTAACCATAGATGGATTTCCATTTTCCTTCATGATATTAAATATGGTTAAATTTGTATAGATGTTCCCATATATGTTGGAGGAAAATACATCATGTATGCTTTTATGTACAGGGATTGATGGATCTGTGATTATATGTTTAGCCATGTGGGAAATTGCTCCATTGGTTAAGGAAAGCATTGTTAATAATGTCCAAATTTTTTAACCAACTTGATTTAAAAAAAAACCCTATGTAGCCTGACAGAGATATTTTCCAGGTGGTTAGTCAAACTAGATTTGTCTTGAGATGTCTCTTGCATAATACGTATAACATAATATACGTTAAAAATGCACACATATTTTGCATATTGGGGAATTATGACTTTAGCTGCCAACAGGTCCAAGTCTCTAAGGATTTTCCCACATATTATTTATTATAGACAGTGTAATTTTCATCTGATTGACTTTTTCAGGTTTAAATCCTAAATTCTCTGATGGTATCCATTTTCATTTTATTCCATGCAAATCCGAATCCTGCCTCCAATTATACCATTGAAAATACTCTTGTCAAAATCACAAATAAATCTCATAGAGTCAAATCCAATGGAATTTTCCCCTTTCATCTCATTCAATCTTTCAGCAGCATTTGATATAGTTCATTACCAATGTTTTTCATGGGATATCTGTTTTCTTTCTTCCATGACATTTCTCATTCCTGCCTTTCCTACTAAAACCCTGGCTTCTTTCATTATGGTTTTAAAATACAATTATTCCTAACAGACTTTATTTTTTGGAGAAGTTTTAGATTTATAGAAAAATAAATGCATAGTGTGGAGAGTTCCCCAATATTCCATTTCCCCACATACAGTTTTCCCTATTATTAACATTCGCATTGCTGTGGTACATTTGTTACAATTGATGAATCAATATTAATATATTATTATTAAGTAAAGTCCATAGTTTACAACAGGGTTCTCTCGTCCTGTTCTACAGGTCTATGTACAATGTGTGATGTCGCATATCCATACAGAATAGTTTAATTATTCCAAAAAGTCCCCTAGGCTCCACCTGTTTATCTCTCCTTCTGTCTGAACCTCTGGCAACCACTGATGTTTTCCCTGTCTTAATAGTTTTGCCTTTTCCAGAATGTCATATAGGTGGAGACATACATACCTAGCCTTTTAAAATGAATCCTCACTTGAGTAAATAAATTTACTGTCCTTCCAAGTGCTATGTGAAGAAATTTCATCACCAAACTTACCTTTAACTCTTCATCATCCACATAAAATGCATTACTAGTCCTACTTAGGACACCTTCAAAATATTCATTGAATCTCTTTACTTATGATACTTTCCACCATAGTCCAAACCACTGGCATATCTCATTTGTACCAGTACAACATTGTTCTAATAGTCTTAAAAAAGTCTTCCTAGCTTACACTTGACTCTCTTTCCAATACATTCTCTACTGAGCATCCAGGAAATGCTTCCAAAAATGGAAAGCAGGTCTTGTCATTTCTTTGCTTAAAATACATACATGACCTCCCATTTGCTCTTAAAATAAAAGGTGAAATCCACAATATGATCTACAAGCTCCTGCATGACACAGCTCCTCTCATTCTTCCCAGTCTCACCACTCACCAACTTTTCCTTTCTTCTCAACTTGCCGATTATGTCATTGCTCTTTCTTTTCTTACATCATCATGTTTTCTTGACATGGGCCTTTTCTTAGGCTAACTGCTCTGTCTGGAACATTCTTTCCCAATCCAAAAAAGATCACTTCTTTAGAGGAGACTCAAATTAATTTTCAAAATTAAATTGGGTTCTCCTGGTACCTTCTCTAACAGCAATCATTATGTACCATTCTTTCATAGCACTTATAACAATTTTCTAATTCTTAATTAACTATCTATACAACTCCAGGCATCTGGTATATATTTAAATAATTTCAAAGAAAATTTCTCCTCCCAAAGTCATGTTCTCAGCTCTGTTACCCTGGTACCATTTCCTTTCTCCAGAGACAGTTCTTTTCCATCTCTTCACATATATCCTCTACATATATGTAAACATATGTACGTGTGTGTGTATGTGTGCATGTGTGTGTATTAGTATCAGTCTTTCCAACTATATTTTTAATTCCACATGGTCACAGCCAAATTTGCTGCTCAACTTTGTATCCCTTATATGCCTGTATAACAATGCCTTCCATAAATGACAGCCATATGTGTTTGTGAAGCTTTTCTGAATAGATGTCCATGGAGAGATAATAAGAATAAGTAATAATTAACTAAAAGAGGACAAAGTAGGAGATGCTACTAGCAGAGGAAACATTAGATAACACACAAAGGCAGCAAGTGAGTAGGTGTTTTGAGAATGGTAGACATGGATTGGACTAAGTCCAATGGAATGTTAAGAGAGAAGCGGAGAGGTAAGCAGAGGCAGGATCCTGAATGGCTCAACGGAATAGAAGTGAAATGCTAAAATTCATTTTAGATGGTCCCAATTAATCAGTTATTCATTCATAATGATGCTTGTTGAATGGCATGGTAGACATAATAAAATTCCAAATGAAAGTGGGAAACATGAAGAAAATTAGGTCAGTGAGAGTTAAGACTGAAAAAAAGAAAAGAAAAGAAAATTGTAACCTACTGCTAACAGCATGCTAACATTTACAAATCCAATATTCGCAGTGATGTTGGAAGGCAACGATGACACCATACAATTACCTGTGAACCATGCCAATGTGTTTGACATGAAGAAATGATATAGAATTAATTTGCTTATTGATGGAAATTAACTGGAAGAAAATGGTAAAAACTATATATCCAGAGCCAGTTCAAAATTCATTTCATGTGAAAACTCAAAGATGATCAGAAAGACTGAAAAGATTAATTTTCCTTACTTTCAACTTCTGATTGACAAAACAGACACATTCAGGATCAAAGGCTAAAATAACCAGTGTCAGCCACCCAGTTGGTGAAGTTGTTTTATCAGCATTATCAGAACACAATTTTGGTGAATTGCGTTTCATATTCATTTACTAAGTCTTAACAAGGCATCATTTTTTCAGCATTCTTAAAATCCATCCAGTCCCTTGTACCCACTATCATTATCCCCTTCCAGGATACTTTCATGTCATAACTGGGACAAATGTCATGGTCCCCTAACTGCTCTAACCTAATCCAGTGACCTTTCCAAAGTAACGATCTGATCATTTCACTTTCTGCCTTAAAATCTTTCAATGGCTGTCTCTGTTACCATTAGGATTTAGTTCAAATGTCCTGGCCTGACTTTAACATCCTTTTTGAGATCTGGTCTCTTCTCTTGCTTCTCCTTCATTTCTCACCTTCTGCTGCAGGAAACCTGCTCTACCACCAGTAAGTATCTGCACATGTCCATGTCTCCTCTGCCATTCATAGTAGTTCCCCAATTATTCCCCAGAGCAGTATCTGCTCATTCTTCAGGATTTTGCTTAGACAAAGGCTTTCCCTGATAACCCAGGGCCTAGCCTCGTGTTTCTCCTCTGTATTCCCAAGACACTCATTAATGTCCATTCATTTGTCTCTTCTGCCTCCTCAGTATTCTACTGAGAACTCCCTGAGGGTAGGCATCCTGCCTTATGTATCTTTGTGGTTCGGGGATGTACCTTAACGCCCGACAGACAACAGGTTTTTTATTTTTAATTCAATAATAATATAAGAATAATTCTAGCAGCTACTATAAATTGAGCACTTAATTTGTGCCTGTACTTTTTCCAAATACTCTATCTTCTTTTTCTAATTCTATCCTCAAAGTAGTTTTATGAAATAAATATTATCCATTTCTTTAGGAGAGAAAAATTAAGTTCAGAGCATTTAAAACTTAGCACCAGCTAACTGATACTGGTTAAATTGGATTCAACTCGTGATTAAGCACAGAATTCTACTCTTTCAGATTATGTCTCCTTTCAGCTGACATAAGCAAAATTGAAAGGAATTCACCTTGTGCCAAATTGGAAGACTTGAGGAAAAATGCCAAAATGGCAGCCTAGATGTGCAATTTTGACTGTGAGGTGCCAAACACATTCCTAGGAAGTCCTATATGCTATGTCCATTCTTACCTTTCTAAACAACATATAATCAAATAATCAGTGTTCAAATAATATGCAATTCATCCTACTAGCAATTTTCTAAATTTTTCTTGTTAAAACATTTTATCCCCATATTTCTATAATTTTCAGGAAATACAATAGGAAAAGGTACCATTTATTCTTACATATTTTGTGTGTTCAAGGATTGAAACCATAATTAGTGAATTGATAATGTGGATCCTTTACAATCGATCTGTGTGAATTATACTTATAAATAAATGAACAAATAGATATATTAACTTTTATTTTAGCAGATGACCAGATACAATGCCTCAAATAAAAAATTTCCATCTCATCTTTCATATATATTATGTCTATTTAACTTTTATTTATTTATTTTCCTCCAAACCCATTATTTTCTATTAACATATATTTTCATAGTGATTAACACTATGACTCTGTGTTATTTTTATAATCTTCTGTATTAATTGTTAGATCTACCACATATTTAAAAAAAAAAACCAACTTGAGCCTTAGAAGTTATTTCTACTCCATGAATCTATATTTAATTTTTTAATCTACCAATTAGAGGGCAAACACTTCTGAAAATATTGATTTAGGGAAGAGAATGTATAAAGTAGACTTTTTGGAGTAAGAGTTCAAACCACATCCTAAAACACTTTTCAGAGTTTGGAGAAAGCCTTCCCTAGTGCCAGAGAGATCTGCATTCCATTCATGAGTCCTTAAAAACAAACAAAAAAACCCCCCAAAAAACCTAGAATTTTCAAGAGGTAGAAAATAGCTTGCTAGAGTCTCCGTTCACAAAGAAATAACCATTAATCACTCTAAACCTTCTCTTCAAGAATCTGAAAAATCCAAATTGTATTACATTTCATTTTGGGTCTCATAATTCTTATTCCTGTATTTTCTGCTTTTTTCCCCTCCTTCTTTCAATTCTCCAGAATTTCCAGAATGATACAGGAGAAGAGAGACAACTTTCAGATCCATTTTGCACACTTACTTTGAATCCCATGAGTAAATTTATAGTGCCAAAGGAAGATTATTTGGCAAGTCTTTGCCCCAGAATTAATAATAATAAAAATAATATTAATAATAGTATCTATCATTTGTTGAGTTCTTTCTATGAACCAGTTAGTGTATTAAAATATTTCTGTACATTATTACATTTAATTCTCCTACTACACACACATAAAACATAGGAGATAAATGCTATTAAAAACATCCTTATTTGTCAGATAAGGAAACTAAATATCTTGCCCAAGTCAAAGAGACAACAAAGGTGGAGATGAAATTCAAAACCACTCAACAGATTCTAAAACTGCTCTTAACCAAGGCCAAACAGGTTAGGGTCTCTTATCTAACACCTTCAGGAGGACTGCTGTGCTAATATTTCCTTTTATTTTGCAAATGTCTTAGATGGCTCTAAAAATAACAAATGTATGACTCAGAATCCTAATGATGCCTAGATTAGAAATCTTTCAAAGTAAATGCTTAAGGGGAATCACTCCTTTTTAAGCAGCATTTAGTGCTTACCTACTCCTTGATTTAAAGTCCTAATCTATTTGTGGAACAGAATCTAAAAGTTTTACAGTGTTCTAAGGAGGGCTGGCCTAGGGCAAGGCAAGCAAATGCCCTAGGGTGCAAAATTTAAGGAGGTACTCAACTTTCATTGTGATGCAAGCACAGGGTCTGCACCTGAGCACCCCTTTAAATGTTACTCCCTGGCCCCTCACTGTTCTTACCCTAGTCCCACTTTGCTCCTGGCAATTTTAATTTAAAATCTAGGTTTGGTTACCTTGGTTTAGAGGTCCAAATGGAACTTTATTTGCTACCACTGACCAATGGAAAATGGTTAATTGTTTACTAATAATTTTTTTTTTCTCTTCAGAACATTGCTTATATATACAGAGAAGTCTCTGGACCTTTACCAAAACATCCTAAGTTCCAAAATGTGTTTTGGAAAATTAAAAAAAAAAAAGATAGTTATCTTGGTATTGAAAGAGTGACTGATAGATTCTACATACATTAATTAGCCAAGGTGGGAATTAACTGCCCCAGAACCTGCTGTGTTCCATGCACCATGCTGATTACTGAAACACTGTTGTCTAAAGTTGCTTCATATATGTTGGGCTGCAATCTGCAGGCCTGAAAGCCTTGTACTCACCCAGCCTTGAGATTAAAGACAGAGCCCAGAGACAGTAACAGAGACATCAGTGGCTTATTGGACAAGCGTTATTATAAAAAGGGTCCTGGAGTGTGCAGCAGAGAGCGAGCAGGACATGGGAGCAATTTTTCCTACTTAGAGGCGAAGGAGGCTACCATTTCTAGGGGGAACTGATGTCAAGTAGGCTCATTAGTTACTAGGGACAAATTAAGCCCTATAATTAAGATGACTGGACAGTCATGTGAGTGAAGCAGGGTCTGGCTGAGCAGGGGATGTGCAGAGAGCAAGAGAACAGCCATCTTGAATGACTTGATCATATGACAATAATAAAAATGGGACATGTTTGGAGGGCATAGCGCTTTGGTTTATATCTTTAAATTTATGAAGCATCTTCAGGACCAGAGGGCTCTTAGAGAGGCCTTTAAAATAAAAAGATTTTGTTGCAATTTTCCAAATTAGAAAGTGGAGGTGAATACTGACAGGCATATGCAGAATAGATAAACAAGATTATACTGTATAGCACAGGGAAATATATACAAGATCTTGTGGTAGCTCACAGCGAAAAAAAAATTTGACAATGAATATATGTATGTTCATGTATAACTGAAAAACTGTATTCTACACTGGAATTTGACACAACATTGCAAAATGACTATAACTCAATAAAAAAAAGTTAAGAAAAAGAAAAAAGAAAAAGAAAAGTGGAGGTTAGAAAACATGGGACTGACACAATGTGAGAATGTAGCCCGATCAGTTTCTAAAAAGGTTTTCTTTCTTCATGTGCTTTCTGTGGGTATTAAATCATTAATTTAATAATTTAAAGATTTTTCCCATCTCAGAATTTCAAACTAGCAAAAAAAAAAAAAAAAAAAAAAAAAAAGGTGCCTGGAAAGTTCTACTCTTTCAGAGTCTTTTGAATTCTTCAGGTTTCCTGGACTTTAATCAATATAATAAAACGGTCTGGATAGATTGAAATCTGTCCCTGAAAATTGTGCCAGCACAACTAGCTTGGGCAGATAATTCACAAAAAAACACAAAGCATCTCTTTGTCTTGATATGCAAATCTCCTTTATGCTTATCATCTGTTAGGGTGAGGGCTTTGAACCAGTCTTGAAAAAGATACTAGGGACAGAGCCAAATATCAGCTTGGAAGCAGGTGATGTTATTTGGGAAAACATGGCTTTGACTTGTGGCCGAAGTGTAATTCCTATTCATCAATGAACCCAATTTCTATTAACCTAATGAATCCAGTTTTTCATGCCTCCCTGAATCTCACCTTCTGGTAATGCTCTTCCACAATGATTCTGAGCTCAGACATGTGACTTACTTTGGCCATTGGAACAGAAACATACTTGGTACAGAGAGCTAGTAAGTGGTTGTTTTTTCAATAAATAATAAGACTAAGTGATCTTTGTTTTAAGTTGCTTAACTTTGGGGGTAGTTTCTTGTGTAGTGACAGCTGATACACTATGCTCTCCTCTGAATTAAGCTTACCTCTCATTCATAGTTAGAGAAGCTTCAAAAATCTCACTGTGAGTTTCCTTTCCCCCATTCCACTCTTAAAAGGGCAGGGAATATCCAGAGAAGTTTATCACAAGGAAGGAAGAAAGAATTGAGAATAGAATTTGTATAGCCCATACGCAGGCAATCTTAAAGAGACAGCTGTAGGTCGGGCAGGGCACATGTAGACATCACCTGTTAATGCACTAATCTCATACAACAGATAAATGTAACTCTAATGCACGTCAGACTGTTACCAATTCCAAAGCAGAAAAATCATCTTACACTGGGAAATGTCAGAGAGAGTGGAAAGTTTTAGCTTCATTTCCAAGAGTGTCTCACCCAGAACTATAAATGTAGAAGAAGGAGAAGTGAAATTTCTACTCGATGAATTAGGATCAATATGGAAGGAGAGATTATGCCATCTTTCCAACACCAACACCATAATCAATTTATTGAGCACTTCCTGTGTGCAAAGCACTAATCTATGCTAGGAGCCCAGCAGATAGTCTGACATTTGCCCTGTTAGGCCTTACAATGACATGAGGTGGAAATTATCATTCCTATTTACTTAGGAGAAGAAATGAAGTCTCAGCAGGTATTTAATAATCCATCCATGAACACTAAGGTAGTAAATGCAAGAAGCAAATTTGAATCAAGCATTGTTATGGGATGGTCCAGCCTACTGCATTATACTGTACTAGATAAACACATGTCAAGGGCCCAAGCCGTCAAGGATTTTATAATGATGTGTTATGTGTGTGTGTTTCTATGCTAAGTGCTGGTGGAGAACAGATACGGGAGAGATCTCTGTTCGTTTGAAAGTGAAGGCTTTTGCAGAAAGCAGGTTATGGGCTGAGGTCTGTAAGCCTGAGCTAGAGATCCCACACCTGCACTTCACAGTGTTCACCTCAAGTTCTTACCGAGCGGATACCACAGAGTTGTCTGATCCTCATTGCCCTTTCCTTACAGTTTCTGACCTCCTCATTAACTTATTACACATAGGTTTTCACCCTCAAGTGACTCTTTCTTTCAGATCTTTTTTCTTATGGAAATTTCTACTGCTTCCTCTTCTACAACTGTCTGAATAAATAACCTGCCAGTTTATAATCCAAACTTACACATCATTGCTTGACATTCTTTTTTTGTTGAAAAGGAAGCATTTCAAGACGGCTGATAAAGAGAGTTTGCTGAAAGGCCAGTGACCTGCATTTTTTGAGCAGAAGAGCAATCACAATTGGCCAAAGGCACAAAGAAAGTGAGTGGTTTTTTGCTGTATATCATGTTAGAGGTGCCACTTCTTATGCTTTATTTCAAGTCGTTCTGTCTAAGCTGAACACTCAACACAGAGTCAACAAAGCAGCGAAAAGAAAGCTAAGGAAATGAGCAATTGCCTTTGATAGATGTCATCAGGGTCACATATAAATTGGAACAAACTGAATTATTCTGACTAGTAATGCAACTTAGACAGTCATGCACATTGGGCAAAAATCCAATCAATATACTCTTCTTAGATTAATATCCTTCAGATATCTAAAACGTTCATGTTCTAACACTGAATCATAGGTATTTCCTGACATTATAATCAGGTAATGAAAGCAATTAGAAGAAAAATATAAGCATAAAACTCTTTTTGGGGCATCTTTATATCTTAAAAAATGTAAAGTGTTTTAATTTTTATAAATGTTACATAGTTATCATTATTTCACTAGGCTGATCAGTGTCTTATATGAAACCCAAATTGTTATTGAATCCTTTAAATATGACTTCCTATAATTCCTTTAATTTGAATCTTATCTTTAACGCTTAGAAAATAAGATTCTAAAAATCTACTACCACCTACTCAAATCAAATCCTATTTAGGATAGGGTCAGATTTTGCTCTTGACTCAAAATCTTGTTTTAAAATGAACAGAAACATAAGTAACATATTTGAAACAAAATGCAAAACAACTCTTTATACGGGACTTGTCTTACATTCCAATAACAGCATGATACATTATCTCATAATATTCTTTTATTTATAAATTTATGCAAATATTTTGATTGACTTAAATAACACTATCTACTAGAACTGGGGTTGTAGAGGCTTCAGAAAGCTCCCCAGCACTTTGTCCACGTTGGAAACAACTGGGTCAATATGATTTTTTTTGTTATGTAAAAGAAATATATGTTAGTGAGACATACACATTAGACGTATTCATTAACTCATTGATTTCTGCATTTCTTCTCCATCAGAAAGAGACACAGATCTGTACCTCTGCCTGCTGGATACTGTAAAAATTTAAGTATTGATGATATGCTTGCCCAGATTAAGGCCAAATCATTTGAAAAATAATTTGGGGGAAATTAAGTCAATTACTGATTATCCAAGGGGATGTGAAATAGCAAGAATACGAATTGTCAGACGAAGTGGCTACCTAATTTTCACTTTCAATGAAATTTTTGACAGAGCTATTTTTAAGCCCTGAAATATATATTTTTACAACTAACAAATTCTGTTTCCCTTATAACAGATCTGCAAACATTCAAATAGTACCACATTTACTTAAGAAAATAAAGTTAAGAAAAATATACATCTGGATATAACATTATCTCTTATAATCATCTATAAAACATTTATCTGGGAAAAAAACATGAAAATAATTGTCCAATTTATACTATGCCCTATGAGTAACACAGAAAACTTTACATTAAGTCCAATTGCATTTTGTATGATACACGTTTGATAGCACAGTAAATCTGTCTTTAGTAAATGCTATTTTCTCTAGTTTGAGCCCCTATGAGACAATTTACAAGCTCATATATTTACAATATGATATGATTCAGCAAGTCATGTGAAAAATTATGAAGTCTTAAGAGGGAAAGAAAATGTATTGTAACTTTTGTGCTGGTTTTTCATTTTTATCCCCAAAAGTACTTAAATCCAACTATAACTACAAAAGCAAATTAAAGTGGAGACTTGGGTGAGCAGTTAGCCAGATAATTCTTTTACCAAGGAAGAACTTCATTTTTTCCCTTAGCACAATAATAGAAAGTTTGAAAGATTCTCTATGATGACTAATTTGATATGCTAATTTTTGCTCAGCTTCCATTTTTCCCTAACTCTGGGGAACTCTGTTGTAAAAGCTCTAGATATGTACAATGAAACTAGTTATTCATATATGTGTGTTTTAATTGCAGTATCAGTCAATGTATGAAAAAATGCCACAAAAAAGGGTTTTAAATGAAAAGATAACATGGGTCAAATTTCACCTCATTGTACATTTTCCTTGAACTTCATTCATTTGTCTTCTAAGAGGAAAGTATTTCTATTTCAATAAAGCTTCATGCTTCTCTAATCTTATTTATGACCAATAAGAATCCAAGTTTCACCAAAACAGAATTACAGGCCAATATCTTCAATCAACACAGATGCAAATATTCTCAACAAAATAGTAGCAGACAGATTCCAACAACACATAAAAAAGATCATACACTATGGTCAAGCTGAATTCATCCCAGGGACACAAGGATGGTTCAGCATACACAAATCAATTAATGTGATACACCACATTGACAAAATAGAAGTCAAAAATCACATAATAATCTCAACAGATGCAGAAAAAAAGCATTTGAAAAAATTCAACACCCATTTATGATAAAAAAAACTCTTACCAAAGTGGGTATAGAGGGAATATATCTCAACAAAATAAAAGCTATATATGACAAACTCATAGCCAGCATAATACTCAGCTGTGAAAAGGCAAAAACCTTCCTACTAAAACAACCTAAATGTCCACCAATAGATGACTGGATAAAGAAGCTATGGTATATTTATACAATGGAATACTACTCAGACATAAAAAAGGTTAAAATAATGCCATTTGCAGCACATCAATGGACCTGAAGGTCATCATACTAAGTGAAGTAAGCCAGAAAGAGAAAGAAAAATACCATATGACATCACTTATATGTGTAATCTAAGAAAAGTGACACAAATTATTTACAAAACAGAAACAAACACACAGACATAGAAAACAAACTTATAGTTACCAGGGGGAGATTAGGTGGAGAGGGATAAACTGGATACTAAGTACTACATATAAAATAGATAAACAACAAGTTTCTACTATATAGCACAGGAAACTATGTTCAATATTTTATAGTAACTTTTAATGAAAAAGAATATGAAAATGTATGTAGGTGGATGATTGAAACATTATGCTGCACACCAGAAACTGACACAACATTGTAAACTTACTATACTTCAATTACAAAAAGAAAAAAAAAAAAGAGTCCAAGTTCCCTATGCTTTTTCCAATAAACTGATGAGCACTTCAGTTCTTTTTAAATAAACAATGCCCAAAGAACGCTGATTGCACTGAAAGATGCAAAAGTAAGGTTAAGTGCAAGGCAGTTTTAAAATAAATGAATGATTTTGGGATACATGAAGATTCTGCTTTATAGTTAGCTTATGTTTCTTAAGGAATTCTGGGAATATTTAACAGATATACTTAACAATGTTCAATCTTTACTTAAAAATCAGAAATAATTGTCACCTAAGACATCATGAGATATTTTAGTACTGTCCTTTATCAAACCAAGAGTGTGGGACTATGGTATTAGCCCCTATGTGGAATGCAAACAAACACTGAGATTGAATCTTTCAACTAAAAAGGGAGTAGCCTTAGTTAGCCATTTAGGTATTCATCTACATAGTCCAACCCTTTTCAACAACTGCATGCTCGATTCCTACTCTCACCAGGTAATGTACAGGCAATGGGCATGCACTGGCTGGTAAGAAAGACATGGCCCTTGCCCTCAAGGATCTTATAGTTTTGTGGGTGGGACATATGTTAAACAAATGACAACAATCCAGTTGCCATAACTTTTATGCTTTTATCTAGAACAAAATTCTCCATTTGTGCATCTTCCGTCTCCTTTCACTTAGTTAGGAATGTCGCTAGCAACTCTCTCCATTTAAAGATGTCAGGCAGAAATTCTTACCTTTCTTGCATTATCCTTTGTGTTCCTCCTTAGAGATCATCCCCATCTTCCCATAACTATTACCTCACTTGTAACTTTTTTCGTGATCTTCTTCCCTATTAATTACAGCTCCATTTCTTTGCTGTCTTGTACAGCAGAACTTCTGCAAAAGTGGTCCAAACCAACAGCTTCTAATTGCTTTCCTCTGATCAGGCTTTCATTCTACCACAACTTCTCTTAGTAATGGTACTAGTGATCTCCATGTTCCTAAAACCAACAGTCAATTCTCAATCCGTATTTCACTCAACCTATCAACAAGAGTTCATCAATTTCTTCTCTTTTGTACACTTTACTTGGCTTAAAGACATCAAAGTCTGGTTTTTCTACTATCTCACGATTCTTTTACTCTTCATTTGATCTAGCATTCTTTTGTCTCTCATATATCTTAATGAAGGAGAGTCTGGGGCTTATTCCTTTCCTATGTTTTCTTGGCTTTCAACATTTCTTGGCTCACAGCTTAAAATATCATTATGCAAATGACTTCCACATCTATATGTTTACAGTCTCTTTATAGCCCTAATCTCATATCTCTCCAACTCTATATTAGTAAATTAAACTCCCTCCTTGAATCTCTGTTTATAATGTAAAATAAACCTATCCAAAACTGAACTTCTAGTATTCCCCCCTCAAAATCTGATCCACCTGCAGCCTTCCCCATTACATTTAAGGCTAACTCCATTCTTCCAACCACCCATGATGAAAACTTAGCAGTCATTCTCAACTCTCTTTTTCTTATCCCCACTGTTAATTTTTCTGGAAATCTTGTAGGTACCCTCTCCAAAATATATCAAAGCTTCAACTACCTCTTACCACTTCCTCTGCCAATTGCCTGGTCTGAGCTATCATCATTTCTTACCTGGATTCTTAACGATAGTCTTGAAACTTGTCTTCCTGCTTTTATTCTTGTTCCCTTTCCCAGTTTATTCTCATCAATAAACCTTCAACAGCTTCCATTTCTCTGAGAGTAAAGGCTTAAACAACCTATAAGACCTTATATGATCTAAATGCTTCTTATCTTTCTGATATTATCTCCTACTATCCTCTTCTTACTCACTCTTTTCAGAAAAACTGGCCTTCTTAATGTTCCTGGAACATATCAGATACACTCTCACCTTCTGGACCTCTGCACTGGATGTCCCTTGTGCCTGAAGTGCTCATCTCCCATCTGCCTACCTGGATAACTCCCTTTCAGTGTGACTTAACTCTGTATGCCCTAACCTGAGCCCCTTCAAAGATTGTAAACAAAACATTTTATTTCTCTTACCTTGCTATACTCCTCCCATACACACATCCCTTTCTAAAACATACATATGTATTTCAAATTACTATCCATCTCTGCTTAATAGAATGCAAGTTACATCATCACATTTGCATTTTTTAATAATCACTCTGGCTGTTGTTCATGCTCTGTGTTCTCTAATCAGGTGACATTAGGATTCTACAATACTATATACAGAAGTAGAAATCTCCATTGTTGCTGCATTTTTATTATGCAACCCTTGATTTTATTTCCAATCATTTTATACACAAATCCAATCCAATAAAGCTGGATGATTCACTTAAAATTTTTATTGAACAGAATAATCTATTCAGATAATAATTTTATTGTTCTTTTTTTGTTTTATTTTGTTTATTTGTTTGGCCATGAGCACTCGACATATAAGAAAGTATTTTCTCATCCCTTCTACCCATTCCTCACTACCAAAATTAGAAGACCATGGAAGGCAACCTACATTCAGAGTCCTTAAAATCTAGGGTTAAACAGCATGGAGGTGCTGACCTCAGTAGGAAATACAGGGCTGAGAAATGGGAGGTGGAAACGGAAAGGGGAGAGTGGAGTAACAAAGAGAAAGGCTGGTAATCATAAAGGCAAAATTTGCCACCTTGGGACTACATAAAAGGTGCAGATTCTTAAGTTTAAAGACATTGACTTGTAAGTGTGGAGTTGCCACTTCTAATCTTTGTGACTTCTTACAAATTATAGGCCATTTCTGAGTCTTCATTTCATGGAAATGAAATAGGGATAACATTACTAACTTCATAGAGTTGTTGTCTTCACAGCATGAAATGGGATTACAAGGTGCAACGTGTCTAGCTATTGCTGGCATTTGATAGGCACTAATAAGTGATAATTCTTATTATTATTGCCTTTATTACCAATCTTCTCAGGAGTGGTTGGAGCTAGTGATGTTGTGACTCAGTACTTTTCAATCATTTCTCTACTAGTCATTGTTATTGCGTAACAAGCAACTACAAAATCTCCTTGGCATGCGACTGTCTGCATCTATTTCTTGCTCACAAGAACACAGGCTGCGTGGGGTCTTTCTGCTGGGTACTGCCAGGGCTGGGGTGCCTGTGATTTATAATTCAGTTGGCTCTGATGGCTCTACTCCAGAAATCCCTCCCCTCAGGCCAGTGGGCTAGCTGGGCCTACTCTTCTCATGGAGGAAACAGAAGAGAGAATATGACCAACTATGCAGACAATTTTCAAAAATCTAGTTGCAGCATGACTACTAATATCCTGAGCTAAAGCAAGCCTTACACCCCAGCTAAGACACAGGACAGGGAAGTATGCTATCTTGTGGGAAGAACTGAAAAGTTATGTGGCAAAGACTATCAGTGTGGGAGTAGTGGGAGCTGGAGAAATTGGGACGAATAATTCAAACTTTAACAATATCCTAGACTCAAGAGAAGACAGATAGCGATAAAAGGCCAATCCCTTGTCCCTTAGGCCCACACCTGAGAAGCAAAATGGAATCTAATAACTGATGCTAAAATCAAATGAACAAAAACATTAATATTTTTAATTAGAATTATTGAAACAGTTTTAAAGCAAGATTTAATGCAATGAGAAAAGCCCATGGCAATAGTTCTGCTGCTAGGATTATTTCCTTGGGATATAAAAGAAAACAGAAACCAGTCAGGTACTTTATTCTACTATTTATTGAGTTTTTTACCCAATAAAGATTTACTGACCACCTACTCTGGGCCATGTAGCTTATTGCATTAATAGTTAATTATGCATTAGTAGGAGGTTGCAATGATAAATGAAAAATGTAGATTTCAATATAGTAGGAGAATTAAGATATGCAAAATTAAGAATAATGCAAAGTGGAAACTAAAAAATGACATAAGAAAGGTACCAAGGGAAGGAGAAATTGCTTCCAACTAAGAAAATGCATACACACATGTTAAAGAAATCAGTTTAAAAAAAAGAAAAACTATAAATGTTGATAGAAAATCAATGAAACATGAAAAAGACTCCAACTGAAATTTATTTGATTTTGTGTCCAAATCTGATGCTGCAACATAATTTCTTGATATATGTTTCTAAGTAATCAGTTAAGATTAGGACTTCAAGCTTTGTAAATAAAAAGCAAATCTGGCCTGTGAGAAATCAACTATTTTTAATGCAATGCTAAAAAGGAAGAAAAAAAGCATAATAGGACTCAAATGGTTACCAGTGAGAAAAGAAATGCGTAAGTCATCTGATTCAGTACAGCTATTTATCTCTAAGTCATTATTTCCTGCCTGCCAGTAATAATTTTATTTGGTTGAATAATCACACACAATCTCATGTTTTAGATGAACGTTTTTCATTTTGCCTAATGAAGAACTGGAGAGAAAATTTATTTTTTGTCCATTTAAAAGTTCTTAGAAAAACATTATAACTTTGTTTTTATAAGGTTAATCTTAGTAAAATACACAGAAAATTGTGTATTTGATTTAGTGTTATTTCACCATTAGAAATTGACCAAACTACGACAGATTAGACACCACGCTAAGAATTGGTATTTTCTACAAACTTGTTAAGTGTTTTAAATTCTGGTGTTCAGACTCCTGCATGGTAAATTTTTAGCTAGGAGGTAAAACAGTGAAGCTGTGAGCACATTGGTTTTTTTTTTTTTTTAAGTTCTCTTCAAAAATTTTTTGTCGTAAAAAATAAATAAAACTTCCTGAGTTCAATTTAATTAGGTGTTATGATAGCTAATGACACTTTCTATAAATGGAAGAACGGTTCTTAACTTTCCAAACACAATAGCATGGTTAAATTATATGATTCTCTTAAAAAAAAAATGTTGGAAAATAATTGTATTGGAGATTTAAATATAATTCTGATACTCTTGAACATATTCCTTAATTTAAACATTTCAACTTCCTTGAATCATAAAATTTATGCATTCTCAAATAGATTTCTATAAATTAAATCGTATTTTCTCAGTGACCTATATAATCATTTTAGAGTTACTTTAGCCTCATTTGAAATTACCTATCATTACAGTGGTTTTCAAAATTTTAGTTGAAAATATTTCTCCCATCATTCTGCTATTCATGGCAATATCTGGTTAAGCTGTTTTATGCAAAAATATAAACTGACTGGAAGTCATGACCACTTTTATACAGATGAATATTTTCTTGACAATTCAGAACTAATCTATATTCCCTGCTGGCCTAATTCTTTGGAATAAACCATCTCCTATGGTTACTAATCCCCATGTAGTCACACATTAATATGATTTATTCATTTTTATGTTTTTGGCAGAGGGGAGGTAATTAGATTTATTTGTTTGTTTCCTTGTTTTTGTTTTTATTTACTTTTTAAATGCAGGTACTGAGGATTGAACCCAGGACCTCATGCATGCTAAGCATGCGCTCTACCACTGAGCTACACACTCTACCACTGAGCTATAGCCTCCCCTACTTTTTAAAATATGTTTTAGTCTTGTTTTAAAATGTTACCTTCACAGTTTATTGGCTACATTCTCTGCTTCAGTACTGGTATTAGTCTGGTTCTCATTTGCAATCAACAGAAGGTGGCTCTGCCTGAAGTAAGCACAACAGCAATTTATTAAAAAGACTTTGGGTAGCACAGAGAAATACTAGGAAGGCCAGAGAACTGTATTCAAGGTTAAGCAATCATAAAAACACCTAACTCATACTGCAGGTCATGGTCAGAAACTGCTGTAACCACAGAGAGAGAGAGAGAGACAGAGAGGGAGTTAAGGAAATGGAGCAGAAGGAAGAGAAGAAGAGACAGGAGGAGGAAAGATATTTTCTCATCACTTTCTTTTTGGCCACCCTTTACATGTCAAAGCCGTATCTGTGACCTAACTGCTAGGCAGTCTGAGAAAGGAGGTATGTAGCATTCTCAACTCTTCTTGCCGTAACTGAAATTTTCTCCTACCAAGCCTCAAAAGTTGGATGATTTCTCAAATGTAGAAGACAGTTCAAATCCTAGGAGGCCACAATGAACACCATCCACACCCTACAACTCTATAGTATTATTTCATAAATTGTGGAATGCTAATGTTACATGTGTTTATGACAACAATGTAATAGCAAATTGTATGTGTGGTTATAATGTGACAAAACACAAAGAAACAGATAAGTAGAACAGGAAGGGAACTGTGACATATTATACTTCATTTTGGGGATTCATAATACACACAAACATTAAACAATACCCGAAAATTCTTACAATGAGGAAAATTTGGAATAAAATTAAACCCAGAATTTTCTAAACTTACTTGACTTTAGAATTTTTTTTACAACTGCTTGTTTGGTAGACACTGTTAGGTGTATATGTAATGTCCATTTCCACTCCCACCATCCGTCTTCCTAATCTTAATTTTGTCCAGGTATCCATCATCTCCCTCATGACCTTGCTCAGGAAAGGCTAACTTTATCCCAGACCTGGACATATGTCCTCCGTGACTAACATAACCATGTGATACAATTCTACCCAATGAGATGTGCATGGAAGTTGGCTCGGGTTTCTGGAAAATTTTCTTCAATCTTACGAATAATTACAAATAAGAATTGGACTCTTTATTCCCCATGGACTTTGCCATGTTTAGATGTGATGCCTTTAATAGTTGTAGCCATCTTGCAACCACAAACGGGTCAGACTGAGGATAAAATCTGTACAAAAAGTGAGGCAGACCCAAGGACAGCAAAAAAGCAGCACTGACATCTGTATCAAAGAACATCTAGACTTCTTTCTCATTATGTAACAAAACACATTTTTACTTTTTAAGCTTTTCAAAAGCATCCCAAATGAAACATGCTGAAAATGTTGAACACGTTCCACAGAATATCCTTTGGAAGCTATCGCTATATAAACACCTAACCTTTGTTCTGGACACCACCTTCTTACTATTTGTCCCCTATTATTATCAAACAGAATATCCCCCTTCCTGCATCATGCTTGATAGTCTACCTTTTATTTGAGTGTATGGTTATAGCTGATTAATCCAGCAAATAAGACTTTTTTTTGAAAGCTACTATGTTTAAGTGTCTCTTCTTGCATAATCATGGACAAAACATCAAATTTTATGCACAGTTCCTTCATTCAACAAACATTAGCAATAAACATCTAGCATTAAACTTAGCATGTGGAAGAATATATTGTTTAAATCTAAAAACTGAGGTCTGATTATACTGTTTCAATATTTCTTGGGGAAGATGAGATCGATGTTACAAACTTGTGCATAGAGGGAAAGATTTCACACATTATCGGGCACTTCACTGACACACTGTGAACACTGTCTCAGAATGTGTTACTTCTCCTTAGTTCTTATTACTTCCTTAGTTATACTGTCACATTTTCCTTGTCTGGGACCCCAATAATGATTTGAGAACTAATTATGGTTCACACAAAAAAATGGTATATTTGTAAGAACAAGTATTTAAAAGATTGAGAATCAAAGGCATCAGTTGTTTGCAACAACATAGTAATCAACAGATATGGTGTCTATTGTAATGTGAGAGCATCTCTCTGGCTCACTAGTCCCACACACAGCCAGAATAGTGTCCTTCCCTCTGCCAGCAACCTCTCCTGTGGGTGCCTTATCCTTAACCTTAGTAAGGACTGGGGAGCTCTGCATAGATGTGCAATCCAACACAGTAGTTAGGGCTGTGAGGGTGGAGAAATTAGCCATGGAGGAGGGAGCAAAGGAAGGGAACAAGCAGCAGCAGGGACTGCTCCCACCCCCGACAAATCTTCTGCAACTCAAATTTTATTCTAACACTTGTGAAATTATAGATAGAGAGGGATGGAGGGAAGGATGAAAGGAGAGGAGACAGTCTGAATGGATGGACAGAAAGAGAGTCAGCCATTGTCAACCTAAGTGTTCTTAAAATTTCGGATTTCATTTTTTTTCTTTTCTTTTGTTTCAAGTGTTTCTAAATTTCGGATGCAAATAATGCAATCTTAAATCCATTTGGTGTCATTTAAAACAATAGTATATGAATTTATCTGTATGTTCCTCATTCCCACTAACCCAGTTGAGGATTAACTGTTCTCGGAATGGAACTTCCACTAATTCATATTTCCCTATTGTACCTTCAAAGTTTTCGCCACAGAACTTAACCCTAGATCAGTGGTCATTATAGAAACATATGATGCTACATAAGCATATATACTGTTATTACGATTTGTCTACAACCAATTTATATTGAGATTTCAGTGAGACAGTGAAGCTCAAGTGACATTTCATTAATTTGAATTTTTGTCCTTTGTCCTTTTATTTTATTCTTTCATTCCTTCATTCAGCCCTTCATTGCACGAACATTTACTTGAAGAGAATTAAGAATGCTTTTTTCTTTTCCAAGTTTAGAAGTTTCTGGGAGAAGCTAGAGTGAGCACATTCAATGACACATTATGGATCTCCTCATACTAAGGTAATGCTCCGAACCCTCGCCATGCCTCTTAGAATCCCAGACACTGTGCACATGAGCCACCTGAGAAGTTAACAGGTTGGGAGGCTGCAAACCTAAACAGTCACTCAGGATTTAATTTAATCCTTTCTAGACCTGTAGGAGGCTGAAGGTTGTGTAGCAAATCTCAACATCCACCTCCAGCTGAAGCCCCCTCTTACCTCTCTCCCAACAACTGGAACAACAATAAAATGAATGACTCTTTGTGGAGGCGGGAAGGGTGTGACTGTATACGATGTGATCCCCAACTCCAAGTATTCCTGCCTCTGCCTGAGAGTGGGCTGGACCTAGTGATTCACTCCTAATGAACACAATACAGCAGCCGTGACAATGTGTTTATGATGCCTCCACTGTGTGTTAGAGCCCCAAAACTTATTAATCCACTAGCTGCAAGTATGTACAGTTAGCTAATGCTATAATTGCACTCATACCACAATATAAATATACCATCAAATCAATATGTTAGAACCCTTAAACTTACACAATGTTCTACGGCAATCATATCCTAATTAAAAAGCAGTTGACAGAATGTTACTTTTGAGATTAGGATACAAAAGACCACGACTGGATTTGCTTACCCTCTCTAACTCCCTCATGTGCTCACTTTTGTGGACTCCAGCTGCCTTGCTGTGAGCAGCCCCATGGACAGGCCCGGGTGGTAAGGGACTTAGGACCAAGAGCCTGCTAGGAACCACCAACTATGTGAGGGAATCTAAAAACTGGTCCACGTCAGCTGAGCTTAAAGAGGAGCACAGGGCTGCTTGGCACCTTGTGAGAAACCTTGAGCCAGAGGACCCAGTTTAGCTGAACCTGGATTCCTGAGCCATGAAGAGTGTGAGTGCTAAATGTATGTTGTTTTAAGCTGCCAAATTTTGGGTTGAACTGCTATGCAGAGACATATAACTGACACATATAAACCAATAAGTAAAACTAATTCTCAAAAACAATATATATATGCAATTACATAATTATATACAAATATAATATATGTATATATATGTGTACACTTAGCTGACTGCATTATTATGTTTTTTTTTTTATTTATAGTGTTAGGGAAGGAAAAAAACCTTCTTTTCCCCTTTTATGTTCTTCTGGCTGGTCTAAGAATTAAACTGACAGAAGACAAATTAACAGAAGGCAAAAATAAAATTTAATTATGTATGTATAGGGGCTAGAAAAGAACAGGAGGCTCATGGAAAGTCAGAAAGTCAGGCAATTGAAGTTTATTTGCAATCCTGTGCTCAGGGGACAGGAATAGGGGGTCTGAGATTTCAAAGGGGAGGGAGACAATTCACAGGGAGATGGAAAGAGCCAATGTTTGGTAAACAAATGTTTGCTGTGCATGCAGAAAAGTCTTTCTAGTTTAAAAAAAAGTTATCTTTGGTAACTCACTTCCTGGTACAGCCTCCTTATCTAAATTCTTTTAGGCAGTTAAGACTCAGGCATAAAGCTCTTCCCAAGTCTTTTTTGGTTTTGTCTTTAGCTCAAAATAATCCACATTCCAAAGTGGCTCACTCTGGGGAGACTCTTTCTGAATCCTTTCAATAGGCCAGTCTTTCCTATTTAGATGAAAAGAATGAGGTATGTTTTGAGCCATAATACAGATTGCCTGGGACATAGTTGGTGCTTAAAATATTTAGGGAGATAGGATCTTTTTTCTTCTGAACCTTGGAACCTCATTAAATATAATAAGATATATCCTCAAAGAATTAGTATACACAACTAATCTTTCTACAGTGTTAGCTTTAAGAGACTGTGAAGAGCAATGGTTAAGAGTTCTGGTCAAGTCAGATAGATCTGGGTCTCCTGGCTTGTTCCATTTCATACTAGCCCTAAGCCATGGGCAGGTCACTTTTTCTTTGAATCTGGTTCCTCATCTATGAAATAGTAGTATCAGAATAATTACCTCCTGGATTTTGGGAAGGATTAAATGAGAAGAAGAGGAACAACACTGTGCCTGGCACAAAATAAATACTTAGTGTTAACAACCATCATGGTAGCTTTTAAAGAACTTTTATAAACATTATCTCTTTTAATCATCAGAATAATCATTTGACAGACATTGTTTGATTTCATCTCATTACATAAAAATTTAGGGCAGTTAAGTGATTTATCTAAATTCATGTTGCCTGAGGGATTAGAGTCAAACTGCTTCAGTGAAATGAGGTAGAGAATATATAGGACTCGCCTGGCCCCAGTTGTGCACTCAGTAAATGTTAGCTGGTATTATTGGGGTGTTAAGACAAATTTAGACTTCTTGACTCTAAGTTTAGTGATTTTTCTACAACATAAGGCCCACTTCCATCCACTCCTTGTTTTTCCTCATCTTCCGGATGTCAGCTCTACAAAGGACAGTAAGAAAACTAAGACAAGGAAATAAGGTCAAGGGCCACTGATGCAAAGAAGAGCTTCTTTTACCAGAAGCGTCTGGAGACATTCTTCAATAAAATGCACTCGGAAAACAGCCGAGCCTCAATTTCTTATTAAATCAGAAGATGTAGATATTTTAGCCATATGCGATAATTGCATTAGTTTTTATCACCTAGAACTGTATTTGTTTGCATTACTAGAGAAAATTATTTATTGGTAATAAATAAGACTTGGGGAGATTAGAAATGCAGAGGACTTAAAAAAAAAGAGAATTGAATCAAAGAAAAAAGGGATTTACTCACTGGAGGATATATTGTATTCACAGTTATTGGGAAGAATGCTTTAAAATAATTTTAAAATCCTACATTTAAAATTTTAAAAACAAAAAATGTAGGCATATCTTGGTATGGAAGCAATTGCTGCACTTTAGCCATCATAAATCCTTTCTGGATGAAAATGATACAAATCAATTCATAAAATAAATACTAGTTGTGTATGAAATACTATTTTGAAGTTATTATGGTAAAACTTGATTGAAACACTACTCATATTTAAAATCCATGTGTTGTTTGCTTACTTACACTATACAAATCTTCTGCTTCTCTCCTCTCTCTTCTACCCAAGAGAAAAGCTGTCTATATCTTGTATTAAAGGCTGGATGTAGGTAGGATTGGGATTCAGTTCTTCAGAACAACATACTAACCTTTTATTATGTATGTGGTTTTCTGCCTATATTCTACCTGATATTAATAAAGAGAAAAATACCCCTCAATTACTTACTAAAGACTAGAGATTAAAGACAATATGTCAGTCATTATTCTAAACTTGTTAGAGCTATTATCTCATGATTTCTTTTAAGAATCCTGTGAGACAGATACTATTATTTCCCATTTTTCAGAAGAACAAACTGAGGCACAGAGAGGATAGGTCATTTGCTCAAGTGCACATGACTAGTACATGGTAAACTCAGGATATGAACCCAGCCATCTGAACCCTGAAGCCCATGTTCTTACCTGTCATGGTCTATGACATCTGATTCCTATTATTTCCAACAACATGAAATTTCTAGTCCAAGACTTAGAGCCAAGAATTGAAGAAGCCAGCCTGGAGAAGGTCTCTGCAGATCAGTTCAGTGGTAGGAGAATTCCTCTACCACCCACAACCCATGGAAATGGGCATGGCAGTAAATCACTGCCCCCTCCGCACTTCAAGCCTCCCAGAGCTGGAAAGCATAGAACCAGGTTGTGGATGTCTCAGTTTTCAATATTTTAAGCGATCAGAGTGGTAGAAAAGGATAGTTATATCAACAAAGCACGAATTCATGGGAAGAAAGCCACATATAAAAAATGAACAGTATCTTCTATTATAAGATTTGTTTTTCTCTTGGTGTTTAAAAATCTAAAGTGTAAAAGAAACTGGGTTTTATTGGTAAAGAGTGATGGGAGGTGTTTATCTAAGCTGCCATCCCAAGGCTAACAAAGTGACATAAGCTTTTCCATGGAGAGCCAGAGCCCAGGAGTTGTGGCAAAGGATGTGTGCTGAGCAGACAGGTGTGAGTGACAACATGGTTTCCGCCATCATCAGTCCTCCAGCTGCACTCTTCTGTTCTCAGCACCCCCTGAAGCTTTGGCAAAGCACAGAATAAAAAGATATTTTCTGGAAAGAGTATGATGAATTATGTCAGACTTTGTGAATTAAGGCACTCTGTGATGAAGCCAAAGTCTGAGCTGCATAGACTTCAGTGTAGATTAGGAAAGAATAAAAACTTGATTGTGGTTTCTGTTTTCTTTCAACTATCAGTCACCTGTTTCTTAACGTGAATTTCATTCTCATATTATTCCTGGTAGTTGATTTGAATTTAGCATTAATAATCCTGACAGCCAGATATACTAACTTATTGCTTTAACGTGTTCTTTATGTTCAGACTTTTATTTATTTCCTTTGTGGGGACAGCGAATATTAAACTGAGAAAGACCCTTTTAGGCAACACTTCCCATGTCTTAGAAAAGATAAGAGATACTTTTGCTGTTGCTAGAATAAACATTTCCAATGTCTCTTATTCTGAAGTATATTAAACACATAAAAAGAAATCCTCATTAAAAATAATCACTAGTTTAGCTTTTTTTTTAAATTCAGGAAATACTGTGTCCTATGTCTTTTTTTTTTTTTTTAGGAACAGCAGGCAATAAGGAGTAATATAGATGCTGTTTAAACTTACATTCTAGAGAGTGGACATGGCTAATAAATGAGTATATAATAATCAATAATATAGCAATTTTAGGCAGTGAAAATGCTACTAAAAAACACTGCAATGAAAAACATCATCCCGACTTGACTTTGCATTTCTTCCCAGGAAACATGCCTTTTAAATACAAGTTGCAAATTTTGAAAGGTCACTTAATTTCTACATGAGGTCCAAACAAATGGTGATATATTATTCATTGGGATATTTTCATTGGAGCAATGTGGGATAATAACTGTTGTCCAGCAGGTATCCTAGAGTAGTTTCCTCACTCTTGGTGTCATGGTCTGAATACATTCTGAAATGATTCCATTGATATAAAGAGTGCTACAAATATCATTCAGCTCCTAAACTGACACATGTGAAATGTCTGGCAGGTGAGAATGAGAGTGTGGCAGACACAGACAAGGAGTCTAAAGCCAGAAATTAGACCATCAGATGTCTGAAAACCTATAATGCCAAATATACCACATCCTTACTGAAACTTTCCCCTATTGACATTAATCCATTTTAATACGACCAATTTCTGACTTTTTGAGTGCCTTTGCCATCTCAATGTCACAATTAAGAAAAAAGTTAAAAATACATTTACTGGCATTGCACATGTAGTATTTTATTACTCTTAGACCCTCTGCCTGTGTATGTTCCTCACAAGCACTGAAGCGTCTTACAACATGCATGGCTTTGCATGGTGTATTTAGATGTCTAGTGGCCGCTATATTTAATAAGGTCAATAGATACAACATGATCAAGGTACACGATCAACTGAAAAGGTTAAGATGAGAGAGTTTAAACAATTCATATACTGTTGCATAAAATTTAATATGGTCAATTTGGTGTGATGTTAGGTGGGAAAGAGTGTAGCTCTCTAAACCAAGCTGCAGTACACGGGAGAGGAGAATTGGGTGAGATCATAAAGGGCCAAGCAAAAACAACAAAAAATTCAATCTTGTGCCAGGCAGATTACAAATCAGAGAAGAACCAGAATTGGAGGACAAAGCAGGGTCCTGAGGACAGAAATAGGCTGCCACTAAGGGGTCATCCAGAGGAAATTTCAATAGGGCTCCCCATAGCCAGAGGAGTGAAGCAGTAGAGTAGCTGAGATCCTGTCTCTTAAACCAAACTACCTGGACTAGAATACAGGCTCTGCTATTTACCAGCATTGCGAACTAAGATGCTTGAGCAAGTTATTTAATCTCCACGTGCCTCAGTACCTCCAGTATATGCTGAATAGCTGAATCTCCACGTGCCTCAGTACCTTCAGTATATGCTGAATACAGTCTTTATTATGTTGATGTATGTTCCTTTTACACTTAATTTATTGAGAGTTTTTATCAGGAAAAAATGTTGTATTTTTTCAAATGCTTTTTCTGTATCTATTGAGATGATCATATGATTTTTGGCTTTCATTCTGTTAATGTGGTACATCACATCACATTGATTTGTAAATGTTGAACCATTCTTGCATTCCAGGAATGGATCCCACTTGATCATAGTATATGATTCTTCTAACATGCTTTTGAATTTGGTTTGCTACTATTTTATTGGGAACTTTTGCATCTATATTCTTCAGGAATATTGGCCTGGATTTTTTCTTTCCTTGTAGCATCTTTATCTGCCTTTGGTATCAGCGTAACATTGGCCTCATAAAATGAATCTGGGATTGTTCCCTTCTCTTCCATTTTTGAAAGAGTTTGAAAGGCTGGGGTCAGTTTATCTTTAAATATTTGGTTGAATTTACCCGTGAAGCCATCAGGTCCTGGACTTTTCTTTGTTGGGAGTTTTTTTTTTATTACTGATTCCATCTTTTTACTTGTTACTTGCCTGCTTGGATTTTCAATTTCTTCTTAATTCAGACTTGGTAGATTGTGTGTCTCTAGTAATGTTTCCACTTGTTCTAGGTTTTTTGATCTGTTAGCATATAATTGTTCATACTAGTCTCTTAAAACCCTTGGTCTTTCTCTGGTATCCACTGTAATGTCTTTTCTAATGTGATTTACTTGAGTCCTTTTTCTTTTTTCCTTGGTATATGCCTGGGGGTGTGCAGGTGCACAGCTAGGGTGCTCTAGCTGCAAGCGAGCCCAGTGGTGAGGGCATTTCCTGGAGAAACAGCTATATCTGGGCCATGAGCAACTGTGGGGTCCTTGGCTATCTGCCTTCACGTCTGTCACTGTCTCAGCATCTTGCTATGGCATGGGCACAGCAACAGAGGGTGGAGATGAGTGTCAGACCAGCGATGTGCAAGTGCACAACTGAAGGAGATAGCCCCAGGGGCACACCACAGCAGGGGTCAGCTTGGAGGTCTGGACTGATGTCTTACACTTGTTCAGCCACAGAGATCTGGGCTGGCTTCCTGTGCAGAACTGGGCTCTGATAGGGATAGGGGTGGAGAGGGAGCAGGGGGAAACTCGACAGTTTCTTAGAATGCAAATAACTGTGCGGTGAAACTGTTAAAATCTACAGAGGGTCCATAGTGGCTGTGCTGACCATTGGTTCCTTCAGTGGTGAAAGCTTCTGGGATTACCTGTAGAGCAGATCACTCCAGCCACATAGCTGATACGGGAACCCCTGCTCTTCATCCTCTTTCTAGCTGTCTCTATCCACCTCAGCTATGCCCGTCTCTGGATGGGGTGAAACCAAAGCAGGTCCATCAGTTTTCTTCTGGCTAGATTTTAGAATTTAACTCTGCCGTTTGGGTATCTGTAAAGCAAACTATTTCTTCATTCTCATCATTTACTCTTGCAGCCGCACATTACATGTGTCTGTATCTGTGCCCATGTAACCACCATTCCTGACCACCATAGGGTCTATAGCACAATGATAGAGGCAAATGAGTCCCCATTAATGACTACTAAAGGAACTCATGAATTTATAGAGAGGAGCCAAGTACATTTTCCCAGTTAGGGACATGCTAAATTGTGTGACTCATGGACTAGTGGGATTTGCGAGACAGAGTGGGATTTTCTGGTGATAACTTCTAATCTCTAATTTCCCCAACTCCAACACCTCTATTTTAGGTCTTTGTTGCTGTTTTGAAGTTTCAGAGCTAAAACTGAATGTACTATTATAGAAGAAGAAAGCCAGAAGGGCTCTTTTATTTTTTATTTTTAAATTTTGCATCTTTTTTGAAGGTCTAGGAAATGACCCCAAGATGCCAGCCTAAGTCTTCTCAATTGATGCATCAGAGCTTCAGCTTCTCTGCTTTTCTGGCCTGCAGCTCTTTCAGCCCTAAGATACCCAGTATATCCATCCCTTTCTAATTTTCCAGGTCATTAGACAGCAGTTTTCAGAGAATCACCAGGTGTCCACAAGGGACTTCCACAGGAGACCTGCACATCACCCATTCCAAATGGAAGATTATCAGTCACCTCTTAACTTAGGTTCAAAAGTCACAATAAAATGAAGATCTAAACACAAAATACCTGACTATTTCAGTCCAATAATTGGCTTTTATCTCCAGGATATTTTACTGAAGCCTGTAGTTTGAGGTTATTCAGGTGTTTATGTGAAACTACTTTTTAAAAACATAAATAAAAATTTGACAACTACCCAGGGTTTAACTTTATTCCAGGCAATTCAATTTCAAAATCATTTATTAAATAGCTTTGTGCTTGGAATGTTTTTCTCTCCTAGTTTTGAGGTTAAAACCCAATAAATGTTAGTTCTACATCACGATTTGCAGTTTAAGAATGAAAAACAAGTCCATGAGATTTGTCCAACACAAAAACCTGGTAGACTGTGGACGATGATGTTTTGATTGTTAAAGTAAGAGCTTTAATTCTTCCTTTCTTAGCAAAAATATGAGACAGAAAGGTGCCATTTGAGTGATGTTGAGAAAGACAGATGATTTTATCTAAATAAAGCAGCTTTTCATGCATCAGTACTACTACCCTGCTATTTTCTGTCATAGGGCCAAGAAAGTAGAAAGAGAGCCAAAGGTCTGATCTAGCAACCTAAATTCTAACCCCATGTTTCTGAGCAATGTGTAAGGCCAACCAGAAGAGTTGGGGACAGCACAGGGTTAGAAGCCTAGTTTCTCCACTTATTCAGCATGTGGTTGTAACTGAATTATTTGAACTTAGTTTTAGTTTCTTATCTATAAAACGGGAAGCATCTACATTTCTCTTTCGTGGTTACCATGATATTTAGTAATAATATTTATAACAGATATTATAGCACTTGGTAGCTGGGAAATAATACTGCTTTTTAAAAATATGTAAAAATACTTACTACTTTTTGAGAGACTGTCAAACATTCTTAGCCACTTATAAATCCTGTCACGTATAATCTCATCTTTTGCATGCTTTCTTGATCTCTTCTTACCTTCATTTACTCTCCAACTCTCAAAGAAGAAGAGGTATGATATACCCTGGATAGACACAGTTCAATTAAAAATTCCCAGCATGTGCCTGCATGATTGCATCTCTGAATGTCTGACTTAAGGTGACAAAGGAAAATAAAGGGACTCTGGTGGGGTGGGAAGGCATACTTGCTTACGAATCAGACAGATTTGGGTTTAAATCCTAGCTTTACTTCTAATATCTGATTAGTCTTGGATAAAGCTCCTTACAGAGGCTTAGATTCCTTAACTGCAAAATAGGAAATAAAAAAGGAGCTTGATTATTTGTCTAAAGTGGAATGGACATTTAAACATATTTAGCTTGCAAAATGAATTATTACTCAGTGGTTAAAAGGAAGGAATTAGCTAACTGAATATATTATAGAGTATATATCCTATGTGTACATACTATATACATATATCCTTCTAAATACTCATTTTGTGTATATGTCCAAAAAATGTTGAATGAAAAAGCCAAGATGTAAACTAATGCATATAGTTTCATGCAACTTATATAAAACATCTACTAAAAAGCTATTTATGGTTAGATGAGTGATTTATCATTATTATAAAGAGGATGATTTAAAAGTATCAGGGCATATTTTAAAGTTTTAAAATTATTAAAAATGTTTTCCTCTGTGGATGTTGGAAAGGAACAAGGGGATTGTTAAAAGATATCGACCTTTATGTCAAATATTTTATTTAAAAAATACAAGCAAATAATGCAAAATGCTACAGGGTAACTATCGTGCGTGTGGGATTATACATGTTTCTTTAATACTGTTTATGTGATCTCAGTCCTAAAAATAGTAAACAAAAAACAGAGTTTTTTTAAAATTAAGATGAGTTGAAAGAATTAATATAAAATGGTAAGTAAGTCATACTTTTTAAGAAGTGCTGTTCTTCAAAATCAAAAAGTGTCTATATATTCTGGAGATCAAGCCTTTGTCGGTTTCACTTGCAAAAATTTTCTCCCATTCTGTAGGTTTTCTTCTTGTTTTACTTCTGGTTTCCTTTGCTGTGCAGAAGCTTGTAAGTTTCATTAGGTCCCATTTGTTTATTCTTGCTTTTATTTCTTCTAGGAGAAAATTTTTGAAATGTATGTCAGATAATGTTTTGCCTATGTTTTCCTCTAGGAGGTTTCTTGTATCTTGTCTTATGTTTAAGTCTTTAATCCATTTTGAGTTGATTTTTGTATATGGTGTAAGGGAGTGTTCTAGCTTCATTGTTTTACATGCTGCTGTCCAGTTTTCCTAACACCATTTGCTGAAGAGACTGTCTTTATTCTATTGTATATTCTTGCCTCCTTTGTTGAAGATGAGTTGACCAAAAGTTTGTGGGTTCATTTCTGGGCTCTCTATTCTGTTCCATTGGTCTATATGTCTGTTTTGGTACCAATACCATGCTGTCTTGATGACTGTAGCTCTATAGTATTGTCTGAAGTCTGGGAGAGTTATTCCTCCAGCCTCTTTCTTTCTCTTCAGTAATGCTTTGGCAATTCTAGGTCTTTGATGGTTCCATATAAATTTTAATATGATTTGTTCTAGTTCTGTGAAATATGTCCTGGGTAACTGGATAGGGATTGCATTAAATCTGTAGATTGCACTATTTACAATAGCCAAAACATGGAAACAGCCTAAATGTCCATCAACAGGTGACTGGATAAAGAAGATGTGGTATATTTATACAATGGAATACTACTCAACCATAAAAACCGACAACATAATGCCATTTGCAGCAACATGGATGCTCCTGGAGAATGTCATTCTAAGTGAAGTAAGCCAGAAAGAGAAAGAAAAATACCATATGAGATCGCTCATATGTGGAATCTAAAAAACAAAAACAAAAACAAACAAACAAACAAAACAAAGCATAAATACAGGACAGAAATAGACTCACAGACAGAGAATACAGACTGGTGGTTACCAGGGGGGTGGAGGGTGGGAAGGGATAGACTGGGATTTCAAAATTGTAGAATAGATAAACAAGATTACACTGTATAGCACAGGGAAATATACACAAAATGTTATGATAACTCAGAGAGAAAAAAATGTGACAATGAGTGTGTATATGTCCATGAATGACTGAAAAATTGTGCTGAACACTGGAATTTGACACAACTATTGTAAAATGATTATAAATCAATAAAAAATGTTAAAAAAAAAATCGAAAAGTGTCAGAGACCCCTCACAGGGATTATGTAAAGGGCTACTGAAGTGAGAATCCTGCAACCACTTATTAGGAATCAAAGACTTGAATTATCACCCAATCATAAATGCTTATTATCTTATTCATCTGTCAGTCATAAGGCGAAACTATTTATATAAAAATATAAGATTTCTTCCTCTTCTCTTCCTCCTCCCCCACCTTTATTCCTCTTTCTCCTTTCTCTCCTTCTCTTGAAATGGAAAACATGTTGAGATACAACTGAACTAAAAATTAAAAGACCATGTCATTTAGAAGTACTACCATCTCATTTGAGTCAAAACATCTCAACTATAATATTTAAAAGCAATAAAAAAACAAAAACAAAAACAGAAGTTAAAAATGCTTATAGCCATTCACTTCATACCTGTAAAAAGTAAATCTCAGCCTAAAATTTAAGTTATTTTTGATCAGCCTACATGATTAGGCCATGTCCAGCCATCACCTATTTGTTATTTATTGTCTTTTTTCCTTCGACTTGATACCATTTTTACTGGCATAAAGTAGGGTTTTTATGATACTGTATTTACCATAAACCAAAGGCAACAGTAATATAAACACAATAAAGTAATGTTATTTAATTATAGTTAGATTCTATTTTCTGCAGATGGCTCTGAGCATAAGGACTCTAACTTATTCCAAAAACTGTATGATTATTAAACACTATAGAACTGACTTTTTTGATAAAATTAGGATAACTTAGTGAAAAATTCAAAGTAATTTACCATTATGCTTCCCAAGGCAAATCCCACATTGGGGAGTCACTGATATGGTCCAGAACATCAGAATATTTGCTATTCTAGATACCTTTTATCTTTTCCTGAGCAGGTACTACAACCTAGAAGAGTCTTTGCAGTATTTTCCACTTAAAAAGAAATAAGGGACTAATATCTCTACTATCCATAAAACTTTTAAAAATTGAAAAAGTGGACAAAATATAAAAACATACAATTCATGCAGAAAGATATACAACTGACCTTTAAATATAAAAAGATAATCAAATTCACTTATAATGGGAGAAATGAAAATTAAAATTATGAGATACTATTTCCTATCTGTGAAATAGACAAAAATTGACCATAAACTCTTCTAATTACATAGGACTTTTTGCAAATGTCTAAATATACTTGTAATGTATTTTTCACTGCCTTCTTTTGTGACTTGGGAGTATCACTAACCATAGGTGAATAAATATTTTTTGCTGCTTCTCTGTGTGTAGTTCAGATATGCTCAAACATCGTGTATGAGAATCACTGGAGGAATTAACAAGGTTACCGACGCCAGGCTGTATCGTACTTCCACAAACCAGAGCCTCTGAATTCTTTCTAAGCACTTCAGGTGGTTCTGATGCATCATATTTGAGAGTCACTGCCATAGCCCTTAAGAGTTTTCTGTGAAAGAAACAACTTAAACCCCAAACTCCTGTAATTAGAAATATGTATTTTTCAGATTATTGATATAAGACTCTTACTTGGAAACACTCCATGATTTTTTTCCCCTCTCCAAAGGCAATTCTGATGTGCACCATAGTTTGAAAACTACAGCTCAATCCTACTGACATTTCAATCTACATGGAAGACATTGCTATATCATATATATACCATATCTATAGCCCAACACCAGGGAAGTGTGATACTCAGCCCATATCAGAAATCATGAAATCATGACATCAGGGAAGCAGAAGAATAGCCCTACTTTCTGCCTGTGGTGTTACTGGAGGTCTCTGTGGTTCTGAAACTGTTTTTCCTCCTTTTCTTGTTCCCAGTTTCTTGCTCTTCAATAAGTGAGATACTGGACCTATCAATATAGAAAAGGGGTTCTCAACTGGGGGAGATTTTACTCCCAAAAGGACATTTGACAATGCCTAGACTCATTTTTTTTTTTTGCTGTCAAGACAGGTGTGTGTATGTGTGTGTGTGTGTATGTGTGTGCTCACCTGAACACTACTGGCATCTAACGTGTAGAGGCCAAGAATGCTACAGCGCATGGTACAACCCCTCATACCAATAGTATAAAATGCCAAAAGTTCTGCTGTTGAGAAACTCTGCCATAGAGTAATAGCTATATGTGGGTATACTCTCTTCACATATGACACTGATTCGCTGAAACTATTTTTTTGTAACACACTTAAAATGTGTTCAAGTCCTTCTCATTTTTATAATCCCTGTCCCTATCCAAGACACTACCATACTTCACCTGAACTATTACTAGTACATTTTCCACGAATAACTCAACATATGCTCCTCCAGAGTTAAAAACAAAACTAGCTGCCTGTTGCTGGCTTTAGAATGAAATTTAGACTTCTAACCATAATCTATAACATATTTTGTGATTTGACTGCTGTGTCATCAACTTGAAAACATTTTCTTTATGTTCACTATCCTCTACCCTCAATGTCCTTTGGAAATTAATAAACCATGACAAAACTTTTCCTTATTTAAAGCCTTTGTTTTTGCCCTAGAAAAAACTCCGACCCTAACTTTTGCATGCCAGTTTATAGTCAACCATGCAGAATCAACTTAATGTCCCCCAAAGGGATTTTCTATAACTACTCTATTTAAAATAACTGCCTTTAATTGTTAGTTATTGCAGATAGGTTTATATTTAATTATATATTCACTTACATCATTTCTGCCATCTTTACCTCAATATAAGCTACATGAAGAAAGATACTCTCTGTATCCTCCTTACTATTGTCCTCCCACAACTAACCCAGTGCATGGCATATAGTAAAAAAATAATAAGGAACAAATGACCTTTAGAAATATGATAGGTAACAAAACCAAAATGAAAGTGTTAAAGCAAATCATGCTGCGAAGACAAAAAAAAAATTTTGAAAACACAGATCATTCATTGGGAACAAGCCTAAAGTGAATCATTCCCAAAGAAGCAAAATTAACCCCTCCTAAAGTGAGATTTTACTTTGGAAATCTACATCAGTGTTCAACAGTGCAAAGGCTCATCTCAAAACAAATCAAATCATTGGAAGTAGTCCCATTTTTAATTAACCATCATCTCTACACCTGGATCTGCTGCATTCTTTGTTTAGTTTGTTAATTATGTTGTGTGATCTGTAGAGCAAGGCACTCATATTGAATGATTTATTGACTTAAACAATCTAAATTCTGTGTTTTTCAAGACACTTTGGGAATGCTTGAGACAAAAGAGATAATTGGTCTGCTCAGAGCATTTTAGTTCCATTTGTTCATTACTTTCACACATATAGGAACACAAAAGAAATCATTTTGTTTCATTTCTATTGATAGGTCCATAGTGTAAGCTAAATTATGTTCTTTGTTTCTTGGTGAGAAACAACTTTCAGACTATTGAAAGAAGTTTGTCTTGTGCAATTGATGTAAAATCAAACATCAACCCAGCACAGAAAAAGAAGTATATACCACTGTACTTAACAGTAATAGACACCCTAAATTGTCAATGGAGGCCTGAGAATAAAGATCAAATAAAGCACTAACTTGAAATTATTGATACTTCATTTGTAACAAGTTGAAAATGAATTTACTTTTCCCCTTTTCTAAAGAAAAGGAATTTTTCTATACATAAAAGTATGTACACTTTTTGAGGGGGAGAAGACTACTTTAAGTTTAGGTTATTTCCTGTTTAATCTTAGAACTTTGGGAAATAAAGTTTTACCCATTCCTAGGGGTATGAATTCAGAGACCAATGAGACAATTTACCCTGGAAGCTGCAGACAGGTTGGGAGATGGTAGTTTGGAGTTGCTGGTTCACAAATTTTCATTTCATTCCCTCTCAGTAAACACTGATTATGGCTATTTCTCACTCGTTCTTGTCTTCTTTTTCTCTGTTTCTCTCTGGCTAGGAAATTTTTGATTGAGACAAACTTTAGGGATTCCCAGAATGTGGACTGAAAACATATGACTCTATTATATGCCTTAACTGTTTCTTTAATGGTGGACAAAATCTTAAGTGAATCATTTCATTTTAAATGGTATGGCTGCATCTCTTCTCATCAGTATTTTGGTTTGAAAAATATTTCTTCACATCCATATATGCAAACGAAAAAAAGAAAATTACTTAAAGTAATTTGTTAATTGGAAACATATTGCAATCCATCTGAATGGGGAGGAGAGGATTTGTATAGTTATGGGCATTTTGGTAAATGAATACTTTTCTTCCCTTAAAAAGAGCCATTAACTTTATCGTCATTGAATTTTCCATTGTGACACATATCACTAAAATGATAGTATCATGGCTATGTTATATTCAGAGATATGTATTTTTCTGGTAGCTAGTGGTTAAATATTCCTCTGTCTACAGTTATTTTATGTGGATTTATTTTTTTCTACTTTATCTACTTGAGTACTTGACTTTTTTTTAACTTAAGCTTACTGCGATGAAATACACAATTCTCTACATTATTTTCACAATCAATATGGAACAATGACTTCCTACAAAGAAAAAAGAAAAAAACAAGATTACTTCTTCAACCAATATCAGTAACTCTACAAATGATCTCACCAAACATTTGTGAACTCAGGAGAAATTATTATATTCTTTTCTCCAACAAAGATCTCTTTCCCCACTGTTCTTGACAATGTTCAGTAACGTTCTGAAATATTTCCTTTTTACAGAGTTGTGTTAATAAAAACACTTTCCAGGGAGGAAAATACTTAGAAGTAAAAACTGTATTTATAATTCACAGTAAGTGAGTAAAATACCCAGAGATTTCAGGCCATGGGGTAATATAAGCCTGCTTAATATATCATAAAAGTGCCAGTTAATGCACAGAGTATGTTCCCATTGGTATTATTTTTCTCTTGGTTCCATTTTACAATTCAAACATAATTTTCTATGCAAGCCTTCTTAATATACCTATATATATATTTTTTTTGCCTATTTTTTTAAGTAGTTATACTCCTATGTACCTGCTATTCACTAGAATTTACATTTTTATTCCTTCAAAAACAATGGCATTCTTCCCACACTGTTGAAGGTCTGTGAACATAATCTACTACTGTGCTATCAAGATTAGGATCTATTTCTTTTTGTTTGTCTGCTTGTTTGTTTTGTACTTTCTCTCAGTCCTGGTATCCAAATTCATGCATAAAATCATATTGCATATAATATTTTATAAACTTTTAGTCAATATGTGATGAACATTTTTCATATAATCAACTTCTACAACATTGTAAAATCATTTAAAATAATGTCATAGGATGGCCAACAAATAGAATCTTAGACCTCCTATTTATTGAGCATTTATGAACTTTTTTGTTATTTTAAATAATGTTGTGATGAAAATCCTTTCAAAATTTCCAGTTTTATCAATAAAGCATAGTGATGTGTTACATACATCTTTTGGGAAGATTAAGTATAGTTACCATAAACTGAGAAGACTGAGAAGCGTGTTTTATAGGATGCATTGTCTCTTTTGTACCTCACATTAACTCTGTAAACATTATGGCCCACATTTGCTACATGGGACCAAGGGATTGTAGAAACTGAGTACTCTGCTCTGTGACACAAAGTTAATAATTAATAGTAATTAGTTAATAATTAATAATAGTTAATAATGGTTCTGCTACATTACCAAGATATGTCTAGTCCATTTTTATAATGGTGTACTGAGAGTTTTGTCATTAGTTTATTTCAGATATTTACATATTAAGCAGTATAACTCATTGTCTATACCAATACTACACTATTATATACACAAAGTAGCTTTTTAAATGATGCTCTTTTATTTTTGAGACAATTGTAGATTCACATGAAGTTCTAAGAAGCAATTTAGAGAGATCTCATATATTCTTTACCCAGTTTCCCCCAGTGGTAACATATTGCAAAACTATAGTAAAATATGACAACTGGCATATTTATGTATACAGTTAAGATACAGAACATTACTATCATCACAAGAATCCCTATGTTGCCTTTTAATAATCACACACTTAGTGGGAAAATAAGGAAAAGTACATCTATTCCATCTTCCTGGAAACAGAAGTCTTTTGACATTTCTTTGTAAAAAGCCTTTAACATTGAGTCAAATGCCCCAAGAATAACTTGTATTAAGGGAAATAGGATATAAATTGATCTCTGTATAAACTATAAGGCTTGCCACATTCTAAACTGATCTTGAGGGCACCTACCATGGAGTCCTGGTCAGAAGTCCTTTTCTGCATCCACTCATTAGTATGTGGTTCAATATGCTGTTTTCTAATGGGACCTAATGCAAAATGGCAATCAAATATTTTGTAAATGTTGATAGAGGAAAATAAATCACTTAAGTGCAAATAAGTATCCTATACTCACAGTACTAAATTTAGAAACTGAACAGACTCTTTTATTTGTATCAGCTACAAAATTTGGGTCAAGTTACTTCAAATCTCTGAGGCTCAGTGCCCTACTGTGCAGAACTGGAAAAAGAACTAACTCTCAAATTTATGAACATTAAGTTATAACAATAGTATCAATAGCTTGTTACCTACTGTGTGTGTATAAACAACTCAGGTGGCATGTACTATCCTACTCATTGAGCAGATTAACAGATAAAGAAATTGAGGCCATTAGGTGACTTTGTCTAACATCAAAGAGATGCTATGTGATGAGAATGGAGAATAAATACCAGAACTGCTTTCCTCCAGAGCCTTACTCTTTTCACTTGATAAACGAGAACCCATTTTGGTAAATGGATCCATTGAATAAAAGATATGACTCACTCAAGAAAAACCAATACATGGGGGGATATAAGAGCCTGTTTCCAGGGAAAGGCCAACTGGTATCTTTATACATAATAGACCTTTATCACCAAGAATAGAGGTTAGGAATAAAATCCATTCACCCAGTCTATATCCATTGATTGTCTAGTACAAGCCAGCAACTCTTATAAGTCTGTGGCTATAGAAAATTCTTCCAGTCTTCAGAAACAGCAAGTGTAAATGGCCTTTTGTTGGAAAAGGCAGTTTTATGCATGCAGTCTTTTGACCTCAGTAACATGGTGGAACACTTCCTTAACAAAAGAAATCATCCTTGCAGCCTATGCTAGGCTTGTTGCCTTGTGTGAGAGTATCTTTCCCTGTTTCAGACTCTATGTGTATCTCATGTTCTGCTTAAGCACACATGTGATACAGCACCTGGCCAACCTCATGGCTATGTCTGTCCCCTTGGGTATGTCTGTCCCCTTGGGTAAGGGGCACTGTCTTTTGTTCTGTGGTACAAGAAGGATGTGTGCAGGCCAGTGGCCCTGCATCAACTGGCAAGAGGGACCTGATGGTCATGGGGGGCCAATGCCCACTACTGAAACTGAATCTGTGCTATCCCATCTTCATGTGAGAAAAATACTGCTTCATCGAATGCTTGGCTGCATTTTGTTTTCCTTGGGGAGGAAAACAAGAGCAATGGGAAGAAGTGTTTGGACTTCTATTCCTGATATCAGGTAACAGATGCCACTTACTGGATACCTGTTCAGTGAAGAGAAAAGGAAATGCCAGGGTTGGTGGATTGCCATAAACAATGGGTGGGTGGCCAGGTTGGAGAGCTAGAGGTCATATCAGGTAGGCTGTGGTAAGTCATTTGGATTTTACTCCAAGTGTTCTGTCAATTATTTTTGAGAGCTTTAATCAAGGAGATAACCTTGTCTGATAGAATTTTGAAATGACAACCACTGGCTGTGGGTAGAAAAGGGAACAAAGGAGGTAGCACATAAATAGTTTAAGAGGCTGTATGTCATCAGACTAGTGGGGGTTAGTCTCTTCTATGGAGCACAGAACATAAGAAGGGATTAGATCAGTCTACTTACATGGGATGACTTATTATGTATAGCAACACATTATAACTAACCTTTAATGGGCCCTCACTTTGTGTTAAGCACTATTGTAAGCAGTTTACATATATTATCTTATTTAATCCACATTATCTCTGAGGTATATGCTGTTATCACCCTACTTGATAGATGAGAAATCCAAGGCACAAAGCAGTTATGTAATTTGCTAAAGGTCACACAGCTAGTAATACTGTAGCCAGAAGTTAAACTTTAAAAATATTAGCTCTAGAGCCTGTTCTCTTAATTAAGGCTGATTGTTCCCAACAACAGGCATTTTTCAGGAAAGAAGAAATGTGATTCTGACATAAGGAGGATTATTGTGTAAGGTGATCTTAAACTCTCCTTCTAAATCTGAGTCCATTCTTTCTAAAAATAGATTTTTTAAAACTATAGGGTGTTTGACCTGAAAAGAAGAATTTCTGCTAATGTATTTACCATGGGTAAGAACAACTACTTTTCTAAGTAAACAAACTTTAAATTCTATTCCCTTTTGAGCTAACATAAGCAAATTTTATACATTTTAAAAAATATAATCTTGGAAGACATAATTTATTTCTCATATTGCCATTCTGTGACCATAATATTTCATAGTTTTATTTTTATTTTTTATTAAAACAATTGTTGAAAATGACGGTAGAGCTAATGCTTGAGTAATGATTTTTACTTCCAACACCTTTTCTTTGCCTTGACCACAATATTTTTTCCAAGCCCATTTTCTTTGATTCTTGGTAAAGATCACATCACCCACGTCCTTAACAGCTGATGAAATGGTGGAGAATAAGGAGCTATCAGGGTGTCATAGTTAGACCACCAATTCCATTAGATTTCCCTTTTAGTACATAAGCTCTTCTAGAGAAATCAAGCATTATTATAAAGCTACCAATTGCTGTTTGCTCTCATATAGCTTTGTACTATTATTTTGAAACATGCATTACATTTTAGTTATATATGCATATGTTATGGGTTTTTTTAGTATTTGCATTGTAAACCTAGTGGAGTCAGAGATGCTATCTGCTTTCTTCTTTTGTTTTTTCTGTTTTGTTTGTTTGGTTTTTTTTTTTTTTTTACTGGTTATCCAAGCAACACAGTGTTTATTAATAGAAGATGAATAAAAGCAAATAATCAGTGAATAACTAAGAAAAGAAGTGACAAGACAGAATTCAGGAACCTCAGTGCTGGCATGGGTGAGGCAGTGTCAGAAAAATGATTTTGAGTCTTCAATCCAGGACAGGGAATTATCTGTAACCAATTTAGGCAGGAAGATTAGGGGAAGCAATATGGGATAAGAGCTAGATGGATAACCACAGACATCCAACTATATAATTCAAGGAGCTGTGTTTGGATATTATAAAGCCAGGATGAGAAATACAATCCAACAAAGAACTTTGACATTTAAGAAACTATTAATCAATTTGGCCAACACTATAATACAGAATTCCTACCATACTAAAGAAAATCCATTAAATAAATATTCACAAATTAACATGTGCATAGAACTTGTTAAACTGTCTGAAAATTACACATATAATATTTGCTTCTGGACTTGAAGAATCTCATAACTATTTTGTAAAGATAGAAAAATCATCATCAATATATGGGAATACATAAATTTCAGAGAGTGAAAAGATCTAAACCCACAGAAATTTACTACAGTAAATGAGATTGTCTGATGGTGTGCTAACAAAACCAAGTCAATTTATTAAGGTGAAATCCTCAATTATCTTGTTTGAGACTTCATTGATAGTATGAGAATTAATATATAAGAGATTAGAAACTGAATGTTACAGTGAAATGTTAAGTTCAAGAAATCGTTTCTAAATATAAGGTGCGACTGAACAAGCATTTATACACTAATTATTTCTAATAATTTAGGGGAGTAGAATTTAATTTCCTTTTCAGAATATCACAATTTTAAGAGGAGAATATGAAAACTAATGTACTGAGGTCTGATCATTAAATTAAAACTTCAAACTTTTGACTAATTTTTAATCTTTTTTACCATATTGCAACTAACATATCTATAATTTTTGCATTGTCATTCACCATATAGTAACACATTATAAACATTTAAACTAAAATTCCACTTCTTACAAGCTATTTTGTCTTATGCATCAATTTAAATAATAAAGTGGCAATGTGTATAATAAAGTGTTATATATTATATAGATTATAAGGCTAATTTTAGGAATTTAATCTAAATTAGATTTTTCTCAATGATAAAATATTATTTAGTTTGGTTTCAGATAAGCATGTGGGGAGAAATAAAGTACGTGACCTTGTGTAGAGTATATCTATGTGGAAAGAAATCGATGATCTTGATTTGTCTGCTTTTGTACTACCATATTCTGTGTCAGAATCTGCCTGATTTTTGTAATAGATATATTTCCATGACTGGGTATGTGGTAGATATTCAAACTCTTTTTACAATTAACTATTAAAAATTAAATTTGTATTAATTAATATCATTTATAGACAGAAGAATAATGTCACAATAAGACAGCTCAAGGAATTATCAAAATATGAAAATACATATAATCATCATTCAGATTGAGACAGAACATTCCTAGTACCCAAAAGTCTCTCTTCTGCTCACCTTCAGTTACTATGCTCAGCCTCTTCTTCCACAAAGATAATGGCAGAACTGAATAGAAGTGGTTTAAGAAAAAGACCTAGGTTTTCATAAATGACAAGTTAATTGTCCCCAAACCACTTGCCTTACCAATTTGAAATGCTACATGAATCAGTTATTATCCTTTCATTTGCTATCTCTTAAATGTATTTGTTTCTAGTATCAATACTGCATTTATTAATCAACTTAGACATATTGTAATATATGTCTTAAAAAATCTTCACTTATGACTTGCCTTTATCTGAATACATATGTCTTAGTGTTCTTGCACAGGTATTAATCTAAATGAAATATGTCAAATAAAAAATGCATGAAAATTTTATTACTGCCTGATAAAGTACAGATATAGATTAAATTACTTAAAAAGAACATTACCATCTTTACAAAATGGAATCCTCCCAATTATAACCTTTGTTTCCTTGTATATTCAAATCTTTTTTTCATGCACCTCAGTGAAATTTTCCAGTTTTCTTCATATAATCTCTTTAGGCTTTTGTTACGTTTATTTTTTAGAGATTTTAAATTTGGATTTTACTTTGGATAAGATCTTTTACTTCCATTTTATTTTCAAACTGGTTGTTATTGCAATCTTCAAAAATTATAAATTATTCTATTTTATAAGCAGCTAGTTATTGGAGTTTCAATTATTTATAATAGTTTCAAAAGTATTAACTGAATTCTTACTATTAAGTTAATAACTTTTATTTACTGAAAAAATGGTATTGATTTTGAGAGAAAAAAAAAGCCTCATGCCACCTATGAGTAATATCACTAAAAGGAATAATTCTCTCTCCTGTGCCTCTTATTTCCATTCATGCAGTTGAGCCAACATTTCACTAAAACTCTGAAGGTCGAGATTATAAAACACAAGATTTTCATATTTTTCAGTAAACATTCCTCTTCAGCTACCCAGTAAATATCCTCTCTAGTAATCTGAAAACCACTTTTTGTGACCTCAGATATGACTACAAAATTTTAACGAAAATATTCAAGGAATAACTAAATTTCAAGTAAGACTAGAGAGAGTAGTTCAGAATAGAAATGAATTAGAAGTTTTCTGGCCCACATGAATTTAGTCATTGCTCTGGGAATTTCGAAATGAGAAAACAGACTTGGATCGGGTAACTGCTCCAAGTTGAATGCCCTGAGAAGCAGACTGAGATGGAGAGTAACATGGACAAAGTTTATTAGGAAGTGTTCTTGGGGTCAACACTGGTAAAATAGAAAGGAAGCAGGAATAGCAAAGAGAGATGCTGACAGCAAAGTAGTTACAACGAAGGCCTCGGCAGATCCTTTGGAGAGCTTGGAGGCTAGGCTGGCCCTCAGCATTATCTTGTTGTCACAAGTGGGGGTATTTTTAGACTCCTGTGTGGAAAAGTCACTGCATAAAGGCGGACCCCAAGAAGACTGTGAGTGAGGCTGTTATCTTCAGCAGAAGGAAATTTCTAGCTAAGGCTGACGGGTGAGGGCTGTTTGCCAGCAGCCAGGACAACAGTTATGAGGAATAAGTTCATGGGTACTGAAGGGGGATGTGGGCAGAATATTACACTATCCACAAGTATAACCTCTGTGTCACCATGGAAAGTCAAATGGATATTAGAAGAATGAGACAGATACTTAGAAGGAAAATCCTGTAAACCACAGACTAGGAATCCAACATCATTTCCTAGCAAATAAATTATTAAGTAGACATTTCTATAGCGCTTTGAATGAATGGAAAGTGGTAATTGAGAACTAGAATGTTGAATTAACTCATTTCTATTTTCTCTGAATCTAACAGCTTAAATTGTGCCAAATAAGAAAACTGGAGCTGTAAGCAACAGTAAATGCAACAAAAAATAAACCGATTTTCCATCTAAAGATGAAAGTAAAATAATTTGGAAAAGGAAATGTACATATATGCGTAAATATTTGGTGTGTGTTTGTGTGTGTGTGTGGCTTTTGATAAGTCTTGTTTCATTCCAAGCTGGCAAAACACACCCTTGGTAAGACTTACAATTGATGTTGCAATAATGGATGACTGTCAGACTGGCATTATACAACAGTAAAGTCCTACAGCAGTGTCTTATCTTGTTATCTATCCCATTCAATCATTAAATAATGGCTTGAATAAAAGTATATTTTGCTTAAAATATTCCTTGACCATATATGTATCAGGTGTAAGGTGAGGTGATCTATGTACCATATATCATCTGAGGGCATAATGAACATATTGATGAAAATCTATAAATGATTCAATCCAGAGAGGAACAGCTCATGTATTAGATGGAAGCCTGAGAATCCCTGAAGATAAATCTATCAGCTATAATCATATTATATATCAGACAAGAGGAAGTATAATAATTACAAATTCCACAATTTGGTTCTAAAAGGAAATTCACAAGCAAAAAGATAAGACTGAAAAAATTAAGACAAATACGTGAAGAAAAATACCACCTCAAGGGTTTTAGTTTACTGTTAATTCTATACATTTCACTAGTGTTGTATAAAGCAGCTAAAATGATATTAAATGTAACTATTTTTCCCATGAATAAGACTGTAATTCCATATGAAAGAATTTTCCAGGTAGAAAGCCATATACTTTACAGCCAAATTCTACTTACTCTGTCCTGCCTTGAGCCCATAAATTATCTTTTTGCTAAGCTAGTTTGCAGTGGTTTACTGTGGCTTGCAGTGTGATTCCCTTTAATCTAGGCTGTAGGAGAATTATGAGACTTATTCCATTTTACTCTAAAAGGCAGGACAAAAATTAACCACTAACATCTCAAAAGAGAAATAATAGGATTTAGCTCACTAGGGAAGTTTCTTTAAAATGTAGACAATATGATTCAGAAAATCCTGCCAAATAAGACAATATGTTCTAAGTCACTCAGGGTGTTCAAGGAGTTAGATAATAGAAAAACTTGGAGATGATTTGGGCATCAGATGGGGAAATACACCAAATAACCTCCGAGTTACAAAGTCCAATTCTAAGTAGTAGAATTAGAATTCTATGTAGTAGAATTGAGTAGAATATTTAGGATATTTTTTGCCTTCTTTTTTATTGAAGTATAGTCAGTTTACAATGTTGTGTCAATTTCTGATATACAGCATAATGTTTCAGTCATATATATATATTCATTTTCATATTCTTTTCCATTATAGGTTACTACAAGGTATTGAATATAGTTCCCTATGCTCTACAGTAGAAACTAGTTGTTTATCTATTTTATATATAGTAGTTGATATCTGCAAATCTTGAACTCCCAATTTATCCCTTCCACCCCCTTGACCCCTTGGTAACCATCTTCTATTAAGTCTTTAGTTCACTTCTAAAGATCTGTGATTGCAATGAAAAATTTTATGATGAAACAATTATTCTGCCATTAAAAAATAAACTGTTTAATATATAGTCAGTCAAATAGCTATCCTATAGCATGCCTTTAGAGTGCCCCCTCAAAATAAAATGAATGTAGAAACAATGTTATAAAAATGCATAATTATAATTTAGGCAATTTCTGTAGCATTAAGAACATACAGTATAGGTCGATGACTTTATTCTCAAAAATGTCCAAAAGTGAACAGAATTAGCAAGAATTCAGAGAAAAGGAGGAGCTCTATGTACTGAAAGGAAAAATGTGGCAAGTTCGTAGACATAAGACTGGCCATCAAGTTGGGGCTAGGTTATACTGCCTAGCAGTTATTTTAGGGGCTTTGGGTTATATTTTCAAGGACAGTGGAGAAGTATTTCAGAGTTTTAAGTAGAGTGTTAGGCTGGTAATTGCTAGATGCTAGTGTGTCAAATCATATAGACAGATATCCTCCCCAGGAGTGGACCTCTTCTAGCCCCTCTGCCACTCAGGGTCAGAATTTTAAGATTTCACAGTCCACATCACACTTTTCAATAATAGTAATTATGAGGTTCTAAATTATTCAGAAAGAATCTAAAATGTCATAGCTGACAGTAATTTTGGAGATTGCCTACCCTAGACCTCCTATGTTAAGAGGCAAAGAAAAAGTCTAAATATATTAACCTCTGTATTAAATATATCACACACTTAGAGGGTGGATAGAACTAGAACCCCAGCATCTACTACCCTGGGCTCTTTTCATAAACCCATGCCACTAGCTATGTATTTTCATTATTCTAAAAAAAAGTTTTCATTACAATGTAATAATATCACATGTCTATCAAAATCTGCTTTATTGAACATTCTAAAGAGTGTAACAATTTAAAAATAAATGTGTTGTTGCAAAATAATAGATACAGCCTATAGTATATGCATTGACAATATTAATATAACTGATTTTTTTATGTTCAAATATCTGCATGCAGACTTATCAATTCATTTACAGCCATACGAACACTAGAAGAATGCAGTAAAAGTTCTGACATTCACTCTATGCAGAACTATCATTAGTCACTGAAGATAGCTGAAACTGTTCAGTGGAAAGCACATTGGTTTTGGCAGGAAATGATTTTATCACCATTCTTACTACTATCTAGGAAAGCTATCTGATTACCTTGTGCTCTATTTTTTATCATAATGGTAACACTGGTTAACATTTTCTTAGCACTCATTATGAGTCAAGTACTATGAATGTTTCAATATTAATGTTTCCAACTGGTTAAATATTTTAAAATCTTAAATCCTTAATCATGTCTACAATCATAGGATATAGTATTTTCATTTTCACTTTACGCACAGGAAATTGAGGATCAGGCAAAAGTTATATATAGCTAGGAAGTCTCAGGATTGGGATTCGAACTCGGGCAGTGGAGTTCTAGAGCTTGTAATTTTAAGTGCTACACTGTTTTACTGCATACTCCTAGATTCCTGTACTACATCTGAGAAAAGTGGGAACAGTGTAAATGAACTCTAGAGAAAAAAAGTTACTTTTGCATTTAAGAAAATGAGATATTGTACTTGTTTTCACATCATGTCACGGTTATGATAGAAAGTAATTTAGAGAATACACAGAAGTATTGGAAAGACCTGGAAATTGAACAAGCACTATTTTCAACATGAAATGATACACGTGATAAAAAATGGTGCGTCAGTCTCACTGCAGGCCATAGGAGATGGCAGAAGAACATAAAATCAACAGTTTGGCGTGAATATGCAGTTCCCTCAAAAATATGCCTGGGTATTTGAGGTCCTGAGGCTCAGTCTAGCTTGGGATCTACCTTTTTTCTACTACTTAACCCTTGTGACTTGCAATACTTTCACCTATTAACTAGGGATATTATTTCCCATTTCACAGCATGGCAATGAGATAGCATAAAAAGTGAAAACCATTTGGGGAACTCTAAAATGATACACACATGCCTTGTATGATTATTTTTATTAGCAATTAATTATTTAAAGCTTACAGGAAAGTAGTATTGATATGAAGCAAAAAAGAAGGGGGAGATTGCCCAAGTAAAATGCATTAATTACTCATATAAAGGATGCATATTTTAAATATATTTTTGAAACAAAAGTACAGGTGCAAATAATTCATACAGTTGACCTTCTGTATCCGCAGGTTCATCTGCAGATTCAACCAACTGTGGATGGAAAAAATTTTTTTTTAAATTCCAGAAACTTTCAAAAAGCAAAACTTGAATTTGCCACACAATGGCAACTAAGTACATAGCATTTACATTGTATTAGGTATTATAAGTAATCTAGAGATGATTCAAGTTTATGTGAGGATGTGCACAGTTACATGCAAATACTATGCCATTTTATACAAGGGACTTGAGCATCTTAGGATTTTGGTATCTGCGAGGGTCCTGGTACTCTCTCCTCCAGATACTGAGGGACAACTCTACCTATAAGCATAATAAAATGACTGGCCATACTCACATCAAATTGTGAAAAAATAGTTTTCTTGGTAATGATCTTGGAGGGATAGTAGGGTTGGAGGGTGATATTCTTTTACATAAATGTAGATACAATTATGTATACACATGTATGTATATACACATATATGGATACATATGCCATATGCATGCATACACATATAAATCATGACAGATACATGACAAAATTACAGATGATTTTCATTGTTTTGTCTTTTACATTTTTTAAGAATCTTATAAAAAAAAGAATGGTGAAGCATTATATAAAAATCTACCTATAAATAGTAGAAATACACACATACACTCTTGGGTAAGAAGAAACTATCACGCCTTTAAAAGCCTACATAGATAAGTCAAGATGCGGCAAAGAGGACATTGAGATAATATGAAAGTATGTTTCACTTGATTAGTGAAATAGAAACTGAAATATTGGAGACAGCTCTTGATTTACTTGTAAAAACTAATAGGCAACATTTATTGAACACTCCCATGTGTCAGGCATAGTCACACACAATGTCACATAAAATCCTCTAACTAATCCTATGATTGAGACACTATTATTATTCCCATTTCACGGGTGAAGGATCTATGGATAAGAGCAGTTAATTAACTCCTGAAGGTGATCCAATCCATCAGTGGCAAAACTAGGGCACATGTACAGGTCTGCCAGGTTGTAAAGACCTCAGCTTACCACTTCCTGATTGTTATAATGCTACTGACTGGTGGAAACAACAAACACATGAAAGCACACATTTTGGAGAAAAGGAAAAAACAAGGTTTTTAATACAAGGCAGAAACACTGAAAAAAATGCACTCACCACCATATATCATACAGAGTTCGCAGGGTTTAAATAAGCTCCGGGCAGGCCATTGTGAAGACAAGGGAAACACCAAAGTCCTTGAGACAAAGCGGATCAACTGTATGAGGAACACACCAGGTACTGGAAAACATTTCTGCTGCTGAACTCAAACTATAAAGCCTCTGCAGAGATTGGCTTTATGACACTCACTAAAAGAATGGCTACATGTGGCAAAGAGAGCAATGATTTAAAAAGAAAAATGCACGCTTTTTTTTGGGTTACACTCCAAGGAAATATGCCAGGTGTAAAGGAGTTAGATAGAAAAACTATGAGGATTATAGAGGCAAGTAAAGAAAGCAGTAGAGAGAGGGGGAAAAAAAAGCAGTAGAGGACTGTAAGCAGTAAGTAAGCTGGAAAGAATAAGCCACCAGAAATAGCTGCAGAAGTATTTCAGCAACCAGATTACTCCCTAGAAGGCAAAGAAAAATAGGGAATTGAGACTTGTAAAGAAAAAGAGGTAGTAACTCTTTCTGAAGCAACTGGGCAAAAAGTAAAAGAGGTGGAGGCTAGAGAAAGAAGTTATCATCATTTATGCTTCTGATTCAAAGGTTGAAAATATGAAGAAATATATTTATTTATAAAATCCAAGATGCCTCCAAGAAATTTATCTTATGTATATTAATCTTAAAAAACACATTTTTCTCTTATGAAAGAACTCTCGGATAAAAACGTGTGAAGGAGCAAGGGTATTGTGAAAAACTCAATTCTCATTACAATATAGGAGGTAGAATCTGTCACAGTTTGAACGACAATTGGTTTGAATAGCAGACATGTCCTTTAGCACTTGAAAGTAAAATTGCATCCTATTTTCTACTGAAAGAACGCTATGTTCTCCTGTGGGAAATAATTTCTGCCTTTCATAAAACCAAATGTCTGCCACCTATTGGTTCTCTCAAATTATCTCTTTGGGCCAGTAGGCTCAATTATTAAGAGTGTTATTAATAGTGAGGTAGTCTCAAAGATAAGGAGGACAAAGAAGCAATTTCCCCTGGGTCTACTCTGGAAAGATAATCTAAAGCGAATTCGGCATTACTGAAATGCTTACATCTAAAGTATCAGTTGAAACAAAGCATAAAACATGAAATGACTGGGCATCAATAGAGGGAAAAAAAGTAAATGAGATAAACTGACAATGATACTAGGCTAGATAGATCCCATATAATGGAAAGAGATAAATCAGAGATGAGACAGAGAGTGGAGGTGGCGGTGGGGGCAACTACTGTTAAAAGAGAGGGAGGCATAAGAATCATGGAAGAGAAAAATCTGATATATTGCTAGAATGAGTATCAGGAACCTAGTCAAGAGAAAGGGAAAAGATGGAAGAGTTAAATAATTTGGCACAAGGACTACAGAAGTTGAAAAATAAAACTCATCAACTTCAATGTAATTATTGAGGCACACATTTCTACGCAGTAGCCATACCCAGCCTGTATTTGGGATTATGCAAAAATTATGGGATTACTAACATGCATGAAAATGTTACTAAACCAAAAGAAAAACTCTTCAGACTACGAGGGAAAATGGGAATACTTCTATTTAATAGGCTGAGATGAATGGTAGTAACTTCAAGACACCAGATTCAAAGGATGAGAGTGTGGCTGATGTAGTCAACCCTATTCCCTTCCTCAAGTACCTAGAAAGAATATCTGGTTCCCTTTGGGGTTTAATTTCAAATGTCTCAAATCTGGTAAGTGTTGGGTGCTATGGTCTAACTTTGACGCCTTTAGGGGTGGCACAACAGAGTAAGAGAAAGTAAAAGACGTTCAATTGCTGTCACTTAGGTTCTAGAGCACAGAGAACTGCAGAGGATGAACGAGAAAATTGTGAGCACTGAAATCATACCACATAACCCTTCCATGGCTGGCTCTGGCCCAGTCTCTCCCTCAAGTGGGAGCCCCAGCTCTCACTGGTGCTGTCCAAGGACTCTCTTCATGTAGTGAAATCCCAGAAAACTCAATGGCCACTAGGGTACTAAGTAAAAGTAAGGCAATGATGGAGGAGAGCAGGGACGGAAGAAACGACTGGAAGACAGAGGATGTGGTGGGTTGAACTGTGTTCCTCCCAGAGATATGTTCAAGTATTAATCCCCAGTACCTGTGGATTTGACCTTATTTGGAGACAGGGTCTTTGCAGATGTAAATAAGAATAGATCATACTTGATTAGTGTGGACCCTAAATCCAATGACTTTGATACAGAGGCATACAGAGAAGAGGGCCATATGACAATGGAGGCAGAGACTGGAATGATGTAGTAACAGGCCAAGAAATGCCAGGAGTCACCAGAAGCTAGGAAGAGGCAAGGAAGTACACTTGCCTAAAGCCTCCAGACAGAACGTGGCCCCACTGACACCTTTATTTCAGACTTCTGCCCTCCACAATTGCCAGAGAATAAACCCTAGTTGTTTTAAGCTGGCCTGTCTGTGGTACTTTGTTGTATAGCAGCCCTGAAAAGGTAATGCAGAGGGAGAGGAAGGGGTGGGAGGTGAAGGGAGAACAGACTTAACGTTATAGCCATAAGAACACAAGTGCACAGTATCTCGCTTGACCATTAATCTATATCTACTGCAAAGGGAGTCATAAACTGTCTTGCTGTAACCATGATAGTATCAGTAGTGCCCATGTCAATAGGTTTTGAAACATTTTTGCTTTTTTCAAACTGATCAGCATAAAAATGTTTCAGTAGATACCTGTCATTTATGTATATTCATCTATGTATACAATAGACAAATGTACTAATATACTAGTATTTATTAAACATTATTAACTAAATAAAAATTGTAATTAGTAGTGGATGAAATAAGGAAAAGAGGAAGTATTATAAATTCCATTTTATTTATTAATGGAAGTCACTTTTCCCACTAACCCGATATTATGTAACATTGTTAATGATAACATTTTCAGTGACAGCAAATGGATTGTATGTGCTTTTAATTTTTTTTTTAATTTTGTTTTAACAATTTGTCCTAAAGCTTTGAGAAGCCCTGGTTCAAACTTCCTGTGTTCCAGGACCTCTTGGTCACGAGTGTAAGAACCTCAGAAAGATGTACGGATCCCCTGTTGGAAGAGGCTTTGCTGACTGTTCTTACTAAATCGTGTAACTCATTTTCCACCCTCAACAACCAGGTTATGTAAAGTTTGGATTAAAAATAGGCTAGTGAATTCCATCTTCCTTGCTGTCTGTTAGCTGCATTTTCAAAATAGTCAGAAAGTGTATATTTTCCAGTTTGATCAAAGTGATCAAAATTCATTAAACTCTTTATGTAAAGTTATTGAAACAGCTTAGAAAATCTCCAAATCTCATTTCTGAGCATAAGTGTCCAGATATGAGAAGTTTTCATAGGTGATATACTTAATATTTTTAAAAAACAAATCCATATAATAATGGAAATATTACCACACACCTGTTTTTAAAAGCTTTCTCCATTCTGTGATTTTCTTCATAAAGGTAGTAATTTTTCTCGCTCACTGTTAACACATCATTTTTACTTTGAAGATACAAATTAAGTGTGACAACAACACAATAGAGACAGCTTCCTTTATAGGAGAAATAAGTAAAGCTCTACAAGGTGTGTTTTTGGGGATACTGGAAAACAGGACTGATTTCTTCCAATAACAATACTGAAAAAGTCCTATCTACATAATGACCAGTCAATGTCTTTGTCAGGGGAGATGCCAACCAACCCTTTTCACGCTAACATAAGCAAGATATATGTAAACGTATGTATATCTATATATACTCATATTTATGTACATGTATTTGTACACGCTATATACTATATAATACAGTATACATACTATATTCATACATATATGCATGTGTGTGTATGTATGTGCATGTATATAAATGTGTGATAATTATGTATATATACATACTATACACTATATACTATGGGCATATATATATATATATATATTCTGAGAGAAGAAGGATTCTGATCAACAATCACCACCCACACCCCAGTGTCTTACACTTTGCATATAATCTGGCACTTTGACTATAATATTGCATGCAGTCCTCACAACAGTCTATGAGAAATAGGTACTATTATTACCCTCATTTACAGAGGAGGAAAATAAAATGATAAGGATGTTAAATAAGTTAAATGGCGAGGAATAAATCAGTTAGTAAGGGTTATACTAATAACAATTGTCAGGTGTTGAAATCAGAAGTATCTGATTCCAAAGCTAAGGTTCTGATATTAGCTGTATTCTGATTTCGGGTTTCAATGACAAAGAACTCAAATATACTGACATCTCTATGAATTCTTAGTGTCTCAAATGGGGTAAAATTGGAGGCTGTAGAGGAATTAGGAGTGGTTAGAAGTTGATAATAAAGCCTATTAGGATAAAAAATCCTGATTTTGCTTAGGGTTCATTCATATTTGTGATCTCTTTGTATAAATAGCTAAAATGGGCACAATTACATAAGAAATGTGAAAGCAAAAAGGACAGAAAATCATCATGCTATTGTGTGAGCTACTGCTTTGAGACATTTTCAAAACTCAGAGCAGATATATACAATGTATGTCAAAGCTTTATGAACTAGAGCAAAATAATAATGCAGGAAAGAAGGTTAAGTACAAATTACTTTTTTTTCTCCCCTTTTATTACTTTCATGTCCTGATTCAGTAACTCCTGGCATGCTCTCTGGACATCCATTATGCATGTACAAGCAAAATGTTTCTGGCACCCAGTTGCAAAAAAGCCTTCTTCTGTCTGTTTGGTTCTTTATAACATTTGGTGTATTATGAACATGAACAGTATATTTAGGACACAAAAGGGAAATTTTCTTTAAGAAGAGAGAAGGGACAGTGTTTCTCATGTAGGGCTCTCAGTACTGGTTGCCAAGAAAGCAGATGAGAAAATGAAAAACGACTGGTAAGTTTTTGTTGGAGATTTGGGACCGATGTATAATTAGAAAATAAGGGAAAAAGGAAAAACAGCCTTGCGTTCCAAGGGCATTATAGTTCAGGACACGATGTAGGTGCAGAAAAAAATGGAAACCAATAGCATAAAGAGGTCCTGAGGCACAGTAAGAAGAGCTGGAGGTCACACCAAGGGTGTGAAGAGAAGAGGGCAATAGCCAAATATGGGACAAGAGTGCTGGCAGAAAAACTGAGGACAAAGATCAGGAATTCATGTTAAGAGGACACGTGGGAAGTCGACATGAAAAATCCTATAGCTCTGATAGATGGGGCTTTGTTTAGTTTCAGCCAGTTGTACTGTGAGATACCTGAGCTTGTTTAGACTCTAGCCTTTGATTAAAAGGGATAATAAAAAGCAGAAAACACCTGAACTTTACTTTCTACTCCTTCTCCCCAACTTTCAAAGTAAAATTTTTTATTAGAAATGGAAAATGGGTTTAAAAAGTGGGCCATGAAATACTACTCAATGTTCACTTTTGTAAAATAAAATTAATTCCACTTAATTATTCACCTATCATGTGCAAGGCACTGTGTTTAACTTTAAGAGAATTATTTAATCCAATCGTCAAATCATCATTGTAGGGATATAAACAAAACTGACAATGAGTTGATTGTTTGGGTCATGGGCAGATGACCATATATTAGACCTTTCCCTTTAATTTTGTATATATTTTTAAATATCCAAAATTTAAAAAATAATTACAAAAATAAGCAACCTTAGTTATAAATTATTAACTCCATTATACTCCTGAAAAATTGAATTTGGTAGATTTAAAATGTCTTAGTCATAGTCTGAAACAAGCAATGAGTGGCAGAGGTAGAATTTCGATCCAAGTCTCACTGGTTTCAGAATGAACAGTCCTAACACTACAGCAGGAATAGCAGCATCGAATGCACAACATGTAAACTATGAGACAGCTCCCACCTCAAAATTCTCATTTCAGGTTACAGTCTAGTATCAAAGCAGGTAGAGAAGAGAGACATTCATTTTCTTTCTAGATAATTTGCAAATAATATATTGATATTTGAACAATATTTATCTCATGACATAAGTTTTATCGGATATTGAGTGAATAAATGAGTTTTGATCAATAATAATATCAACATGAGTCTCATTCTTCTAAACTGGAGTTCGTATTTCACAATATCTCAAAGTAGGGAGTTAAGAGAATAAACTCTAGAATCTGGTAGACCTGAGTTTGAATCCTTTGTCTACCACTACAGCTCTGTGAACTTGGTAAACTAATTACTCTGAGCCTCATTATCCTCCTTTACAAAATGGGGACAAAAAGGATACCTAAGCATAGAGGTCATGAAGAACAGCATAATGAGGAACTGTGAGTAAAGTTCTTAGCTAGCTGTGTAGTTCACGACAACAACTTAAAAAGTTACTATTATCATTAATATAAACTCTGTACTACAGTCTTAAGGAAATCTTCCAGAGGGGCTAATACTTTCGTGGAGTCTAAAAGATTGCAAGGGATTCCATTAGTGAAAAGAGAAAGGGGCAGCCATTCTAAGAGGAAATATCAAGCACAAAGATTTGGAAGCACGGATATTGATGGCGTCTTGTGCTATGTGGCTAGAACACAGATGACGGGAGTCATAGGAGATGAGCTTGGAAAGCTGGGTGGTAGCCATGTTGCAAAGCATGGCTTGCCAAGTGGTGTTGGCTGGAGTACACTGGCTGTCAATCTCTCTGATAAAAATCATCTGGGGTAATTATTAAGTATGAAGATCACCAGGATTTGTTCCTGAAAATTACGATTTAGTAGGTATGGATTGGAGTCCAGAAATGTGTTTTTTTTAAAAAAATTACTTTAAGTAATTTTTATCTTCAGAAAAATTTGAAAAACACTGGGTTTAGAATGTCTGTATGTTTTATATATATTATATATACATTATATATATATATATATATTATATATATTATATATATTCACTCATATGTTCTTATACTCTATAAATATATGATATCCATACAATCTACAAACAAAATTAAAATATGCACATATTCTATAACTATAAGCAGAGCATATTTATACCTATATAAATATGGAACATGCATATATTGTATATATTACAATAGGATGAGTGTCATATAGTCTATAAATAAAAACTGAATAATGTCTCTATATATTTGATGTGTACATAAAACTTTGAGGAGTAATATGTATGTATATTCTATGCATAAATGCAAAAACTATTTTTGTTATTTCTACTGTATTGATCAGTGTTCTCCAGAGAAACAGAACAAATAGGGTGTGTGTGTGTGTGTGTGTGTGTGTGTGTCTATCTATCTATCTATCTATCTATCTATCTATCTATCTATATATTCAAAGACATTTATTGTAAGAAATTGGATCACAGGATTATGGAGGCTAAGAAGTCTCATGATCAACCCTCTACAAACAGGAGACCAAGAATGCTGGTGCTGTAGTCATGGAGCCCAAAGGCCTGAAAACCAGGAGAGCCAATGGTGTAAGTTCTAGTCTGAGGATAGAAGAAGATCAAGGTCTCAGCTCAAGCAGTCAGGTAGAGAGGGTGAATTCCCCCTTTCTCCACTTTTTTGTTCTATCCAGGGCTTCAGTGGATTGGTTGAGATCCACTCACATTGGAAACTGCAACTGGATCTACTCAGCACACCAACTCATAAACTAATTTTACCCATCTCATCTGGAAACATCCTCACAGGCACACCCCGATATAATGTTTAGTCAAATGTCTGGACATCCATGGCCCAGTCAATTTGACACATACACTTAACCATCACATCTACATATAAAAAAAGACAAAATTAGGTTCATGTGCTGTTTGTTTTGAGCGGGAGTGGGAAGGGTCTATACTTTAAATCGTACGATTAAACACTTGAAAGTGAGAGAGAAGGTCTCACAAACAAAGGATAAGAGCCGATCATTGAGTGATTTGCCAAAAATTTGCTGAAATACCTTACTGAACGTTTGAGAATTCTTAACTATCACCCACTGATTCATTTAAGGGACATACTGGATTTGAGGCCTGACAAGAAAAAGTCTTCTCAGCCTTGTGTGAAAAATTCCTTTAAATAAGCTGCCACCTTATCTTCCCAATTGAATTGTGCATGTCTTCAAGGAAATGGACAATCTTTTACGTCCCTTTCATGATCTAGAATACTTTCATAATCCAACAGCATATACTCTCTACTAATTAATAAACATTAATTAACAAATTAGGAAGAGAAGAAAGGAAGTATGTTGGTAGAATTGTCACACAGTGTCAACTGAATATCTCCACTGGCTGTTTTCCCATGATGCCAAAGAACATGCTTTATGAATTAAGTAGAAAAAATCAAGTTCATCTTGTAGGAAGTAGATGCAACAACATGGATTAAAAAAATTACAAATGAAAATTAAAACCCCACAACTCCAAAACCTATAGAAGCAGTTGGATGCTAAAACACTGGAAGTCATCAACATTAGTTCCTCTTGAAAGAACTGCATGAAAACATCAAAGATACGTGCTAAGATGTTTTTGCGCACCGTTGAAGAAAATGTTATTTCTTGGAGACAGTAATTTTGTGCAATTTCATTATATAAGAAACCAGCTTTAAAAACAGAATTTCTTGAGCAAATCATAGTACTAAGACATAGCCAAGATGAAGACAAAGGTACTGTGAAGCCCAGAGATATTTTGAGTATGGATGATCAGCATTACCAGATAAGAACACCTATAAAGGAGCAGGGTCAAGAAAATTTCTTGCAGTTGATCTGGAATAATAAATTTCAACATCACCCACAGATACACATAAAACAATCAGAAAGTGTTGGTGGAGGGGATAAAAGGAAGCTTGCTTAATAGTCTTTCTTCTGGAAAAAAAATTATTCTTAAAAAATACAGCACTCTTTTACCTAACAGTGTTTTATTTGTCTAACATTGTCAAGTGAGGTAAATTAGCCATCTCCCCTATTATTACTCTTTCTAGAGAACTGAGCTGTGGTTTTAAAAGGCGATGGGAGAAAAAAAGCAATGTTAGTCTACATGCAAAAATTTCAGTGTCTTCAAATAGAAGGCAATATCAAAAACATAACTTTCCTCTGTTTAAAAATTTTAACGTAGGAGAAAGAATGTATGCGGCAGCTCTTTCCTGAAAAAAGGGAGTTTTATTTCACTTTACAAAAGACAGCTTTGTCCTTCATTCAAGGAAATTATTTTGAAACCTGGGAAAGCAGAAAAATAACTGATTCAATGAAAAATACAAACAGGAATTAACAATTATATTTAGGCAGTGTACAAATCACTTTAAAAAGGTGAAAACGGCTAAAAACATGAGGCTGGAGTTGAGTTTTAGAATTCCTCTACTTATATTCAAATTAAAAGTGGAAAATATTTTTTAAAAAAGATTTGGAGTTGGGAAAATGACAACAAAACATCCTATATAATGTTACATAAAAATCCAGAAAGTCATCAATTCTGCTTTTGATGTGCAGCTATGAACACGACAAAAATAAACAAATCAATGGGAGATCTTGTCAGTTAAGTTCAACCCCATTTAGCATTGGGTCAATGAAAGGAAAACTATGCAAAGTGCACTTACGAGGTTTCTTGAAATGGACCTGTGAACTGGGGCTACAAATTGCTGAACATGTCTAAATTGATAAAATGATTATTGCCTGACACATACAAAAGAAATGATTCAGAATCCTACAAGAAAATTAGTCATAGATTCTCAGAATCACTAAAATATTTTTCTGTAATACATAAAGATATGATGATCAGATAACGTACATTATGACAAAACGTCAAAGCAAGCGTTGACTTTGGTAATGTAAGTATTGGAAAACAACATAGTAAAGGCTGATAAGAGCCAAAAATGTTTCCTATGGTAATAGGCACATTTTAATCTCACGCCAACAAATATATTCACATATATTTATGCCAACCAGTTTCCTATCATTATAACAAATTTATGCCAAGTACACCTTGGTTTTTAACACAAGGTACATAAAAGTAAAACAAAACCCTATTTCTTGTGCTATATGCCTTTTGGAAAGTATGACTTAATTTCCCCATGTCTTCCCCTGTGCTGACTGGGTGCTTAGTGCCCAGGCCAGTAGGTACAAGATAGGTAGACAAACACTCTATAAAGGTGTGTATGGCAATTGGTTCATAGCTCAACTGGTTACTGATTTCAAGTAGTAGAGTCTATTGACACAGACTATGTTACATGAACATCTCAGGCAACAATATAATTATAACTTTGCAATTATTCACTGTTCTAATTTTTCTAAGCCATCCATATTTAGTGTTGGAGATATACAAAAATAATTTAATACATACAAAAAATACTAACCATTTAAACAGAACATTTTCAGGTGAAAACTGTTCCAAATTGGGAACACAGAGAAACAAAGAACTCAACATACATGTATGAATATTAAATAAGTTTTACTTTTTTCCAATGTTTTTCAAACAAAATATTATATTTTTATACAACTGGGAAATATATACATTGTACATAACATATCTGACCAAACACTAATCACATTCTATATTATAAACTAATTGTATACTGTACTCCATTCTAACCATAAAGTATAGTGTAATGTTTATTAAGGCCCAACGAAGATATTAATGAAGATTTTGACAACTCTATTGTGATTGAAATCTATCTTTCAATGACATATTTTACATCATAGAAGCGTAATAAGATGAAGAGATAAAGTAATAAAGAACTGCCTTGAATATATATTCTAGTATTACTCTGCTGAATTGAAACAAACTCTAGGTGAAAGTAAACAATGATGAGCTGATTGATATTTGAAGTAATTGTTATTCTTTTAAATAAAAATGCAGCCTTTTATTTTGAATAAAGGATTTTAAAAATTCATATGCTAAACGAAAGCTTTTAATTGATCATGTTATTTAGATAATAAAATATCTTTAGTGCTTGATGGCAATGATGTTGATAGTTGAGGATGACAGAATACCAAAATGGAAATACATCTTAACAATCACAGGCTCTCTACAGTTCAAGAACAGGGATGTGTATGTGTCTCTCTCTCTCTCTCTCTGTCTATCTATTGAGAAAGATAGAGGAGGGTAGGTAAAAATGCCCCACATAACAATTTTGCCTATGTCTGGTCATGTGAGAGAAAATACTTCCAATTAAATAAAATTATCTTGAACTTAAATAATTTCTAAATACCAGCCAAATTTATAGGAAGAAATTAACCCAAGTATATGAGCATAACATTTAATTACAACTCAGTATTTCCAGTTATTTTATAGTCAGATTTCAAATCTTTAAAATTGAAAATTCTTCATGCCAATATATCTCTAGCTAATTTTAGATGAAGAATGCAGTATGATCAACAAATTAAATGCCCTCTCAGAGTCCAAAAATATAATGTGGTTTCCTTATTCTTATCTTTTATTGTGATGCCAAAAAATTTGTTTATATTACCATCATCATAAATAGAAAATTGTAATTCTCATTTATATTAGCTCTTAAAACTATGTATTTCGTTAATATTACACACTGTGAGCACTAATTACAATAGTCTAGCTATGGAAGCAATCCAAGTGTCCAGCAACAGATGGATAGATGAAGATGTACTATATCTTTATCTATCACATACACATACAGACACACACACACAACACACACACACACACACACACAATGGATTATTACTCAACCATGAAAATGAATGAAATTCTGCCATTTGCAGCGACGTGGATAGACCTAGAGAATAATTTGCTTAGTGAAATAAGTCAGACAAAGAGGAACACTGTGTATGACTTATATGTGGAATCTAAAAAAACAATACAAATGAATGTATTTGGTAAAACAGAAACAGACTCATAGGTATAGAAAGCAAATTAATGGTTACCAGAAGTGAGAGGGAAGGAAAGAGGGGCAAGTGAGGGATAGGGGATTAAGAGATAGAAACTACTATGTATAAAATAAATAAGCAACAAAAATAAGTACAGGGACTTATAGCCATTATCTTGTAATATGGAGTAAAAATACTGAATCACTATGCTGTACACTTGAAATTAATACAGTATTATAAATCAACTATACTTTAATAAAAATATTAAACACTGTGATTTTAAGAAATATATATTTTGGAGAACGATATTTTAAATCCTGAAAGCAATTAAATATTTTGCAGCTTCTTAAGTAGAAAACAGTGCATTCTGTAGATTACCATATTTATAATGACACCTCTATCATATTCCATATTGAGGAAGGAAAGGAAGGTGACCCAAGAGATTCAGAACATAGTCAAACATCATTTAAATGGCTTTTACAACTGTTTGTGCATTTGCACAATCACAAAGTTTGAACAACGTAACAGCATTAGTATTCAATAAAAGCAGATATATTCAGTTCTTGTATTTGAGTGAGTGAATAAAATATTCAATTCCCCAAAAGTATTGAAAGACCAAGGTACTCTGTGATAACTTAATAATGTCCTTTTGTGAGGCAGGGCAGTAGCTGAGTCCTCACACTAATGAATTTAAAATCATGAGTAAACACAATAAAAATCTCTTTTATTCTAAAGAAATAATGGATAATAGTTGCTTCTGTCTGTATAAAGTTGAGCTGCATAAATGGAAATGCTGAAATAAAAAGTCTTACACTTGTTCTATTTACTTTATGTAGTCATTTGGTATGTATGCATTCCAACAAAACTTTCTGTAAGTTTTAGTCATGTAACAGCCATTAAAAATTGTCCCAAACTGTGACTTCTCTCCTAAAGTGTATTTTGCCTTCTTAAAAAAGTCAGTACAAGAGGAGTGATGTCACCAAAGAGTAGCACAAGTTGTTCCTGCCTTTGCTCCTCTCACAAGAACAACTAACAACTATTCATGGACAATACAGCACTGAGGTAAATGCCAACGAGCCTGAAGCACTGCTTTGCACCATAGTGACTGAGACATACTGTATTAGAAGGGTAAGAGGAGCTGACCCACAATGGCCCTCCCTCAGCTGGCAGGGCACCATGTTGTGAGGCCTCTCTTCAACCAAAGCCTCTTCCATTGGGAAAGAGCTTGAGGTGAAATACAGCTCTGCTTACAGTGGCACTGAAACAGAGAGCACAGCCAGTGGCTTTCTCTGTCTGCAGAGCAAAACTGGTGGCCTCACCTGACCAGGAATTCAGTGCACATTCTTGCCTTATTTGGACAATGAGCCATGCAGGTCCTGGGTCCCGCCCTGCTGCCCTTCCAGGGCAGGAAAGCTAATTTGGAGCCCCACTAACTGCTGAGTTTAGTATCTAAGTCCCTGACCAGAGAACCCAGGCAGCTGCAAAGCTACTCCTACAGTCTCACTTGGGCAGGGAACCATGCCAGCACTCCTATCTAGCTGATCTCAGCCAGTGGTACACTTCCCCAATCTCTAACCTCAGTTCAAACAGTTACCTCGCCCCAAAATAGATCCTAATAGCAGGCTCCATCTGCCCAAGGATTTACTAGCAGAAACCCAAACTAAGCTGACTGGTGGAGAACTATTTCTGCCAAAGCAAGCCTGCACAGCATGGAAGAGGATACCATATATTCAAATGCACAGATACCAACATAAGGAATTAAGAATCATGAAAAAACAGGCAAATATGAGACCAAAAAAGGAAACAAGATTCTAATAAATAATCTTAAGGAAATGGAGAGCTATAAACTGTGAGACAAAAATTTCAGAATAGTCCTTTTGAAAAAGTTTAGTGAACCACAAAAACACACAGACAACCAGAACACAATTAACAAAATGGCAATAGTAGGTTCTTACCTATTAATAATCATTTTAAATGTAAACAGATTAGTTCTAAGCAAAAGACACAGAATGGCTATATGGATAAATAAATAAGATCCAATAATATGCCACCTAGAAGAGACACACTTTAGTCTTAAAGTCACACATAGACTAAGAGTGAAGAGATGGGAAAAAAAAATTCAAGCAAATGGTAACTGAAAAAAGCAGGGGTGGCTATACGTATATCAGATAAAATAGATTTTAAACTAAAAATACTAAAAAGAGACAAAAAGTTATTATATAATAATAAATGGGTCAGTGTATCAAGAAGATGTTACAGTTGTAAATATTTATGCACCCATCTTTGGAGCACCTGAATATATAAAGTCAAAACAAACAGAGCTAAAAAGAGAAATAAACAGCAATACAATGAATGTTGGGGACTTTAATACCCAACTATCAACAATATGCAGATCATCAAGACAGAGAGAATCAATAAGGAAATAGTGGATTTGAATAGCACTGTAGATAGACCACATAGACCTAACATACATATATAGGACATTCCATTCAACAACAGCAGAAACCACTTTCTTCTGAAGTGCACATGGAACATTTTCTAAGATAGACCATAAGTTGGTCACAAAACAAGTCTTGGAAAATTCAAGAAGACTGAAATCATACTAAGTATCTTCTTTGACCACAATGGCATGAAACAAAAAATCAATAATAAGAGGAAAACTGGAAAATTCATGAATACATGTAAATTAAACAACAGTCTCCTGAACAACCAGTGGATCAAAGAAGAAATTCAAGGATAAATGAAAAAGTCTCCTGAGACAAATGAAACTGAAAACACAATATACCAAAACTTCTGGAATGCAGCAAAAGCAGTTCCAAAAGCGATGTTCACAGCAATAAATATTTATATTAAGAAGCAAGAAAAATCCCAAATAAACAATCTAAATCTATAACTTATGAAACTGGAAAAAGAAGAACAAACTCAGCCCAATATTAGTAGAATGAAGGAAAGAGGGATTAGAGCAGCTTTTTTTGGTCTATTTTTTTTGGGGGGGGGGAGTAGGTAATTAGGTTTGTTTATTTATTTTTAGGGGAGGTACTGGGGATTGAACCCAGGACCCTGCATATGCTAAGCATGTGCTCTACCACTTGAGCTATAGCCTCCCCCTCAAGATTAGAGCAAATATTATTGAAATAGAGAAGAGAAAAAGTAGGAAAGATTAATTAAACTAAGAGTTTGTTTTTGAAAGATAAACAACATTTATTATCCTTTAGCTAGACCAGTAAAGAAGAAAAGAGAGTGGACCCAAATCAACAAAATTATAAATAAAAAAGGAGACATTACAGTTGATACCACAGAAATACAAAGAATCATAAAAGGCTGCTGTAAACACCTACACATCAGCAAACAGGACAACTTAGAAGAAATGGAAAAATTTTAAGAAACATACAAACTGCCAAGATGGAATTAGAAAGAAATAGAAAGTTTAAATAGATAAATTACTAGTAAGGAAATTGAATCAGTAATCATGAATTTCACAATGAACAGAAGCCCAGGACCAGAAGACTTCACTGGAAAATTTTACCAAACAAGTAAAGAAGAATATTAACACCAGTCCATCTCAAACTCTTCCAAAAAACTGAAGAGGAGGAAACACTCTCAAACTCATTTTAGGAGGCCAAGGCCAGAATTACCCTGACACCAAAGCCAAAAAACAAACAAAAGAACCCCCAAACAAACAAACAAACACAAACAGGAACAAAAACAAAACAAAACAAACACTACCAGAAAAGAAAAATACAGATAAATATCCCTAAAGAATATAGATACAATGATTCTCAATAAAATAGTAGCAAAATTAAGCAATACATTAAAAGCAGCATTCACTATGATCAAGTAGGATTTATACCTGAGATGCAGAGATAGTTCAATATACATATACCAATAAATGTGGTACATCATATTAATAAAGTGGTAGAAAAAAATCATATGATAATTTCAACAGACAGAAAAAATATTTGACAAAATTCAACAACTTTTCACAATAAAGACTCTTAAAACATTAAGTATAGAAATAACAAACCAAATAAAGGCCATGTATGATAAGCCGATAGCTAATGTCACACTCAGTGGTGAAGGGTGGAAACTTTTCTTCTAAAATTAGTAACAAGACAGGATTGCCCAATCTCCCCACTATTATTCAGTGGTACTGGAAGTCCTTGCCAGAACAATTAGGGAAGAAAAGGGAAAAAGAAAGGCATCAGACTTGGAAAAGGAAAAGTAAAGTTGTCTGTGTTTGCAGATGGCATGGTTTTCCATAGAGAAAAATCTACAGACTTTACTAAAAAACTGCTGGATATAATCAATAAATTCAGTAAGGTTGCATGGTACAAAACTAATACACAAAAATCAGTAGCATTTCTACATACTAACAACAAATTATCTGAAAAAGAAATAAAGAAAATGGTCCCATTTTTAAAATCATCAAAAACAATAAAGTACTTTGGAATAAACTTAACCAGGAAGTGAAAGAGCTCCACTCTGAAAGCTGTAAGACATTGATGAAAGAAATCAAAGATAGAAATAAATGAAAAGGTATCCTGTACTCATGGGTTGGAAGATCTAGTATTATTAAAATGTCTGTACTACTAAAAGCCATCTATAGATTTAATGCAACCCCTATCAAAATTTCAATGGTATTTCTTACAGAAATAGGGAAAAGAGTCATAAAATTTATATGGAACTACAGAAGACCCCAAATAGCCAAAACAATCCTGAAAAAGAACAAAGCGGGAGGCATGATACTTCTGATTTCAAGCTATACTATAAAGATATAGTAATCAAAACAGTAGGGTACTGGAATAAAAACAGACACGTAGATCAGTGAAACAGAGTTGAGAGCCCAGAAATATGCAGTCAACTAATATTTGACAAGGGAGCCAAAAATACTCAATGGAGAAAAAAATAATCTCTTCAATAAACAGTGCTGGGAAAACTGGATATTCATATGTAAAAGAATTAAACTAGACCTCTATTAAACCACTTACAAAATAATTCAAAATGGATTAAAGACTTAAATGTAAGATGTAAAACTATGAAACTCCTAGAAGAAAATGCAGGGGAAAAAACCTCCTTAACATCAGTATTTGGAAATGATTTTTGGGGGGGTATGACACCTAAAGCACAAACAACAAAATAAAAAAACTAAAAAATGGGACTACATCAAACTTAAAATCTTCTGCACAGAGAAAGAAACAATCAACAAAGTAAAAAGAACCTACAGAATGGGAAAAATATTTGCAAACTACACATCTGATAAGAGGTTAACATCCAAAACATATAAAGAACTCATACAACTTAATTGTTAAAAAAAAAATCCAGTTCAAAAATGAGCTAAAGACCTGAATAGACTCTGCTTCAGGGAAGAGGTACAAAAGCCCAACAGGTACATGAAAAGATGCTCAACATCACTAGTCATTAGGGAAATGCAAATCAAAATCAAAATGAGATATAACCTTACAATTGTTAGAATGGCTATTATCAAAAACACAAGAAATAACTAGTGTTTGCAAGTATGTTGGGAAAAGGGAACTCTCATATACTGTTGGTGGGATTGTAAACTGGTATAGCCGCTATGGAAAACAGTATGGAGAATCCCCCCCAAATTAAAACAGAACTACCATATGATCCAGCAATTTCACTTCTGTGAATATATACAAAGGAAATTAAAATACTAATTCGAAAAAAATCTTCACCCACCCTGTTCACAGCAGCTCCATTCACGATAGCCAAGACATGCAAACATCCTAAGTGTTCATGAACAGATGAATGGAAAAAGAAGTATGGCTATAGATACACCGTGAAATACTATTCAGACATAAAAAAGGAAATCCTGCCATTTGTGACAACATGGGTGGACCCTGAAGGTATTAAGCAAAGTGAAAGATTTCAGACAGGGAAAGACAAATACTGTATGATCTCACTTATATGTAGAAAACAAGTAAACTTACAGAAAAGTGAATCAGGGTTTTGGTTCAGAGACAAGGCTTTGAGGCAGAGTAAAGTGGAGAATGGTGGTTAAAAGGTACAAGCTTCTAGTTACAAGATAAATAAGTACTAGGGATGTGATACACAACATCATGAATCTAGTTAATTTTGCTGTATGGTACAAATGAAAGTTAAGAGAGTAAATCCCAAGATTACTCATAACAAGAAAAAAACGGGTCTTTTTTGCTGTCTTTTTTATTATACCTTATGAGATGATATATGCTAACTAGATTTATAGTGGCAATCATTTCCAATATGCCAAACCATTATGCAGTACACCTGAAACTCATATAGCAATGTATGTCAATTATATCTCAATAAAACTTGAGAAAAATAAAAAATAAGTGAATAAACAAGTTAAAATTTTAGTATCTTGGAAGAAACAATAGTAATGCATTTTTAAACTTACTGATGTGCCTATTAGCAACACTTTCAACTCTACATTGTATTATCTTTTTAGCAAGGTCCTAAACTTTCCTAGTCTTTTGAATATTATCATCCTAATACGGTATTTCTCAATGTCTGTTACATATCTTCAGTGTTACTGGATCATAAACTTAACGTTCATTGAAATTGGTGAGCTAAATGAAAACAGAGCTTATATAGCTACCATTTGTACCAAGTTGTACAGGACAAATGTAATGCCCTGAATATATAACTTAGATTTAATTTTTATAACACCTGAAGCTTTGTCAATTAAATAAGTGACAAATTAGGAAAATATGAATGTATTTTAAACCACACATCTTAATTTTGGGTTTAAAATGTATAATCACTGCAAGAACCTCTCATGTTAGTGAGACGTCCAATTTAAATTAAAATGCTTACAATCTATAGCATATTTTTGTCCATTTGTATACAATAAATTTATTGTATTTTTATATTAAGGAAACATTAATCTGCATGTAGAAAACTTAGAAAATACAGAGAAGCTCCTAATAGAAGGAAAATAATAATTACGTGTAATTTCACCATTCACAGCATATTTTAGGCTTGCTTCAGTTTCTGTAGCGTCTTAAAGCACCTAATTTTGACCTGCTTCTCATTTCCTCTGTATCTAGGTTTCACGCTGCCTCTATTATACTACGTTTATCTAACAATATGATTTTTGTCACTCAGCTCTATTTTTTAAATTCCTCCTGCTCTTGAGTTGGTCTTTAAAAGGCAATCGAAACCTTTCTCTCTTCCAGAAAGGCTGAGAGGTCTTTCACTGTTTTGAGCATCTCTCCCAGAAGAACCAGAGGAACTTTGTGTCAAAGCCAATTCCAGTAAATTTTCCTGGAAGCCATTCTGCTTACACTCCACTTAGGTAGAAATCTTGAGAAGAGTCATTTCACTCTCAATGTGCATCTTGGCTTTGATTGTAGAGACCTAGACTCCACTTGAGGGCAGAGACTTCTCACTGTCACAAATATTAAGTGATTTTCACTCCTCCCTGAGATTAAGCGTGACATTATCTTGGCAAGTGGTAGTGCTATTCTTGGGTCTCTGAATAGCACTTTTCCTTAAGGGGCTCATGCTGGTTCCCTGCGTGAACTTTCTGGCTCAAAGCACAATGTTATTGATTGGTTTGTATGACCCAAAGGTCTAAATGGTGCATGTTTTATAACTCATGTTGGAAAGAAATGACACAAAACCAGACAGAGGATGTATATACTATTTAAAAGCATGAAGAAACACAGCCTCACTTATTACGGAAACCCATAAAAGCTACTAACGTGTGTGTGCGTGTGTGTGCGCACACAAACTTATAGGCATGTCTTGGAGATATTTTGAGTTTGGTTCTAGCCCACCATAATAAAGCAAATATCATGATAAAGTGAGTCATAGATTTTTTTCTCAGTCCTTATAAAAGTTATGTTTACACTATACTGTAGTCTACTAAGTGTACAATAGCATTATGTTTAATAAAATAATGTATATACCTTAATTAAAAATAATTTATTGTTAAAAAATGCTAATCATCATCTAAGCCTTCAGCAAGTCCTAGTAGTAACATCAAAGATCACTGATCATGGATCACCGTAAAAATATGATAATAATGAAAAAGTTTTACATAATGCAAGAATTACCAAAATATGACACAGACATGAAATGAGCAAATGCTGTTGAAAAAATGGCACTGACAGACTCACTAGAAACAGGGTTACCACAAATCTTCAATTTGCCAAACACAAAATATCTGTGTAACACAATAAGGCAAAACACATAAAAGAAGGTATCCCTGTACTTTAAAATATGTAAAATATACACTAAGCCCTTTTAAACTTTTTTTTCCATTGAAAAGTTAATGGTAGAAATCTCAAGTTAAGAACAAGCAGTATACTTTAACTTGATTTTTTAAGTGTTGAAATGAATGGTCTGCAAAACATTGTATACAGAATTTTCTTTCTTTTGTAATGCTACACGGGTCTGTTGGTCTACTTAATGAAGCCATTTTGAGAAGCCATGGGTACAAAACAGAACAAAAATTAGAGCCAGACACTTGGAAGTCACTGTAATATTGTGATTCAATGTTTTCATTTCAGAAAGAATTAAATAAGCAAAAGGATCGGGGACTCGTGTGATAAGATTTCTGCCCTGCTTCTTGTGCTAATTAGCTCAAAAACTTTGGTCAGTCTTCAAGATGTCTGTGCCTCCATTTCTCTAAATGTAAAATGAGAGAGGATGACCAAATGATCTATAAATTCCCTTCTATCCTTATAATTCTAAGAGTCTGTGATTCTGTTTCTATTATCCAAGAAAAAAATCCATCCATTACGGTGAACTTTAATTTCAACTTTAGAAGAAAGAGGTTCTATGGGATATGATACCTTCCCATAGCCCTGGGTAAGCTGATTTAAGATAACTTCTTCAAAGGCCAATATCTTCACAGGTGAAATGAGAATAATTTCATAGATCTTACCAAGCTCAGCGTTCTCATGGTATTCTAGTGAGCAAAAATAAGTGTAAAGACACTACTAATTTTAAATTTCAATGCAAATATGACATTTTTTATATGTATAGGCCGATGTATATATGTCAAATGTGTACACAGTAGTACTTAATATTTTCTCCTTAACTGCCAATATGCTTGCCGGTCAGGTGACTGATGACTACATTCTACATCAGGGACCTAATGGGCGAAGTAAATAGACAACACCAAATAGATCCTTACTATATGGCACAGAGAGGTCTGGACAGAAGGTAAAATGGAAAGTTAGAGCCTGTGTGAATAAAATTAAAACTTTCCTTTTGAAAGTGTGACTCAAACTCTGGGTTGCTTCCTCATCTGAAAAACAGAAAAAGCTTGACTATTATCAGAGTTGATAAACTATGGCTCACTGGCCAAAGGCAGGTGCTGCCTGTTTCTATGAATAAAGTTTTATTGGAACACAGCAATGTCCATTTGTTTATGTATTGTTTATGGCTCCTTGCATGGTAAAATAGCAGAGTGGTGGAATAGTTGTGACAGAGATCATACCACCTGTAAAATCTGAAATGTTTTATTATCTGACATTTTACTGAAAAAGTTTGCCCACTTTGGTTAAGATGGTCACTGTTCTGTCTTCCAGCACCTGGTATCCTAGGACAAAAGTTACCTTATCAAAGTAAATGGATCGGTTAGATGTAGTTGAAACCAAGTCCCAAAAAAGTATTTTCTCTTAAGATAAGAGTCCACCAATTAAAGACCAACCTTCCGTGCAGCCAGGTGTGGCCATATGGTTCCCTTCTGTCCAACGGCACATGTCACTCCACAGGAGTGAAGTGATACGTGCAATTTTTAAGTTGAGTTCTGAAAAAGATTCTGCTTGCCTCCCAACCACTCTCTCCTGCCTCCTCCTGGTCTCCATGAAATCGTTACAAATGGATCAGACCTCAGATTTACAGAGATAAAAGAATACAGGACCATTCTCCATCTTTAAAACTCTTTCACCTTTGGATCATTATGTGAGAGAAATAAACTTCTTTGTTATTATATAAACTTCTGTATTTTGGAATGTCTTTGCTTTTTTTAATTGAAGTATAGTCAGTTCACAATGTTGTGTCAGTTCCTGGTGTACAACATAATGTCTCAGTCATACGTGTATATACGTATATTAGTTTTCACATTCTTTCTCATTATAGGTTGCTACAAGATATTGAATATAGTTCCCTGTGCTATACAGAAGAAACCTGTTGTTTATTTTATATATAGTAGTATCTGCAAATCTTGAACTCTCAAGGAATTTATCCCTTCCTACTCCCTTTCCCCCTGGTAACCGTCAGTTTGTTTTCTATGTCTGAGATTCTGTTTCTGTTTTGTAAATAAGTTCATTTGTGGGAGGTGGGGGGTGGAGAGGAATGCCTTTCTTAAAGCAGCTTAGTGACACACTAATACAATGCCTGTTGTCCTAGATTAATTATTCATATCACCCTCTTTCATGCTCAAAAGTGTCCTGGGATGGGTGACAAATGGCCCAGTCATCTTAGCTCTGTACACACAAGAGGTTATTTTTATGTTGTGAGCTCATTTCCCCACCTTGGGAAATATTTTGCCCCAACAAGTAATATCATTCAACTACATTGTTTATTATAAAAAGTATTCTCACCTTTGAACAACCTGAAGGGCACAGACTGTTGCTTTTTTATGTTTTGAAAGTGAAACAGGACAAACTCTACAAAGCTTTTGAAGATAAAGGCACATGACAAAAAAGCAGCTCAGTACAATCCTTATTCTCAGAAAAAAATAGCTCTTGGAACTGTATTGTCATCGCAAAGTTGCAGAGGCTTTCAACTTGAAGATTACCTGCCTATCAAAAAGCAAGAAAAGCCAACAGTTCCCCTGAGACAGCAAAGCCATGGCCAAGAATTAACCAAAAAGAGCCAGGGAGGAGACCAGCTCTGGTGTGAGAGGAGGGGAAGACTTTTGTGTATCAGATCCCTTGTGAGGATGGAAGTAAATAATTCTTCAGATTGTAAAATTTCTTAAAGGTCTTGACCAGAAGGCAGAAGTTCTATGATGCAAAGCTGCAAACTGGAACTAGGAAGTAAATGTTGGACAAGACTGAGGTGCACAGTCCTGCCCCTGTTCTGGAATGTCTGAGCTAATACCACCGTTCCCCCTCCCTCGCTAGCAAGCTTTACCTCCTCACTGTCTGTCTTGTGCGTCACGACTAATTTCATTGCACCTTTTATTCTTGTTTTGGTCAGTCACTAGGAATCTCACATAATCCCATGATTTCATTTCAAATCTCTCTCTATGCATCCCCTTTTCTGTGTCCTGCTCCTGCCACTCTCCACCCTCAAAACCTTTCTGCACTGAGTGCAAGAACTGAGGGTCAGAGAGGAGCAAAACCTCCTACTTCTCAACCTCTCATACGACGGTTAACTTCACCTTCTTTCTCTGTGACCTGACTCCCCTATAAGGAGGCTGCTTGCCTGCAGTTCTCTGTTGGTGGATTTTTTTTCCTTCCGTATCCCTGTTTCTACCTGGAGGTGTGCAAGGGACCTCCTCGCTCCTTGCTGTTGCTTTCAGACATCAACCTCCCTGTTACCTACTAAAACATCCACAGATTGAAGTTTCAACCATCAGACTACACCACCCGTCACCCACCCTTTCTTAGCCATTCCACAATATTATTTCTTGGAGATTTTTTTTTATCACCTGGCTGACTATCACTTTCTAAAATTACCCCTCTCAATTCTTTGTGAATTAAGTATACCTGTGAATGATTCGTCTAATTCCCTGGCCTCTCAACTCTTTCATCTCCTTTACTCCAGGGATCCCGCCCTTCCCAAACACAGGTCCTCACTCTCACTGATGTTTCTTGGGTCTTTTTATTACTAGTAACTGCTTGATAATATCAATTTAACTACCCCATTCACCAACTAACATGTATCTTTTTATTTTTCTCCAGTTTTATTGAGATTTAATTAACATATAATATTTTATAAGTTTAAAGTGTACAATGTGTTGATTTGATACGCTTATATATTGCAAAATGATCACCACCATAGCATTAGCTAACAACTCCATCATGCTATTTAACTACCTTTTTTGTGGTAAGGACATTCCCTATCTTTTTAAACCTACTCCCTCTAACACACTGTAACATTTCTTCAACTACAACCACAGTCCTCCGAGCCTGCCAACTTTTTACTCTTTCTCACCCTGCTCCTGATCTTTCCTCTTCTTGAATGAGCCTAGTTAGATTCCACTACTAATTGTAATAGTAGTTTCTTTGCATATATACCCAGCTCCTTTTCACTTCACTCCATCAGTTACCCTTACCCTGCAAAACCTCAACCTTGGTTAAGTCAGTTTTTCCATGTACTCAGCACAAATTGGTTGAAGAAAAACATGCAATGTATTAAGTGCGATTACTTTTCTTGACCACTAACCTCAGATGATCCCTTAGTGCTTTTTTTTTTTTTTCAGTAAACACACTGTGGCACAATCCAGCCCAATGTCTGGTTTTACAAATGATGTTGTACTGGAACACAGCCACATCCATCTGTGCTTATATATTGTCTATGGCTGCCTTCACTGTAAGGCAGAGTTGAGAAATTGTGACAGAGTCCAGACAGCCCAGAGTCTGAAACATTTACTATCTGGTCCTTCACAGAAAAATATGCCAGCCTCTTCTCTCATCCATTCACTCCCCCATTCTTCTAGAAGACGATTTAAAATCTTCTCCTGCTTCCCAGCTTTTCAACGTTACCTCCCAGACCCTCACCTGAAGCCCTTGTTTCTGATTTTATTTAGCAAAAAAGAAGCAGGAAGCACGGAAAATTCACATTACAACCACTACTTTTCCTATCTACTAGTGTCTATGCCAATATGATTGACAATTTCAATTCTAATTGAAAATTTTTCTTTTGTCCCTAGAGATCAATATACATGCTCACATTGGCTCTAGATCTTCTTTCGTCTCACCCACTCAAGACCGTCACTCTAGCAATTACCACTTTCTTGAGAAAATCATCCATCCTTTTCCCCCTCTCTACTGGATCATTCTCAATAGTACACAAACATGCTGTAAGTTCTTCCATCTTCAGAATCTCTTCCTTTGATGCCCCCATGTCCTTTCTGCTATCAACTCACTTTTTAGTTCTCCTTTATCAAAAAGCTTCTCAAAAGAGCTGCCACCACGCCTACATTCTCTCCTGAACTCATTCCAACTGGACTTTTATTTCCATCGCACAACTGAAATTTCTCTTGTCAGGGTCACTAAGAACCTCCATCCTGCTAAATTCAGTCATCAATTTCCAGTCTCTTTTTTTTTTTTTTCTCATACTTGATCTATTAGCAACACAGAGTGAATCCCTCATTCTCCAAACTCTTGCTTCAGCAGGCTTCTAGGACATCATATTTTTGCTGATTTTCTTCCTACTTTACTAGATGCTCTTCTTCCTCTCCCTGACCCTTAAACTTCAGTGTGCTGCAGGCTTACTTCATGGGGCTCTGCTATCTCTCAGTCATCTCAGCCGCTCTCATGGCTGTCAGTGCCACCTTGATCCCATGATTCCCAGACTCTCCTCCGAGTCCCAGACTTGTACAACCAACTGTTGACAATCTTCTCAAAACAATCATATGTTCAAAATCCAACTCCTGACATCTATCTTCCACCAAAACATGATCCTCCCACCAATATATCCCATCCCAAACAATGGCAATTCCTCCCGTCTGGTGGCTTTGGTTAAAAATGTTTGATTCAGTTTGATCCTCTTTCTTTCATACCTTCTTATCTCAGAACCCAAGTCTTGACATTGGCCTGTAATTCTCCTTCTGACCTGGTTTCCAGTGCCTCCATGACTCACCTCTAACTACTCTCCTCCTTGCCCAATCTGTTTCAGTGTACGGCTTTTGGTTTGAACATCTAGGAATGTTTTGACCTCAGGGTCATACAATTTATTCCTCATCCCTCTCCTCTGCTGACAGTTTATAACACCATTCCTGCTTAATTCTTCTCCCTAATATTTAGCACTATCTGATACATTTTATTTTTTATTATGTATGTCTCCTCCCCTCTAGAATGTAAACTCCATAAAACAGGATTTTTCATATTTTTTCTTTCAATGCAGCATCCCTAGCGTCTGGAATAGTCCCTGGCTCATAGAGCGCTTTTGATACATATTTCTTGAATGTAAAAATGCATTAATATTCTTTAAAGATTGCAAAAGTAAGCAGACATATAAAAATTGCCAGAGGAGAAAGAAGAATCAAGAGGCTTTCTCACAGACATTTTCTCTTATCTGACCCTGAAATGCTAGTAAATACAATTAGTCACAAGATTGTGTGTGTGTATTTATTAATTTATATTCTGTTTAATAAAGTATAAGCTGTCAGTTCTGAAAGCTTTTGTTATGGGACCTGAAGTGGAAAATTGGCTGCCTTGCATATTTTCCTTCTTGTGAATTGAGTTTGAGAAAAATCCCTTATGATCACACTAAGCATATTCTACTGAATTGACTTGGCATACAAACTCGTCTGCAGGCTTTTATCTTCCATTCACTAGTTCCTGTCCAACAGCTTTATAAGTTGTGAAGTGCTCCATTTTTCCCAAGGAAAATGGATTACCCCCATATGTCTCTTGGGATGGTCAATGTCTCCTTCAAAAAATCAGGTCAGTGAAGCCCTCACTAGCACAAGAAGGGGAGCTGAACGATACAAGACAACATCCTCTGTCACTCCTGTGGTGTGTCCACTGAAATAACCTAATCATCTCTGAGGACAGATTTGGGGTTGGGATAGGAGATACAGCCCACGAAGCTACTAGATTACCATTTTAGCGCAATTGATTCATTCATTCACTGAATTCATTTTGACTCAATTCCTCAACAAATACTTACTATGCATCTACTATGTGCCACGTCAAATGCGTTGGGAATGTGGTAATAAATGAAACTGTGCACTGTTAATCTTATTGTGATGCATAAATTCTACTAGACAAAAATCTGATATAGAAACAGAAAGATAAATATCAGGTAGCAATTATAATTCTGAGGTACATATACGTGGTGTTGTGATAGAAATTGGAGAGCTACGGTAGACTGGCCAGTGAGGGCTCATGAGGATGACTTCTAATGGCAAGATAAGACCTAAATTATTAGGGGATATTGGGAAGGATCATTCTGTGCAATGAAGCAGTTAGCTCTGGTACAAAGACCTCTAGGCAAGAATAAATAAATACTGTGAAGCCTTACAGTTGTGTACATTTTATGGCTAAGTCACAAAGTGGTCAGTTCAGAGCTGCCTTTTCCATAAAAGTAAGTTTCATTGACTATTTAATAATAAAACTAAGTTACTATTATTTTCTATGTACACATAATGTGTTTTTATTTTTATTTTGTTAATGTAGCAGTGAGCTATATATATTTTTTTTTCAAGAGGAAAGCTCCCATAAGCCATATTTCAAGTCTAGTATTCATGATTATGGCAGACTTATCAAGTAATTCTGGAATTCTGGCAGGAGGTCTATTAACTCTCATCCTACATTCTGATTTAATTTTATTTTTGTATATGGTAAACATTTAGCAATAATTAGGGGCTTTTTGTTTGTTTAGTTTTGTTTTTAATAATAGGCAGAAATGTACATCCCAAGCAGAAGTGGTATCTTAGGCATACATCTGCCTAAGTAGGAAATCCAAATTCCAATCGGTGGGCCTAAGGCTGCAAAGTTACAAAGATCAGGTAAAGAAGATATTAAAGGATTGCTGCAGGATTTGAATGTTAAATCAAGGTTGATGTTAGCTATTAAGCCATGTAGGGAATGTACTACTTATAAATAAACTTTGTGAAATTAAAGAATACTCTGGATAAAGGAGTCCTATCTGTAATTATGGTCTCAAATGGATCAGCATGTTATCATGATCATACTGTTATTCAGCTGATCGTGGGAAGAAGTACTGGCTAAGGTCTGAGAGATCTGAGATTAGGACCAGCTCTATTAAGCTGGATGACATTGGACAAGTCACTCAATTCATGTGCCAGAAATCATCACTTGTAACAAAGGGCTAAGAATTCCTGTCTCTCAGCATCCAAGGATGCTATGAGGATTAAATGCAGAGTTTATTTAAATGTATCATAGTAGACTAATTATTACAGTCTATTAATTGAACTCAGGTATTATATGTGATTGCGTATTTAAAAAGTAAAACATTTTGTACAAGTTTAATATGTAGTATCTCTATTTTTCATATCTGTAGTGTACAAGGCAATAAAGTACACACGAAAGTCACTGTCAAAGTTTTTGGCATACAGTAGCCCATCCATTTGAAAATTTCATTTTTAATCAAAATTTTAACGTTATGCTTGGGTAATGGTTTAGGTTATCTGGAGCCTCACAAGGATTAGGGGTGGAAGTTCGTCTGTGGTTTTCCCTCCCAAACTTCATGATTTCAAGTAGAAGAAAGCAAAAGAAACTTGCTTGAACTGCTTTGTTGTTGTTGTTGTTTGTTCATTTGTGTAATGGAAATTCTTTAGCAAAAGATTTAATCAGTTGTTTGTACTGATTGGCTAATTAGAATGCATTTAACCAAGTGCAAAACATCTGGTCAATTTGATTGAGTCCATTATTCAAGCTGCCAATTTTATTTTAAAGAACACCAATAATCACACTTGGATCATTACAGCTAGCCCCAAATTTCTAAATGATTTGAATTACTCCCTTTCCTCTTTCAGTGAGAATGTTTGGTGAACTTAGCACCGGCATAAATATTTAAGCCCAAATTACCTAGGTAGCACCCTAAATCTGTGTATTTCAAATTAAAACAAAGCCATCAGGACGAGCAAATATGTTGCCAAAAGTCACTGACTCTCTTCTGGTCATTCTTGTGGATAGGCTGGACCATGGCAAGGGCAGGGAGAACAACCTGGACCAAACAACAGGACTTCACGGTTCCTTTAATGCCAGCCCAACTCACCCAGGACATGAGAAGGAGCCTCTTCCTCAGTGAGTCTGTGGTTTATCTCACATGGTGATTTGGACTAGTGAACAGTACACAATGCAGATATGCAGTTAGGTGAAGTGTTAATCACACGTATATTATCAGTGTCAATGGGAGAAGTGTCCCAGATATTATTGAATGCAAGCTTGAACTTGTGTATCAAAAATCTCCCTTTAGATAAACAAGTTCATACGGTATAGCACAGGGAACTACATTTGATATCTTGTAGTAGGCTCATGGAGAAAAAGAATATGAAAATGAATATATGTATATTTATGTATGACTGAAGCATTGTGCTGTATACCAGACATTGACACATTGTAAACTGACTATACTTCAATAAAAGATGCAAAAAAATCTCTTTTCATTTGTTATTGTCTACTAAAGTAAACTTTAAATTAGAATGCACAGATATGTTGTTGTCAATCTCACATCTAATCATTTTACTCTCAACAACAATAATAGTAATAGTTGCAAGTAACATGCGTTGAATGCTTATATAGTTTATCTCATCTATTATCCCTATTTTATAGGTGATGGTACAAAGGTTCAGAGAGGGTTAAGTAACTTGCCCAAGGCTGGAGACGTATTAATTGGTGGAAGTGGGTTCAAACCCATGCCATCCAAATCCAGAGGGAATATGATTACTACATTATGTCCATGAGAACAGAGATCTGAACCAGTGATAAAATCAAGAGCAAGTATGACAATGTTCAAGAATAAACTTCTTACAATTAGATTAATCATATGTCATTACCAGCAATCAAATAAAATTGTGAAGTCCACTCTATTACAATTCGAACTATTTTTGATATACTTGTCTTCCTCTGTATTGATAAGCTTCTCACACATGCTTCCAATAGGAAGGCAAGGTCATAGTTTGTTTACCTACCTGTTCCTCCTTCTAGATCTTGAGCTTACCAAATACAGGGATATTTCTTTTTTCTTCTTATGTCTCCAGTAATTAGCAAGGTCTTCAAAGCATAGTCTTGGAAGCACTAAGTGAATGATTTCTGAGTAAACTTTTCTGCTAATTCTCAGGAGAATAAATAAGAAGATCTTTCAAGTATCTCCCATGTTCATTATTCCTCAACACAGGTCTTCATGGGACCTTACTGCTCCTGGTAGCTATTTATTTATTTATTGAAGTATAGTCGATTTACAATGTTGCATTCATTTCTGGTATAGAGCATAGTGATTCATTTGTGATTCATTTATACATATATGTATTCCTTTTTATTATAGGCCATTACAAGATATTGAATATAGTTCCCTGTGCTATACAGTAGGACCTTGTTGTTTATCTATTTTATATACAGTACTTATTATCTACAAATTCTGAACTCCCAATTTTTCCCCTCTGGTGACCATAAGTTCCTTTTCTATGTCTGTGAGTCTGTCTCCATTTTGTGAACAAGTTTACTGGTGTCTTTTTTTTTTTAAGATTCCACATATAAGTGATATCATATGGTAACTGTTTAAAACATTGCAACACCTCACTGTAGTAATGCAGTTCAAGCTTTTAGGAAATACTATTACCTGGCTTTAATATAGATGAAAAATGACCATTTCTTGTCATAACGCATAGTAGTTTCTGTATTTCAGTACAGCAATGCACTGGCAAAAGTAAGTACAGATACTAGGTTTCTAACTGATAGGATTACCATTCCTAGGCAACCTTCAGGGCCTGTCAATGTTCCAATGCCATAAGGTCCTTTAAAACAATGAGTTAGTAAAACATGGCAAATGAGCCCTCCAAGTGATAAATATCTGAGAAAACAAGACTATAGCTGCTGAAGAACACTATTTGACTTTGAAACCTAGCACTACCAATTTCAAGATGTAGAACCTTGGGCAAGGTGTATAAACCACTTGCCTTAGTTTCCTCATCTTTAAAATTGGGGATAATATAGGGAAGTTACAAGACGCGTGACGATCAAATGCCTTAAGTCACATAAAGCACTTACAACAATACTTGGCATATAGTACTCAGTATAATTTATTTAACTTCATATGGTTTATTTATTCAGAACATCAGTAATTAGGAGAATTATCTCTTTCGACATTTGTTATGAAACTAAAGAAAGTAAAGACTACTAGCACAATAATGATTTTTTTTTTGCCTCAAAATGTGTTTCTAACTAATGTGTTTTGTTTTTGTCTGCTTTCATTGAAAGAGAAGGCTAAGAGATTTATCAGGCAGTGTGTCTGCTTATGTTAACTTATCTGATCCTCAAATCACCCTAATAAATGAGGCTTAAAGAAATTACTCATTCAGATTTACACGGCTTGTCACTGGCTGAGTTCATTTCAAACTCAGTTCTCTCTGTTTCAGAAAACTGTACTCTAGAGCAATCATTCTACATGTTGAAAGATGAGAGAGACTTGAGGACACTGGGGTTATTTTAAAAGATAGAATTTTAGTATGCTGTTAAGAATAAACACAAATTTAGTACTTTAATGAATTCACAAAATCCTATTATTATGTAGTTTCTCAACCAACAGATTATAAAAATACAAATGAAATTTTGTCACTTATGGGGGCCATAGAACTCCACTATAGACCTCTGTGATATAGAGGACAACACAAGCAGAGGCGAGGTCTTGCTATAAACTGTGTGGAGGACTTACAATGGAACTAGAGGAAAAGTGAGGCTCCATATAGCAGGTGCCTGCTACCCTGAATTTTTATTGAATGAATGAATAAGTCTGTGTACAGATACTATATACAAAGAAAGGGACTGCTAGTCTAGAGTCCAGAGAGACCACCTAAGAGCACTTAAGAGTACTTCATTAGCAAGAGAACTAAATTTCCCCTTCTCCCCTGCACAACAGAACATCTAGAATGGCTTTTTCCATTAATGTTAATTCCAGGAAGCTGTAAATTGGTATTTCTTTACGAAAGGTTTGTGTAGACAACTAAATTTCATCAGCCACATAGGCAAATTTTAGGCTCTGAGAAATCTTATGGTATGAAAATCAAAAAAACTCCTAATCTATTTGCTCACAGAAGCCTTTTGTCCCATAACAGTCATTAGCCACTAAAAGAACTAGTTAGGCAAGGTACATAACTTGGGAAATAATCTCCACATGATTCTTATCCATCAAGGTGTCAGCCAGTTTCCTTTTGATACTTCATGTGATTAAGTTGTTAAATTTTCTTTCTATTACTCAAAATATAAGAGGGGTAGTTCAGGTCTTTCACAAAGGAAAAACACAATTCCTGAAATGAGTCTTTAAAACCCAGAAGCCACAAAAGCAAGACACCTGCGCTTGGTAATGTCAGCGCACGGGCGTCCAGGCAGCAGCTCTTCATCTCCCTAACTGCCCTTTCCCTGCCTGCTCAGTTGTGTGCTGGAGAGTGGTCCCTGGGGGGAAGTGGCTCTGAGGACTGTTAGCAGGTCGCACAGCTGAGTCAACTATAAGACTGCTGGGAGGCAAGTAATGCCTTTGTGGGCTGGGGAGGAAACAAAGCAAAACAACTGCTCCTGGAAAACTCTCTGGTTCAGTTTAGTCTCTAGCAGGCAGGCAGCAAGCTTCCCACCATGGGACCTCTCTGCACAGCTGCCAGTCTCAGAAAGCCCCACAGCTGATGCCATTGAAGAGTGACAGGCAGTCTTTGAGGCTTGACAGGATATAGTGGGATGGCGAGAGCAAGGGTGTCTGTCTCTGGAGGATGATCAGTGTGATATCTTCCACATCCCTTTAGGAAGATATGCTATTGAGGCTTATGGCCTGATCCTGGAATTCCCCTGGAACATGAAAAGCTGAAAGAAAGCCACAGACAGATGATATTCTCTGATCTTATCCACCAACCACCACACTTTTGCTCATCGAACACTACATTCTGGGGACTATAACAGGCCCTTTAGGAGGCAAAAAATGAGGCACATAACACTCTGTCCTTTGTTCCTCAATGAGCTTTCAAACTAACTTGGTGAGATAAGGCAGATGCATTTTAAAAGATAAATTACCATGCAAAGCAATTTATCATTAGCATCAGGTGAGTGGAATGGGTTGCGTTTGCTGGAGGATGGCAGTTCAGGCAAAGAGAATGGCTTTGAGCAAAAACTGGGAGGAAGCAATATACTAGCTCAGTGAAGGAGGGAGGAAAAGAGTTCGGCTGAGGAAAAGTTTGAGGGAGAAGTTTAATATGAAAATAAATCTTGGATGCCAGGCTAAAGAATAAAACATAGGCATTAGTATTTTTTGAAGGGGAAAGTAAGCTAGTCTCCCATACCTCTAATGATACACCCTCTTCCCCTAAAAACAGAATCTCATTGCTTCAGTCATACTCACCTATTTGCTATCACCCACACGCACCGTGTTCTCGTCTCCTTGTATCTGTCAATGCTACTCTCACTCTCTCGAATGCCTTTTCCAACTTTTTAGCCTGCTGACCTCACCCTATGGTTTATGCAATTCAAATATTCTCAGCCAACCTGCCATGGAGCACAAACGTAAGATCAATGTAATGAGTGACATCAATGCTCAAACTACCAGGGTACTTAGCCCCATCTATGGGAGCATGAGCTATCAGCTCCCTCTCAGCAACTTTTCAGTTATTTCTGAGGGGTTCTTATGAGAAACATTTACATTTAACTTCTTTCATTTTGACTAGTTGCCTGCAGGGCAACTGCTTTGGGAGGAATCATCTCCTCCTCTGCTGCACTGACTTCTCATTTGTGATCATTCAGAAGTGGTCAGGCTAAGCTCTCAAAGGGCCAGAGCCTTGGAGTGTATCACAAACTAGGAATAGTGGGGTTGGCGAAGGGGTGATATGAGCCAACAGGCCTTTTTGCTGATTCTGTATAGAACTTTCTCCCCTAAGTCTTCTTGGAGAAACCTAACTCAGCATTATTAAGCTTTGCAAATAATTCCCTGGTTTCTATATCTGAAATGTGCATTCAAGTGTGGCTAGTCCCAGACTTGCTTGTCACTCATTCCATGTCTTGGCTTTGCTTTTTTTTTTTTTTTTTTTTTTGTCTGCTCTAGGCTCAGGCATACATACAGCTGGCATTACTGGCTGCAGAAGACCTTTCTTTACCACAATGACTCCAAAAATGTACTGAAATGGTCTTTTACCTGCTTTGTGTGCCACGCACATCCATGAACCAAGGACAGCAGAGGCAGAATAAATTGTTGGAATAGGCTGTTATGTTCAACCCATAGATCTGGGGTAGGTGAATCTCCCATGAAGCATTTGGCCTAAGACTAGAAGAGAGTTGCTTTCTAATCATAAAAGGAAGACTAGGAACATTTTACAGAACATTAGTAAATGGATGTCAGAGAGGGAGAAATAATAGCTGTTCACTATTGCTTCAACGCAACACCATTTGTGCCCAGAGTCTCTCAAAGTCTTTTGTCTTACAAGCTCTCCTTCTTCCATAGACTCTAAATCCCTTTTCCAAAGAAATTAATCAAAAGCAACCCAACCGTCTACCAGAGAAAAGGGAAGATAAATGTTATGTCATACTATTCATCACTCTTATTTCTGTTTTCATTCCACCAACAACAATAAAGCCCTCCAAACACCATCCTCACTCCCCCTCCCCATGTCAAATCATTTACTCCACTTCAGACAATAAACAAAAATGCCAAGGAGGACCACCATGGAAATACAAGCTCACCAGATGCACTGACCAAAAGCCAATCTGCTTTACCCTAACTAAAATGCTCAGCTATGTTTAAGTTGCAACTCAATCACTTCCTTTTCTGGGAGTCTTCCCAAGTACAACTGGCCATAGTCAAGGCCCCTTCTTGTCAATTTCTTAAAATTACTGTTTATTTCTTTATGCTTTGCTATCCCAAATTTCTTGTCTCCCTTCAAGCATGAGCGTCTTCATATCAGGGACTATATCTTTTTTCACTGAATCATACCACTGAAATCAGTATCTTTTATCACCGAGCCCTCTACGTTTTGAATAACACATAATAGAGAATAAGCCCCCATAAATATTTGTTGAAAGAATAATTCAATAAACAATGAAACAATGAAACAATGAAAAATGAAAGAGTTGATTAGGAACTTTAATCCATTGGCAGGATACAGGTGGTTAAAAGAGAGGAAAGGTCACAGGAAAAAGCAAATTTTAAGTCAACTATGTTTTTACATCCTAGACACCATTATCAAAAATTTCCTGAAGTTCAGTGTATAATCCAATGACCAGGTAATCCTCAAAGCAAGTTGATTAACATGTTCTCTGGTCTGTGGGAATTTTAAATTTATTAAAGACAAACTGGCAAGAAACACAGGTAAACAAACATAGAAACCAATGACATAAACTTGGATTGTTCACAAGCCCAGGGTAAATATATAACATAGGCTGATAGGTAGCAAAGGAGTTTAAGGGTTGGCAGTGGAGGGAAGAAAGAGGGAAGGAGAAACTGTATTTCTAAACAAGATAGATTTCAACAAAACTCAAAATCTAATTCACCCCAAACTGCTGACTCATATAAGGAAAGGGAAATGACAGGAAGCCTTTCCACTGAACAAAACCTGGGCCAAAGTGATACACAAATTATTTTTTTAAACATTTACCACTGATACTGAATAAAGGAATCAAAAGAAAGCAAAGCCTTTCTAAATCCACTCCTCTCTCCCTTGAGAAACTCAATGCGATTCACGTAGGAAGAACAGCTGCTGTGTCTGTCACTCAGGTTCATCTGAAAATTGGAATGTCTCTTCAATTCACAGAGAGCAGAGTGGACTAGACGGATGGTCTGCAAGCTTATAAAACTAAAAGCCTGAATGGGAGAAATGTCTAAGGGGAAACTAGTAGGAGATCAAATGGCACCAACAGTACCCAGTGGCCTATTATGGTACCATTAGGTCTATAATGAGTTGGAAAGCGGCCTGGCATTGAGGGGAAATCACATTATGTCTTTCATGCCATCCTTTCCTCCCAGGTGAGATCATTTTATACAAATTTGCTTAACATACATCTGCTGATCTTTTAATCATGACGTACATTATTAGCACTAGAAATTCAGATGACTAAAGCTTCGCTTCTATTTCTGGTTCTGCTAATGACAGTGTATCTGATATTGTATCTTATATTAGAATAATTATACTGCAAGTAACAATGATAAATTCTAGACAAAATATAAAATATAACTCTTTGAAGTAAACTGAAGAGGAAATAAAAAGAATGTGAAACTGGAGGGTATTTGACACTTAAAAGAAGTGAAGACCACTGGGAATCATCCACTTTTACCGGATTTTTCCCCTCTGCAAGAACTCCCAGGACTCATTGTGAAGAACAGTTTACTCTGAAGGAAAAATATAATCTTGATTTGCTTGGGATATCAGAGGATGGAGTTTGTGCCACCCAAGTGGCTGAACATTGATAGGAAAAAAGCCTTAAAGAAAGGAAATGTATTTGAGGGGAGTCCAAAATCCAAGTATAATCTCTCCTCAAATTCTTAACTGACACTTGAACTGTTCCTGGGTGGGTGATATTCTAAAATGTTCAATGGAAACAACTAATGGAAGGCTGAATGACCAGAATAGAGATTTCAGCTGCTACCAACCACTGTGGAAAGAAAGTATAGCATCTGAAACCTGCTAAATTACATTGTTTTGGTAAACACCTCTTGATTTTTTTCCCAACAAATAATAAAACTAAGCTTAGCTCAAGGTGATTATCTAAAAAACACTTAAGAGGGAAAAAAAAAAAACAAAACACTACCTTTCAGGGGAAGATAACATAACCAGATAATAATATAACTTCACAACATTCTAATTATCTAGTAGGCAATAAAAAAAAAATGAGACATGCAAAACAGCAAGAAATGTGACACACTGAGGGAAAACAGTCAATAAAAACGAACCTAAGATGACCCAGAGTTTAGCATTAGTAGGAAAGAACTTTAAAATAGCTATCAGAAATATACTCAGGCTTCTAAAAGAATCATGGACAAACAGGAAACCAATTTTAGCAAAGAAATGGAAATTATAAAAACAATGAAATGAAAAGCCTAGAATAGAAAAATGTATTATTTAAAAGGAGAAAGTTAGATGAATTTATAAGCATATTGGATTTAAGAAGACAGAAGACTAAATGTCAAGAAAGAGAAATAAAGATTAAGTAATGAGTAACAGAGAGAAAAGAATGAAAAATGAACAATGAATCAGTGACCTTTAAGAGAATATTAAATGGTCTAAGATATATATGTTGGATTCACCAAGAGACAAATGGTAGTGGTAGAGTAAAAGTATATAATGGCAAAAAATCCCAAATTTAGTGAAAAAATATCAGTTTCAAAATCCAGGAAGATTAGTAAACTTCAAGCAGAATAAATACAAAGAAAGGTACATTTTAGTATATCATAAATCACAGAAAACCAAAAAATTCTCCAAAGTTTCCAGAAAAAGAAGATTGATCACATATAGAATAACAATTTGAATGTAAGTTGACTTCTCATTAGAAAGAGTGAAAGTTACAAGATAATGAAACAGAATACATTGTATCTAAAATCATCAACACAGTATTCTCCGTGCAGAAGAAAAATAAATGAAAAATGAGAGTAAAATGATAATTTTTTTACATAAATAAAACTTAATAGAATCATCAGCAGACCTGCAGTGCAAGAAACCCTGAAGAAAATTGTTCAGGATGAAGGTGAGTGACATAAAATGAAACATAAAAACAGAGAAAATAAAAGAAAGAGCATCAGAAATAATAGGTAGTATATACAAAATAATTAGCACTTTTTTCACCTCAGTTTATTTAGAGATGAAATGACTACTGGAATTTTCTAAATCATAGTATTTTATCATGAGGTACATATGTAAATATAAATTTATGAAACAGCACTGCACAAGATGGGGGAATAAAAAATTATAACATCCTAATATTTTATGAGACCAGTGTATTATTAAATCAATGTAGACTGCGATATGTTACAGATCCATACTGAACCACTAGAAAAACCACTGATGTATAAATAGAGGTAAAAGACTAATACAGGAATGAAATAAAATACTCAGAGAAATTAATTAAAAAGGGAATAAGGAAAGAGAAACATGAACTAAGATCAGATGGGACAAGAAGAAAAGAAATTTTTAAAGGCTAGACAAATATCAGTCATATCAATAGTTATATTAAATATAAATGAAGCACACAGATCCCCAAAAGAGATGAAGATTGGATAAAAAGTAAATCCCATCTGTGTGCTTACTAAAATAGTTGCAGTTTAAATATAAAGAATTAGAGAGCTGAAAGTCAGAGGATAGAAAAAATTATATCATTTGAACTGTAAGTATAAGAAAGCTGAGGTGGCTCCATTAATATCAAACAAAATAGATTTCAGGAAAGCTGACTGTGAAAAAAAAAAGTACATTCTCCTGTAGTTGATTAGTCTATAAATGCTAATTGGGTCCAGTCACTTAATAGTGTTTGTTCAAATGTTCAACATTCTTATTTATTTTCTGTTGACTTGTTCTTACCAATTTCTGAAAGAGCAGTCTTATCTCCAACTATAATTACAGATTTGTCTACTTTTATTTTTAGATCTTATTAGTTCTGCTTCATGTATTTTGAGGCTCCACTCATGTGTGTGCTCATTTGGGTTTGCTATGTCTTTTTTAGGAATTGATGCTTTTTTCATTATTCTTTTTATTTCTGGCAATATTTCTAATTCTAAAGTCTATTTGATCTGATGGTCTGATATTTATATAGCCATTTCAGTTTTCCTTTGATGAGAATTTGCATGATATATATTTCCCATCTTTTTATTTTTAATCTGTCAGTATCTTTTTCATTGACAGAATACAGATGGATCTTGTTTTTAATCCACTGATATTTTTCTCCCTTTTAATTAAAATGCTCAGACTGTCCATATTTAATTTAATTGTTGATACAGTTGGAATTAAATCTACCATATTGCTCTTTGTTTTCTGTTTCTCCTAACTGTTCAATTTTTTTTTTTTTTGCCTCTTTTCTTTTCAAATGATTCCATTTTATCTCCATAGCTGAATTACTAATTATTTCTCTGGGGTGTCTTTTGTGGTTCCTTTAGGGTTTACAGTACACATCAACTTATCAAGTTCTATATTTATGTATTCTTATATATATATGTATGTTTTTTTGTAAGAGTCCTACAACAGTCTCCTTTCCTAACTCCCATCCTTGTGCTATTGTTGTCATGTATGTTAATACATGTAATTTATTTTAATGTTATAAACATCATAGTAAATTATTTAAAGATATTTCTCTAAATGTATGATTATTATTTAACTAAATTAAAAATGAGGGAAAATATATTTTGTATTTACCCGTGTATTTATCATTTGGGGGACTTTTCACTCCTTTGTGAAGATTCAAATTTTGATCTTGTTTCTTTCCCTGCTGCTTAAATAATTTCTTTAGCATTTTTTATACTGCAAATCTTGTAACAATGAATCCACCCAGAAGATACTTGCCTTAAGACTTCTTCTTTTTGGGTTAGAGAATCTAAATTGGTATTTTTTTTTTAATTCAGCCCTTTGAAGATGTCATACTTCTTTCCCTAGGCTCCACAGATTTAGATTAGAAGCCCATAATCAGTCTTATACTTTTCCTCTGTACATAATATGCCCTTTTTCTTGGATGTCTTAAGATACTCTATTTATCTCTGGTTTTCAGCATGTTGAGTGCTTTTAGTTGTTACTTGAGGCTGAGGTAACTTAGCATTTTTAACATGTGAGTTTTTAGTTTTCAACAAATTTGGAAAAAATGTTAGCTATTATTTCTTTCAATATATTTTTTTCTGCTACTCCCTAATCCCTATTTGTAGGACTCTACATTTATGTTAGATGACTTAATATTGGCCCACAGATCACTGCTGCTATTATTATTTTAGATTCTTAAAAAATTTCATACTTCAGTTTGGATAGTTAATATTGGTATACTTACAACTGCACTGAATATTTCATCTGTATAGTTGAATCTACCATTTATTTCATCCAGTGCACTATTTATTGCAGATATTTATTTTCCACCTCTAAAATTTTCTTTTGTGTTCTTTTTTTTTCCCTCCTCATTATGCTCACATTTTTCTTTATGTCTGTGGGCATATTTGTAACAAATGCTTTAAGAATTCTGTCTACTAATTATTAGTATCAGCTAAGAGTATGTTTCTACTGATTGCTTTTATTTTCATAGATACGGGTAGTATCTTCCTGCCTGTTTGCATAGCATGTAACATTTGATTTGATGCCAGGTGTTGTAAATTTTATGTGTTTGGCTGCTGATTTTTCCCTATTTCTTTAAAGAGTATCGGATTTTGTTTTGGCTCTCAACTAAGTCATCTGCAAAACACTTCATCATTTGATATTTGCTTTTGTATTTTGTTGTGATTTGCCTAAGGAATCCTTTATTCTCAGACAAATATAATCTTACTCCTAAGGAATGATTATTATTAGAAAGCTATTCATTATGAATTGAATTATATCCCCCAAGAAGGAGATGGTGGTCTTTATCCCCAGTACCTCTGAACGTGACCTTATTTGGAAACAGAGTCATTGCACACATACTTAGTTAAGATGAGGTCATGCTGGAATGGAGTCTGTCCTTAACCCGGTATGTTTGTAAGAAGAAGAACAAGGAAACACAGAGAGACTGTCATGTGACAGCAGAGGCAGGGATTTGAGTGACGGGTCCACACACAAAGGAATGCCAAGGATTGTCAGCAGACACTAGAAGCTAGAGAAGGTAAGTAAAGATTTTTTCCTAGACGTTTAAGAGAACATTGCGTCCCTACTAACACCTTGATTTTTTTAAGTCTATCTATTGTTCAGAACTCTGGGGCAATACATTTCTTTTGTTTCCAACCACCTAATTTGTGGTACTTTGTTATGGCTGCCCTTGGAAACAAATGCAGTAATCAATGCTTCAGCTAAGACCAAGTTTCTCTATTCCGGCTGCCGGGGATGTAAACTCTTCCCAGTGCTGGGTGACTGTCAGGGATTGTTTGGCCTTCTACTTTCCTGGGGTAGTTTCCTCTCTTGCCAGTGGCTCAAGAGGGCTCTTGAACAGATCTCTAGAACATCCTCCCCATGAATATTCTGCCTTTCAAATTCTAGCCCCCTCAGTGACATCACATTCTGAATTTTGTCTCCTTAATTAAAATGAGACCACTGACTCCCTTCCCTGTTCTGCAGCCTAGAAATGGTCTAGAGATAGGAAGCCTGGTGAGCTAACCTCACGGTCCCCTTCTCTCAGGGACCACAGTGCTGCACCTCCTTTTGCCCAATTTCTAGAACCATTGCTTTGTATAACTTATATCATGTACCGGCTGTTTATGGTACATAGACAATTCTCATAGCAATTACTTCTCTGTGGGTGGAATGGAAATCTAATGCATATTTATTCTGAAGGGAATATAGGAAATTCATCAGACAGACAAAATGGCAAGTCATAAAGTAACTGTAAGTTAATTCAAAAGATAGAAATCTTACACATACTTCTTTTCTGGATGCAATGTACTAAATTACAAATTAATAGAGTAAGAATTTTTAAAAGCCCCCATTACTTGGAATTTAACACTTCTAAATAGTCACAGGGTCAATAAAAATAAACAAGGGAAGTTGGAAAATCTTTTGGCTAAATAATAATAAAAATTCAACATACTAAAATTTTGAGGATATAAATAAAGTGGTTTAGTTTGACAATTTTAGTTTTATATGTTTCTATTTGAAAAGCATACCAATTTAGCACAGTTATGTGTTTTAGCTAGAAAATAAAAGAAAATAAAAACCAAAGTAGATAAATGAATATAATAAAGGGCAGAGCAGAAATCAATAAAATATAAAAAAAGACAAACATTAGAGAAAAACAATATGCCAAAAGTTAGGTTTTTAAAAATAAGTAAATTTCTAGCAATACTGATGAACAAAAATGACAACAAAAAAGAAACCAAGTTGCCCAATATCAGAAATAAAAAAGGTTAAATAACTACAGATATTACACATAGTAAAAAGATAATAAAGCTTATTGTGAATTCACAACTTAAATGAAACTGATTAAATTTCTGGACAAAGAAGACATTAAAATTGACACAAAATGAAATAAAAAATCTGAATAGCCTTATATTCATTAAAGAAATTGATTTAATTACCCACCTTACCACAAAGAATGGTCCCTGTTTGTATTTGAGTTGCTTTCTCAGTTTGTTTTCTCCCCATACAAAGCTGCAGGGTACACACCAATGGTCAATTAATCTACAGCAAAGGAGGTGAGAATATACAATGGAGAAAAGATAGTCTCTTCAGTAAGCGGTGCTGGGAGAATGGACAGCTACATGTGAAAAAATGAGATTAGAAAATTTCCTCACACCAGATACAAAAAGAAAATCAAAATGCATTAAAGTCCCAAATGTTAAGACTGGAATCATAAAACTCCTAGAAGAGAACATAGGTAGAACACTCTTTGACATAAATCGTAGCAGTACTTTTTGAGATCTGTCTCCTAAAACAAAAGAAATAAAAGTAAAAATAAACAAATGGGACCTAATTCAACTTAAAAACTTTTGCACAGCAGCAAAGGAAACCGTTGACAAAACGAAAAGATAACCTACTGAAAGGGAGAAAATATTTGCAAATGACATGATAAGGGATTAATATCCAAAGTGTACAACTAGATCACACAATTCAATATCAAAAAAACAAACCTGATTAAAAAATGGATGGGCTGAAGACCTGCATAGATACTTTTCTAAAAAAGACATACAGATGGCTCACAGGCACTTGAAAAGATGCTCAACATCACTAATAATTATAGAAATGCAAATGCAAATCATTTTGCACACCTGTCAAAATGGCTCTCATCAAAAAGTCTACAAATAACAAATGTTGGTGAGGATGTGGAGAGAAGGGAACCCTTGTGCACTGTTGGTTGGAATGTAAATTTGTGCAGCCTCTATGGAAAACAGTATGGAGGTTCCTTAAAAACACTAAAAATAGAACTACCGTTTGATCTAGCAATTAATTCCACTCCTGGGTGTATAGCCAAAAAAAAAAAAAAAAAACCCAAAAACACGAATTCAAAAAGATATATGTACCTCAATGTTCATTGTAGCATTATTTACAATAGCTAAGACATGGAAGTGACCCAAGTGCCTAGGAAGAAAGGAATGGATGAAGAATATGTGTATATGTATACATGCCATGTGATTCAATCATAAAAAGAACAAAACTCGATGGAAAGTACTGTATGTTATCATTTATATGTGGAGTCTAAAAAATGAAACAAAGGAATGTATATAACAAGAGAGAAGCAGATTCACAGATAAAGAAACAATCTATTGGTTACCAGTGGCCAGGGGTAGGCAAGATAGGGATATGGGATTAAGAGATACAAACTGGTATGTATAAAATAGATCAGCAACAAGGATATACTGTACAGCACAGGGGAATAAAGCCATTATTTTGTAAACTTTACATACAGTATACATAGTATAATCTATTAAAGTACTGAATCACGCTATACAAGTGAAAGTAAAATAATATTGTAAATCAACTATACTTCAAAAACGTTGCAGATTAATGATCTTTTAAAATTTGAACTATTTCTGTTTATAGGGTTTTTTTTTATTCCAATCTGACATAATTCATTTAAAAATTGTTTTCTAGGTATTAAAGTATAATACTCTCCATTAGAGAAAACCACACCCATGATCTCTTGGTGATTACCTCTGCTTCCCCAAATTTTCTGATGATGGTCCCTGATTCTACTCTGGGCTCTGAGTCAAGGTGCTGTGAGAAAATGTTCTTAAGACTATCAGAAGTGCTATTTTCAGAGTGTGTCTACAAAGTACATCTTCAAGATTCTTAAAAGCTCTTTTGTCCAGCTAGGAGAAGCTTTAAAACTTCCTGAGCTTCCAACAGAGACTTACAACTGTAACATTGATATAATCTATACCCTAAGGATTCATTTTTATTGACAACACTTTGTATTTAATAGTTGCATTGAACCTATTTTAATTTTAGAGTCTTTTGCTGGACACAACTGAGGATGAAAAATAATTTTATCTTAAAACACGTCAAGTCCAGGTTCTTTCCTATTTCCTCTAAATTATGCTTGAAATTTAGCTTGTTTCGCTCTTGTTATTTTTTATTCATACGTTATTAGAGAAAGTTGTTGACACCTTCAAATGATTCTGATTTACTAATTGTTCTTCCAGTACATTGTCTAGATCATCTTCCTTATAATTCCTGTAACAGTAACCATACTGCCTATCTGTTTTCACTAAAAATCTCCTGTGGGCCTTTCAGTCTTTTCTCTGCTTTATCTTTATCTATCCTTTATCTTTATCTGTCATAAGCCAACATCACATGTTTCAGGTTGTCGTTACTGAAGTATCCAGTAAGTAGGTTCCAATTTATATTTCAGTTATATGGTATTGTACAATTAACTATTCCCAGAACACACTGGCTTAATTTTATTTACTCATGATTTCGTAGATCAGGAATTGAGACAGAGCACAGTGGGCATGGCTTGTCTCAGATCCATGTGATGCAGATACGGGGAAAAATCCACCAATATCACACCATTGATTAGTGGCTGGACTAATGGAATCCACTGATTCTAGTGGAGTTAGATCTGGACTCAGATTTATGGATCAGCAAAGACAAGCGTCCCTTTTTTGTGCACATAGTGGGTGTTGTTAAGAAATTTTGATACTCTTTCCTGTTGATCTCCAGGATCCTTCTTGACACAGCTATTCATCTAGTTCCTACTAGTCCATTGGAGCTGCTCAGAAGGTGAAACAGTCATTAAATAAGTATTGTTGTTGAATGGAATGTTAATAAGCTTGAGATGAAAGCTGATATTCATTTTGGATACTACTGTGCTTGTTTGAGAAGTGAGTTCACATGATCACCGTCCTACGTGGTTGGGTTTTTAATAGATATACAATAATCCAGAATATAAAATACTCTAGAAAAAGATGTTCAAGATCTTGTACCATCTTTCATAGTAACCCTCAAGCTACAAAAGGGCAATTTATATACTTCTTCCTCTATATTTACTTTGATCAAACAATTCTCTGTGATTTATCCCAATTATCTATTACAAATGTAACCATCCTTCAAGATCTAATTCACAAACTATTTCTTTCATCAAAAATTTCTTGATCAACCCTGTAGAATTAATCCTTCCTTTGGTGTCTTAGAGCATTTAGACTATTAACTTCCTTTTATCATCTCTTTGGGTACACTAATCTCAGTGTATTTTAAGTTTCTTAAATATTAAGAATCTGGTTGGATACAAGAATAACGTGTGAATAAATGAAATGCAGTGGTTTTCTGTCACATGAACTAAGCCTTTAGTAACTGGTTGACTTGGGTTGTCATAAGAAAATAAACTTAGGATTTTAGTGCCAAAATAATAATATAATCCCACAGTAATAGAGCAGGTATTCCATGTCACACTTTGTGCATATTATTGACATGCATCTTATGAATGAATCCTTCAAGAAAAACCCATGAGGTAATGTTAATATTCACATTGAAAAATAATAACAACACTGAGAATTTCAGGTTAAGTTATATACCCAAATTCATTTAAAGCCCAGCCATTCAGAGGTAGAAGCAAAACAGAACAGAGAACTTTCTAATCACAAAATTCTTGCTGTAATACTTGCCTCTATAAACCTACCAGTGGAATATGAGGACTTTCCTTGTCATAGACAAAGCACCAAAGCAACTAAACAGATACCAATCATGTTTGCTGGGTATCTGCAGCAAAGAAAAGCCAGAATAGAATGCCATGCACAGATACTGTAAAAAATTGATGCCCAGCTGAAAATCCACACAATAAAACCGTGCACTCCCTTTAAATATAATTGAGAAGATACAGAAACTCTCACTGGGAGAGTTGATAAGTGCAGAGAGATTTGAAAAGATTGGCCATTCAGGCAGAGGGATAAATTGCAATTTCCTTTTCCTAGGGTGATAACTAATCACTATCTATGTCAGATCATTTCATGGCACACACACAGCTCAATTGTGTAAATAATTATACAACTCTTATTCTAAAATAATGATTCTGCAAATAATGAAACTGAAAATAATTAGACTGTGTTATAAATAATATTACATAAACAACTGTTACATTCTAATTAAAATCAACGATGAGCTTCTACTTAGGCAGTGGAAATCGCACCATTAGTCAAAAATCATCTGATAGGTATTACTTATTGCTAATAATGCAATTGTGTTGCTTTGATTATTTTAGGATTAATTTGCTCTTCAGTATACCATCTATATCACTGAACATTAATATTGCCTTTGCAGTTACATAAATTAAAGATATATATCCAGAAATTTAAACCCTTTTCCTTCATATAAATTTTGCATTTGATTTGGGAAACTTCTTACTTCAGGTCTCTCCAGAAGTCCCTCTTTTGGCCATTCTGCAAGTGTCTATTTCCTAGGGCCACTCCTGTTATCAATTTCTATATTAGTCAAAGTCCAATCAAGGCACAGAAATCATACCAGTTATTTTAATAGAGATGACTTAAAATGACGAAGTACAACCAAGGATGCTGTTGTTTACCAGGTAACTGAGAAGACAAACAGAGAACACCAAAATATCATGGAGGTAACACCTATAGAAAAAAAAAATCTCATGCCTAGAACTGGAAAGACAAAGGATTGAGGTTGTAAGCAGTAAAATACAGAAGCTTGGAGCTGAGGTCTCTGGAGCTGAATAACAGACCTCTGTGGAGGAGGCACAACTCAGCTTGCTCTGGTCTCTCTGAGCTCAGAGCTCAATCCACCTCCATGAGGATGGAACATGGGCTAAAGCTGATGCTTCTGAGAAATGCACAATGAGGCTGAATCTGCAGGTGCTAAAAACAAGTGTGAGCTGGATGCAAGTGCTGCTCTAGGAAGGGACCCACCACTGCTGGGATGGAGAAGCAGGGCTGAGGTGATGCTGACAGGGGTGGAAGCAAGGAGCAGACACAGAGCCTGCTGGACGATTACAGAAAGAAAAGAGGGATGGTTCCCTTCTTTCCCTCTATCGCCCTCAACAGTCCAAATCTACCAGGGAACCAGGTTGACAGGCAGAAATGTGGTTTGCAAACTTCCAGCCATAGCATCACAAAGCTACGAGTGTAGAAGCATGTATTTGGGGTGGAAAGACTGTAGCTTAATAACCTGGACCCTTCCTTGACATTTTCATTTGGTACTTGATTAAGAGGATCTTAAAAAAGCAGTGGTATTTCTTAGTCATTCCTACTTCCTAAATATATAGTCCGGGACTCACTTCGTTCTTCCACTAAAAAAAAAAAAAAAAAAAAAGAATGAAAGAAAAAAGTATGTGTGTGTATGGAAAGAGACAGAAACTGACAGACATCCAGAGACAGAGACGGCATTTCCAGCACGTGCTGGACAATTTCTTTCAGGGATTAAACAGGAGACAAAAAAATACCCTGCTTTCCTGGAGCTTAAATGCTCAATAAGTATTAAATAAACAAACACTCAATACAGTCATGTTCTCCTTTTCTCTAAGATGATTTCCTAATAGGCCACCTTCTCCTCCCTGCTTCTACGTTGCAATAATGTCTCCTGGTTCCTTTGCTGGCTTCTATTTCTACCTCCACCCCTCAACATAAACATTCCCCAAGTTTCACTTGTCATGTCTCTGCTCTTTTCTTGAACTTCTCACCAACTGAGACCTCAGTTCTTACAGGTTGGACTGTAACCCAAACTGTCCCAACTCAAATCCTTCATTAATTGCCTGTTAGAAATTTCCATTTGGATATCCCTCCATAACTTCAAACTCAGCATATGTAATAAAAGCTCATTTCCACTTCCCTTGAGACCCCTTGATTCATAGTAAGGGTAAATTTGGGGGTAAAACGATTTCAGTTTATATATGTGTATGTGTGACTGTATGTGTTTATTTATATAAAATATGTATTTGTTTATGTATATATAAGTATATGTAAATGTTTATATATGACACATGAATACATATATATATATACATGTGTAAGGGGTCATGGTAGAAAATATATTTTCTACTATGAGTTGTGGTCAAAAATATTTGAAAGACAAAGGAATATATAGGCACAAAAATAGCTTATAGGAAAAATAAAAATCAGATCAGATCACTCAAAAATTATAAAATTTTATAACTAGAACAATAGCCAAAACAATAATTTATATCCTCACTGATAACTCAGATAGCTTAGACAAGCTACCTTGGAGAATTTTAAAGGGTCCCAGAAAACAATAGTCTTGGAATGCTGGTTTTCAGGCATGGAACAAAAGCGGACAGACGTGGGGTTTTGCACCAGCAGGGCTGCTGTTAAGGTGAACATGAGAGGAAGAGGATCCTGCCTTTAGCAGACAGCCATACAAGGCTATGGGTCGCACCTCTCGGGGAAGGGGACTGGGTGCAGGAATCTATTTCTAAACATTCCCACCTTCCCTAAAGCTCTTTAGCCTGAAAGCCTTCAGCACTAAAACAGAGCTGAAACATTTTGGTACAGCAGACAAGCTCAGAGAGTTTTTTTGTTTCCAGATGAAGTATCAAACCATGCTGCAGTTATTCTGCCTCTCCTTGCCGAGGAAAAACCACATATGAACAAACACTGTTTCCACATTAGAGCAGCATTACTAGTATCCTGGTCACATGTCCCAGTTTGTTCTGGCGTAAGCCTGCTGCCTTGGCATAATTATTAACAGCACCCCTTTCACTCTCAAAAGTATCTGGGTCTGAGCAGTAAATTATGTAGTCATTCTAATTATTTTGCTATCTAGCATCTATTGTAGCAGAACAGACTGAAAACTATGTATAATAAGTTATAATAAATGTAATGATAAACAGTAAGCATGCACTGACAGAAATAACAGGGAAGACATACTTAATAAGATGTTTTAGTGCTAGCCTCCATGAAGAAGTGACATTTAAGCTGAAACATAAGCAGGAACCAGCAGAGAAAGTGTGGCCAGAAGACAAGGAGGCAGAGGAACTAGCTTATGCAAAGGCCCTGTGGTGAGAAACAGTCTGGTAAGTTTGAGGAAATAAAGGGCAGCCTCTGTGGCTGGACTTTAGGCTGGGAGGAGAAAGAGAAGGTAGCTTGAACTTGGGTGGTCTCAGCATAGAGAATGGGAACCACAGGTAAATGTAGAAATCCTTGTGGCATAACTAACGGATAGATTAAATAGTCATGAGGGAGAGAAAGAAGACAAGGATGACTCTCAAACTCAGGAGGTGGGGATTCAATTTTCCACTCCCTCACTTAACTTTAAGATACATTGAGTGAGATCACCTCTCTCCGGGCCCAGTTACCTTATCTACTGAAAAAAGCTGGACCTGATGCTGTCTAAGCACCTTGCACCTTTGTCATTCTATAATTCTGAACTGTATTTCTGCTGTTTCATATGCATATTGATGTATATACTTTCACATACATTCGTCTCTTTTGTGGATTAAATGAAATGTTTCTCTCAACAGGTGAACTTGCCCATCTGCACATTTTCTCAGAGCAATTACTCTAGTTCTCTCTGTGCTAATGCATTTCATCTCCTGCCCCTTTAATTCTGTTTCTGCTCCTTTTTCCCTTTCAGACTTGGCAGGGCTCTTTATAGCTAGGAATGAAGATTGGCGTAGATATTCCAAAATCAATTGTTTTTTACCACTCCTCTTAAAACACACACACACACGTAAAAGCAAGCTTTCTCAAGCAAATGGGAACCCTGACATAAGGTGACCTCCCACTGCATTCTAGCTGGTGAATCTCCCTGGAGTAATTTGATTAAATGCATTCAATTTACTTTGCAGAGACAAGCTCTACTTCTACAGGCACTCATAGACTCCCAGGGAGCTTCCAACACTTAAAAAAAGTGTCCATTTATTTAAGAGAGCTTTATTTTCTCCAGGATATCATGTGTCTATTACTCTGGTGTTTTCTTTCCAGATACCTAGAGAATTTACAAAACAAAACTGAAGTGAACATATGTGCATACACACACACATAAACAAGTGTATGTATGTACACACACACACACAAAATCACTGTATATATCACTATCACAAGGGTGTGTGTGTATATATATATACACTGTTACTCTGAAGGCCAGATATTTAAGGTACATTTATGCATTGTGCACATAATGGTGCTGTTGGGTTGACTGGTAACTGTAGACACCTTTAGTTTCCAGTCTTCCAATTTTTTTCAGGAGAAATGACTGCACTGTAAAGGTGAAGTAAGTGAACTGAAAATAGTTTCCTTTACAGTGTGATATGAAGACAACTTGGACTGTAAAAAATGCAGATTCCTGACTCCTTTGTGAGAATCAGCAAATCAAAATCATATGTGTGTGTGTATATATATATATTTATATACACACATATCTCCAACAGATCTCTGCAAGGTTTTAGGTTCAAAGGAGTCATCTGAGGATTTTATTAAAAATGCAGATTCTGACCCAGGAGGTCTGGAGTGGGCCATGAGATGATGCCTTTCTCAAAGCTCCCACGTGATAGTCAGGCTGGTGGTGCACAGACCACACTTGGAGTAACAAGACACTAAGGTTTATGCACCACGGCATGGCCTAGTATTGATCTGCTGTCATTGGCAGGTTTCTCCTGCCAGCTCCATTTCGAAAGTAACTGGCTCAGTCTGAAGCCCTGAGAAACAATACACAATGGGAAATGCTTCCACTAATAGGGCTCATTAGAAAGAGTTCAGAAAACAGTATGATCATTTTTACAATTTGAAAGTGCCTATTCAATTTACCTTCCTAATACATCAAGCACAGAGAGGCTCTGCAAGACGTCATCTACGCGCAGGCTCCTGGATGCCTGGTTTGTTTCCTGATCAGTCTTCATTGGGCAACACACATATCACCTCTCTTATCACAGCCAAGTGGAATAAGCTGTCAGTAAGTCCTTCTAGACACTGATCCAGGAAAATACAGCTTTTCCACACTGATTCTCAGCTTCTCTTTGCTGATTATTCCCTCAACAAAGTAAGTTAACTCTTGAAACAGACAGCCTCCTATGCTAACGCTGCTGGGGATGGCAAGAGGTGCCTGTAATTTCCACATTTATTCTTAATCTAACTCATATGCAGCTCTGTTGCTGAACCATTTACCCTCTGAAGTTGCTGGCTCCCAACCTTGCTCTGTTTTAAAGAGGAATCATTTCACCTGATAGGCTCACCAAAATATAGGAAACTACACTTAAAGTATCACTACAAGAAACGATTTTCTAAAGTATTAATAAAAAGCATAAATATAAAGGAAAAGATTAATAAGTTTAACCAGATAGATAGGTACATAGATAGATAGATAGATAGATAGATAGATAGATAGATAGATAGATAGATAGATAGATATTATAATTCTCTGTAGAACAAAGAACAGCATTTACCAAGCACGGAAACAAGGAGCAGCCTAGGAAAAGATATTTGGAGCCCACATAACAGACAAGCAATTAGTGACTGTCTTGTTTGAAGAACTCATACAAATTAATCAAAAAGTCATTCTTCTAGTGATGCTAGAAAAATGAGCAAACAATGAATGAGCAATTTTTAGGTGAAGAATCCTGTTTGGACAGTAAATACACAAAGAATATTAATCTCATTAGTAATCAGGAAAGTGCAAGCTTGAAAAAGGTAACATTTCTCTTTCATTAGATTGGCAAGAATTTAAGGAAACTGATAACACTAAGAGTTGGATAAAATGAGGGAATAATGATCATGTGAGTTATATTCATTTTCACAGATTCTTTAAAGAATATCTTGCAAATATCTAGTTTCACTCCTTGTTATCTGTGCCAGAAAAAAACTCTTCCAAAGGTCCACATGGAGACATGCACAAAGATATTATTTGCAACAATATTTATCATAGCAAAAAGTTTAAAAAATATATTAACATCCATTTAAAGGGAATAGCTAACTAAATAACCTAACTGTATCATATAATGGAATACTAGGTAGTATAACTGTAAAGGAACACAATCTATATGTATCATCTTGAATGATTCATGAATAGTATTGAATTTTAAAAAGTAAAGTTTCACAATGACATATATATATTTACCATGCCACAAATTTTGAATGATTTTCATAAATAATGAAACAGTATTGTGCATGGTCTTCATGTGATTCCTATGGAATCACCTAAAACCTAACACCTAGACAAGATGAAAACATTTCAACCTCAGCATAGTAGTTACAAGGAGGGCTAGGAAAAGAAACAACTATTTTTCTCTGTATACAAAATACTTCATTTCCTCAACAGATCATGAAAAACATACTGTTATTTTTAAAGCACAGTTGGGTTCACGGGAGTTCCTCTGTGTTGCTCCTGATATTTTGTGTGTTTGAAATAGTTCATATATAAACAAGAAAAGAGAAGGGGAAAGAAACTGAGAGAGGGAAAAAAGGGAAGAGTGATGGTATAGAAGAAAGCAAGTGGTCAAAAGAAAAAGAATTACAATTAGGAAATAAAGAATAGAAATGAGAGGGGAAAAAAAGAAAGGGGGAAAATTAAAAGAACGAAGACTCACGCCCTATCCTCTGTTTGGTCCCATTTCTTTTCATTTTTCTTGCATCTTTTTCTTTGCCCCAGCTCCTCTTGTACAGGACTTAGAAATGAGCAACACACATATAGTCAAGCTATTAATAACCTATCTTTTATGCACAAATGTGTTCACCTGCCATTCTCTGAAATAAAATCCCCTGATGAAGTGCTACGCTAAGTTTTTTTGACAAGATAAGGACAGAGATGGGCATATTTAGAAACTTGTACAGCAAATGGACAAATTTATGTTTGCTGAATACAATAATAATAAGAGTAGACTTGTATTTTGTGTATCACATTTTAATTTTATCATTCTATTATTTTATGTTTATTACATTTTACAAAACTATCAGGCTGCAACAGATTGGAAAATTTTAAAAATACATTAATATTATATTAATAATAGTAGTAGTAATAATAATAATATTATTATAATGGAGTTTGAGGAGCACTGCTCTGGGAAATCAGGAAAACAGAAGGAATTTTCACCTTTGTTCCTTTGTGGGGGGTGTGTGTGTGTGCCTGCACACCTTTGAGTTTGGGGAGGGGCTGCTGTTCCTCAGTGCTCTCTAGAGTACCTCTTCTCATTCTAGGCTAGTCAAGGAAAAAAACCCATGCAACCCAATGAATAAAAATAAAACAAAACAAAACAAAATAAAAACTTCACTCATTATCTCAATAGAAACTACCTTGACATTTAATTTGAAACCTACTTTTACTAAAGCATTAAGAGAGAACAAAATCATCCTCAAAGAGAAATAACCAAGGAACATGGAAAGCCGCCCTGATGTCTGCTTATGAAATAAAGCCTATCCCATTTGGAAGGCTAGTGCTGTCCAGGTGTGGGATTTCTCTCTCCCTGCATCCTCTTCCTGATACTGGTACAAGAAAGCCCTTACTGCAGGTCTTGAGACGATGCCCTTCTGATTCTGGCTTTGGTGCCTACTTCTTTAGGGAGGCTGACCATATAGGACAAGATAGCAGAGTGGTAGATACCACAAGCTTCAGCACCAGATAGAACTAGTTTCATCACCAGCTTTGGATATTTAAGGCATTGTTTTGGAAGAGTTTTATAGCCATCCTCTGCTTCAGTTTCCTAACCAATAAAATGGAAGATGAGGCTAATAAACACATATAAATAAGATTGAGGTAGGGAAAGAAGTTCATACATGAAAAGTGTTCTTCTTTAGTGACTGAAGTAAAGTAAGTAGTCAATTATTAATCTCTATACTACTATTAATATTATTATTAGTAGTAATAGGAACCATGTCCAAATCCACCCCTTAGGGTCATTCTCAGAAAGAGAATAATTTAACTATACTTTTACATGGAACTGAATAAAGTATTAACTTTTGGCAGTTGAAGGTTTTGTGACACATGCAATAAAAGCAACAATCAAGCCAACACAGAAGTGCTGTCTTCTAGAATTTTACCAACTAACTTATTAACAGTTGCATATTGATCTTATTGATAGTTGCATATTGATAGTTAATATCTTATTGATAGAAAGCAGCTCCAGAAGTCAGAGTAAGAATTAATGGGTAAAATTTATAGGATAGCAGATTTTGAATAAAAAAAAAAGTGTCATTCTCAAATACTAGAACTCCAAAACAAACAAATGGATTGATACGCAAGAAAGTATACATATGTACTCCACTGTAAATATACATATATACAGACATAACACACATGCATACATACATGGACATATGCATGCATGGACATATACATACATACATAGACAGAAAGAAAGCACATTAACACACCAGGCTATATGGAATGCTTTCCATGTAGTATACTGTCTCATTTGGTTTATCAAAATCATGTGTTAAGGGTGTATCATAACACTCTGAGACATAGGAACACTAAATCTCAGATGCTGTACTTAACTAAACTTAAGTTATACTTAACTAAAGATTCTTGAATAGAGGTCAAGCCAGTCCTTGAACCTAAGTAAATCCCAAGTTATTTATTACTATGCTGTTTGCTTTGGCAATGGGTCTCCTTTTAAAAAATTTTAGATGCCTTCATCACTATGAGGATGATTTTGTTCTCCCAGCATGGGAATGTGGCAATGCCTACAGACATTTTTGGTTGTTATAATTTAAGGTTAAGGTTTTTTATTAGCATCCAGTAGGTAGGGGCCAGGAATACAGTAAACATCCTACAATACACAGGGCAGTCCTCAGCACCAGGGATTTATCTGATGCAAAATGTCAGCAGTGCTGAGCTTTGAAAACCCTGCTAATCCACAGAAGTTCTCGGAATCTTTAAGACTGGCTCTTCTACCAGGCTCAGTTACATGCCATTGTCAAATTTAAGAATGTGTCCATTGTGTTTATATCTCTACTACTTCTAGCTTCTTTTTTTCTCCTAGGTTTCCATTTAGGTTCTTTCTCAAGGTTTCTTCTAAGCATTGCTTTCTTGCAACAGCTTGTCAGGACTGGTGTTCAACCTGTTAAAACACTGACCAGCTTCTTTGTCATTAAAACGCAGTAGTTACCAATTCTTACGGATTTATTTTATACCTTTATATTTTCTACTCAGAAGATAAACTTGGAGTACACTTTCTTTTAGGGATTATTTGCTCTCATTTGCATAATTGATCTGAGAAAAGCAATTCCCCGTGGAAACACCTGTTACACAAGTTGCAGGAAAACACCAAGCATCTTGCCCTTCTGCAGCCCTGCATCTTGGAAAGTGGTTCTGTCATTTGGGGAGCAGGAGCAGAAGGCATTCCTGCATTTCCTTTCCTTTAGGCTTTATCAGGGCAAGACATTTCCCTTCTGATTTCCACCTCCTGCACTGAGACTCAAGCTCCAATCAGCATGGGGCTATTAGAGCAAAATAAGAATGATTTGAAGGCATCACCGGAGCTTCCTAGTAGGCAGAAATATACCTTGAAGGCAAAACCGTGGCTGGCTGGTAGGCACAATCTAATTTTGGCACCTTTATCGTGGTTGTATTATCATAACTGAAACATTACAATCTGTGGAAACGGCATGTGACCTTCAATTGATACTTCTATTGACCAATAAAAAAAAGATATTCCTCATTTTTGAGCAAAACTGAACTATTTTAAAATCTTGAGCTTTGCATAACCCAATAGAAATGCAAAGACAGAGATTTATATGAAAATAAACATCATAGAATAAAGCAAAGAAACTTGAATAAAAAGTGAAAACTACTTTAAAAGGACTTAGTCTTTTACATGTGTAGAGTTTCTGAATACAAAAAATATTAAGTATTTATTAAATAAATTTACCTACCAATCAATGAACTACAAAATTCTACCCAATTATAACTAGTCATTGTAATGCCTAGCCATGCCTTCACAAAGATCCCTCTTATTAAAATGTTACGACCTAAAATTAAATGTTGATGATAATTGTAATTTATACCTTACAAGTTTACGTTGTGCCGGGCACAGTATTAAATGTTTCATATGAAGAATCACATTTAAATTATACAAACATCTTATAAGGTAGGCTACAATATTAATATACCAATTTACAGATGAGAAAACATGTTTGCTTAAAAATGTCAAATACATTCTGAGTCACAACTGTAATATGAACCCAGGTCTACTTGTATTTAAAGCTCACCCTCCACACCAATGTAATAGTCTAAATGGCAAGTTGTGCTATTTCAATTTGAACCTGTACTTCCTGTGCTGAATAGTATAGAGGTACCTGTCAGGATTTATCCTCCAGGAGTTAATTTAGTTAAGTACCAACTCTACGAGGCTAAGTTGGCCCTAGAGGTGTGTCTACTTGTCCCTAGAACCATGCACAGCAGCAAGAAGGATTCCATGTGAGGCATCCAGTCTCCCCAGCTGCTTAGGTGTCTTCTTGCTGTTCTGCTTCATTCAGAAACATCCCATAGCTGTTTTCCTGGGAATTTCAAGCCTGTTTTTGTATTTTACCTAAGCCTGAGCTGGATTATCCCTGCCTCTCTTGGGATACACTTGTCTGTGGGCTTTCTACTCTATCTTGGATGCTCGGCTCTGTAAAGGCTGAACTCAATCCTACCTACCAGATCAAGGTAGAGCCAACATCTTATACCTCATACTCACAAAAGTTTTCAAATTTACAGCGTTGACATTATCTCTAAAATTGGAGATACACTTACAGGACTGACACACTTGCAGGAATAAAGAATATGTTCATTATGTATCTTTAAATATGTGTTCCATCACCTGACCCCTCTACATGGTAGCAATAATTTTTAAGAATTATGTTATCATGTGAATTGCATAGTCATCATCATGTATTATATTTTATGTCAAAATTGCTTATATGTTAAATGTAAGCATTTAAATTATATCAGCAATGTTTTGACAGTTATTATTTTAAAAATATTATCTCAATCTCAGTAAAAGAAAGTGACCTGAGCTTTTCACTGAATTGTGAAGGACCTGTGGATCTATCTCTGAGTTCTATGTACACTGGCACGTAATGTCAGGGGCAAGTCCCAAGATGAGAATAAAGTAAAGTGATGCAGAGAAAAAAGGGAAAAAGTTGTAGTTTATTCTTCCATCTCTTACTAAATTAGAAGTTCTTTAAGAGTTGGCACTCTAATTTTTATATAGCCATAATATTTAACAGAATGTAAGTTTCTCAATTTCTTTTCTTTTTTCATTTTGTGGCTCTGAAAGATGACAATAAGATTTTTTTTCAAAGTCTCATGAATTTTATAGAAAAAATTCTATTTTGTTTCCATTGTAATTATTCCAAGCTGTCCACCCCCACAAACATAACCTACCCTCTACTCCCCACAGCAAGGTAGAAGCAACCTATTGGAACTCCAGGGCAAAGATAGCAACAAGGTGTTACTGGAAGTGGAGACGGTAAAACTATTGAAATCTATTCTGAGATCTCAAAAGTTCCAGCATTCTGGGAATAATTACTAGACAGATGAACAGCTTGTTTATACACCAGTGGCTACTGAGGGAATCACTGTGTTAGCATCTGGTAAAATAACTGATGAACATGAGAATGATTCCTGGTTCTCAAGGGAAGGTTGGATTTCATGCAGCATCTTCTGTTGAAGAAGACAGGGAAGAGTTCCATTTCTTTAGGAAAGATTTTGATGTCAGTGCTTAAAGTGAAAGAAAGTTGTGGTGCTTGAAACCTTGGGTAGATGGAAAACTCACTTATGTAAAAATTCACTTTCCTGGGATAAATGAAAAACTTGATAATAAGATTCTGACCTTCATAACATCTGTCATTAAATTGTTGATCAGGAATATCTTTTAAAGGGATATAGCTGAGACGGGAAGGAGTAAATAATTAATAATGTTTACTCAGAAAGTGTCACGATGTCCATGTTTTTACCTAAAAGCTATGCATTTTATCAAAAAAAATTTAAGTGCCTCTCCTTCACTGCAATGCACTAAGGAATCAGAAAGCAAGATGCCAGAACACTCAGATTAGAGGACAGAGAAGTCATCCTGGATAAATACATGAAGCAGACAAACTTCATTTTTCAGAACTTCATGTGCTCAGTTAAAAATTTGGTGATAAAAACCCAGAGGTCAAAGTGAACTCTGAACACAAAGTACAGAGTTTTTTTTAAAAGTATTTAAAACAAATTTTTTTTAAAGTATTATTTTAAAAAAGTCTTGCAAATGATCTAGATACAATAAAACAGTAAATTTCTACACAATATATATATATATAAAAAGCCTGTGGAATCCTGAGAAGTGGTTCAACTGAGCCAGAACAATGTTGGTGGAGAGATGTGAAACAGATTAGACCAGGCACTATTCTATTGATTTTAATGCCTATTTTTACTCATTTATTTGTGAAATAAAATGACTGTCATTTTAATGAAAATTTCATAATATATCTTTTCAAGGTTTGTTGAATATACTTATGCTTGAACTGATTAATAGTAAGTTAATTGAGTTCTCTTTCCACAGTGTACCTTCTAAAACATGTTTCATGGTATTCTAGACTGAAGGTCAGCAAACCTTTTCCATAAAATGTCAGGCAGACATCTCCAACAAATGGTTCTGAGCAATTAGACATACAAAGACAACAACAACAACAAAAAACTTAAAGGTAAAGTGTAAAAATATACAACTTTTAGAAAAAATTATATGAAACATTTGGGGGATCTAGGGCTACATGAATTTTTAGATTTGACAACAAAAGCATGATCCATCAATAAAATGAACTTCATCAAAATTACAAACTTTGTTTCCGCGAAACACTCTGTTAAGAGGATGAAAAGACAAGCTAGAGAGTGGGAGAAAAAATTTTCAGACAACATACCTGACAATGCATTTGTATCTAGAACATATAAAGAATATTAAAAACTCAACAATTAAAAAGACAATCTAATTAGAAAGTATGCAAAAGACGTGAATAACTGTTTCACACAAGAGAATATACTGATAGCAGAAAAGCAAATGAAAAGAAATTAAATGTTTAACCTTTACAGAAATGCAAGTTAAAATCACGAGATATCATTTTTACCTATCAAAAGGGCTAAGATAAAAAAAAAAAATAGTGCCAACATCAGATGCTGTCATAGATGCAGAGAAACTCTCATTCAAATATTGCTTGTGACATTACAAAATGGTATAGCAACTTTGGAAGACAGTTTGGCAGTTTCTAAAAACATTAAAGATTAAACTGCCAAAAGACCCAGCAATTGAAATCCTGGGCATTTATCCCAGATAAATGAAAACTTATATTATTAAAAAACCTATATACAAATGTCAAAAGCAGCTTTATATGTAATAGCCAAAACCTGGAAACAACCCAGATATACTTCAATGGGTAAATGGTTTAACAAACGGCATATATACATACAATGGCACACTATTCAGCAATAAAAGGAAAGCAGTTTTGATGCACACAACAAATTAAGTGAATCTCCAGAGAATTATAGCAGGTGAAAAAAAGCCCATTCCAAAAAGTAACATACTGTATGATTCCATATATATAACATTCTATACCATGGTGTTGAAAGACGCTACCATGGGAAAATGGATTACAGACTCTCTGGGATTTCTGTGTACTGTTCCTTACAACTGCATATGAATTTAAAATTACCTCAAACTAAAGAGTTTAATTTTTTAAAAAGGACATAAACATTTTTGGCTTTGCAGGCTGTAAAGTCTCTGATGCCCCTACCCATCTCTGTCCATGTAGTGTGAAATCAACTGTGAGCAGCAAGTAAATGGGTGAACATGTCTGTGTTTTAGTAAGATTGTATTCACCTAAACAGACAGCAGACTGGATCTGTCCCATGGCCTGTAGTCTGCACACCCTGGTCCTCAATGACATAACCCCTAGAAAAATGATTCTATGTAACCCTTAAAAGCATCACACATCTGGTCTAATCCTAAAGCCATGTTGCAATTAATGAGACAGTTCAGAAACTGGAAAAATCATATTTAACTTAAATATTTAATACACAAAGGGAAGGTCTAAAATCATGCTTAATAATTTTAATACTATAAAAGGAAGATATATATCACAGCAGATTCATGATCTCTCTCCCTTTTACGTATTTCCATTCCAGTGGCTTTATCACTGCTCTATTTTCAAATTCTTGAAAAATCCCTTCTCTATCCCCTGCCCTCATCTTTTTACCTCCTCTTTATCTCTTTCCTCCATTTTTAGTAGTCTCTCTCCTCACACCTAATAGATTGAAATTTTATTTTGTTAAGTCCTGCCCTCTCTCTATTATACATGTGGTCTTGTTTTCCACCTATAATCCTCAATTTTCCATTAACCCGAAGAACAAATCTGTCCAGGAAAGGCCATCTGTGAAGAACAGATGAGGGGAAGAAAATGCACCAGCAAAGTAAGAAGTCTCACTGACGGCTGAGAGCAAGGTAAACTGGGCAAACATCCATACACCAACCTTTTTTTTCTGTGCTCCATATGCTCATGCCTGGATTAGTTGGGGCATACCCACCTATTTAAGGTACCTCCAAGAGAGATAAGCAGTTCAGAGATTGCTCTTTAAAAAGTTCTTTGCTGCAAAAAGTCATGTGCCGAATACATCAGATCAAATGCTTCTGAAACACTTGGATTGAGAAGCTAACCAGTCACACATTCAGAAGAGGTTTAAGTTCTGTTTTTTGCTTTGTTTTTGTATAGAAGCTTTCCCTCTGTGAATCCAACAAATCCAGCCACAAAGGGCATTTTTTGTGATTATTTTGAATGATGACCTCTGAAATTCCTTCCTACATATTACAAGACTGACTCTCATCTTGGACCCTTTGGCGGTGCACATTTTCATCCATCTTGGACCAGAATGCCCTAAACCGATGAAAGAGAAATGAGGCAATCAAATAATGCCTGTCAGAAGGCGAAACAGGCACAGCATATTTCTCCTCGTTACTGCTTATTATGAGGGCTAATGGCAGAGATGAATACCTCTAGTCAGAGCCACTTATACAGGAATTTACATTTAAAAGTAATTGCTATAGATCATAATTGGTTGATTAGGTGTTCTCAACTGCTTAGGCCCTTTTCAGACTTTAACTACATGATACATGCCAGGCTTTCAGAGGGCCAATTTGTGTAAAAAGAAATGTAATTTGTCCCTTATAAAATATCAAGTTAGAAAATGTTATCACCTATTTCATATCCTCCCAGACTAGCTATTGTCTTCCACAGTAGGAGTCACCAACCACCATGGAGGGAGTAATTGATGTGAAAATATAAATTATGGAGTTGACCCCAAATCGATCTAGCTTGTTTGAACCATTCCACAAATTGGTTTTCTTACAAGACATTCATATTATTTTATTAATCTTAGTAATCACAATTCTCCATGCCACATCAGTGGTGAGTTCATTATATTTCTCTCGGAGTTTCTCTCCTCTTACATTATGCCATGGCCAATGGGCTTTGTATGGGATGGGGGTGGGGAGTCAACTGGGCCTCTATATCCCATCAGGGGAAAAAAAGATATCTCTTCAGCCCTCTGTTGCTTTGGTTTTTGCTGCCACAAAGTCCCTCTGTTACTCATGAGATCTATCCAGTCCTGGATAGGAGGTGAGTTCACTACTGAGATAACACTCCACTGACCTGAAACCCACATAGACAATCACTGGCTATCTGAGGGAAGATGATGTCACTTCCTTAATGCCAAACCCAGACCCAGCTGCCTGCTTAGTTTTTCTAATTCATATTCATATCAGCATATCAAGGAAGCATATAGGACAGGAAAGGGACTGGTGGACTGGTGTTTGTATTCAGCACCTTATGAACCCAGAATCCCCAATTCCCTTCCCTCCCCAGAAATTCAGCCAGAGAAGTCAATCAGAATTTTCTTCTCAACAATTAAAACACAATTTCCCTAGATATTGGGTTCACTTTTCTAAGGAAGGATGTCTTGAATAATTCATAGATGACCTATCCTTCTAAGAAAAACTTCTCCCAAGCAACCCCAGGTTAATTTTGCTGGTATTTCTTTGGTTAGAGAAGAGAAAAGAAAACAATCTACAAATGTCATTTTTATGAGGGCAATTTTCTACAAATATTTCAAGGAAGTAAAGTCCTCCTTCATCAAACGTACATCCCATAAATCTCTTGTGCCTTATTTTGTGCTTTATTAATTCAAGCTATTTATACATTTATTTATATTCCACTTAATTTCACTCATTTGAAAATATGAATTTATTCATTATTTTCAGTCCTTGCATCACTATTTTTAAATGAAAGTCTACAAAGGGCTCCTTCAACCTAACACTTATGTGTATTACGGTTGTCAACACACTTGCCTTCCCCATGAGACTTCCAGGTAGGAGTTGTGTCATTTCATTCTTTCATCTATAATGTTTGGCATGTTGCCTGGCACATTTAGGATGTTTAATCATTGTTAGCAAAAATTACTTATTTATGGATGGGTAAGAGGAAAGAATGGAGAGCAGGAATAAAGGAGAGAGTGAAGGATGAAGGGAAGATGGCAAAGATGTCAGGTAGAGAAAAAGAAAAGAAAGAAGGAAGGATGGAAGAAAAGAAATGAGGAAGGGAGGGAGAAAGGAAAGAAGCTATAATAATTTATGCTTTTGGTTCAAGTTATTATACTCTCAGGGCATCTTCTGATCAAAACTGAAATAAATTTTGGGATGAGTGATTTTATCAATAGTTGCAAAGACTTGGCTAGAAAATTGTTTACCTTATTTCTTAGTAGTGAAAACCTGAGTAAGATGGATACCACTAAGTACAGCATTGTAACTGAGACTCAAGCATAGTGGAGGGAAGGAATGACCTTCTAAGTACAGCATTGTAACTGAGACTCAAGCATAGTGGAGGGAAGGAATGACCGCTAGGTTACAATCCAAGGACTTTTGTACAACTAAGGCCAGTATAAGATTCCAGGAAAAGGGGTGAACGTGAAAGAAGGAGGAGGAGAGTTAAAAGGACATAAAAGACAAATCGCTGATAATTCTTTGCATTAGTCAGGGTTCTCCAGAGGAACAAAACCAGTAGGATGGATGGATGGATGGATGGATGGATGGATGGATGGATAGATAGATAGATAGATAGATAGATAGATAGATAGATAGATAGATAGATAAAGAGGAGATTTATTACAGGAATCAGCTCATACGGTCACAGAGGCATAGAAGTCCCACAATCCGCCATCCATAAGTGGGAGAACCAGGAAAGTCAGTCTGAGGCCAGAGGCTTGAGAACCAAGGGGGTGCCCATGTAAGTACCCGAGTCCAAATGCTCCAGAACCAGGAGCTCCAGTGTCCTAAGAACTTTCTAGTTCAACAGGAAAGAGAGAATTTGCCCTTCCTTTGCCTTTTTGTTCTATTTGGGCCCTCATGGGATTGGATGAAGCCTGCCCACATGAGGGCCTATCTCTTTCCTCAGTCTACTGAGTCAAATTCTAATCTCTTTCAGCAACACCCTGGCAGACACACCCAGAAAAAATATTTTACCAGCAATCTTGAGATCCCTTAGTCCAGTCAAGTAGACACATAAAATCAATCACCTCACTCTCATATCAGCTAGTTTATGAACTTTAGGCTTAGAAGTAGTCTGTTCACCACTCATAGCATTTATCACACAATGCATCTCTTCAGCTTCTGTTCGGCAGAAAGAAACAATGGAAGAGAGAAATGATTTACAAGGAGACCTGGTGTCAGAACACTTGATTTTGGGACTGCCTCCTCTACTTCCTAGCTGCCTGTTAACTCATCTGAATGCACAAAATGTGCGTAATCATAGCAGACCCCCTGGGGTTGTTGTGAATACTGAATGAGACAATTTACCTGAAACCTCTTAATGAATGATGAAGCACCAGGCAGACCCAGAGAGGTGGGTTTGTTGCCCAGAGATAATTGAGTCTAAAACCACCTTTTAGAGACAATTGCAAGTTTTAACACCTTGATCTCATATGTATAATTTGGAAAATTACAGTGTATGGTTAGTTCTGCAATAGAGAAGCTAACTACTTGTCTTTGACTTTCAAGGATATTGGATGAAATTTGAAACCAAAGGGGCACAAAGAATTAGCTTGGGGAAAATGCAGAAATAATAGCTCTCTGCTGATAAAAGCAAATACATTTTTAACTCTGAAATCCCCCATTGTGAGAAACACCATGAAATTCTCCCTGCACAGGGAATGCATTGATTATGAGCCAGAAACCACTGTATATCCCAGTTTCTGAAAAAGAAGTACCCTTTGGAGCCACCACTATTTTCCTTTCCCCTAAAAGAGTAAGTGGTTGATTTTTAAGGTGGAGTAGGAAATAGGCCCTGTTTCTCTTTAATTCTCATAATAAGCCTGTTAAAGCCTAAACAACAACAACAACAAAAGGTATCAGCTGAGACTTCGGAAATTAAAAGATCAACTTCACACGGACTTTCTGGAAATGAAACTTGTTGTATAGCGAGATACTCCTTCGTTCTTACTTAATCACTAATTGTTAAATATGTCCATTGAAGCTTATTAACAGGTGCTGGATAACTGATAATATTAACATTCACTATCACTCGGCATTTAAGACCACAGACCTCACCAAGCTCAGATCTGAGCTTAAAGGTCAAACTTTGATATTTACTACGCAACTGTAAGAAAGTTCTTCTAGCCTGTAAGCCTGCTTTCTTATCTGTAAACTAACATAAAAATGATCTGCTTCATTGTGTTAAGAAGGCAAAATGAGATGGGGCAGGCAGAGCATTTACCACATTCTTGGCACAGAGTAGATGCTCTGTAAACCTTAACTATTGAAACAAACCAAGCCCTAAGCACCTAAGTTCACAGCCCCAAGTCAGCCTGCTGCACTACTACACTTCAGATAACTTTTACATTTGACTCAATAACTCATCTCTACTTGTTTGATTCTCAAGATAAATTTCTTTCAAATTTTCAAGAAACATTGGCATTCCAGAGAGGTAAGTGTGCTTGTCCTGTGGATCAATCTGTGCACTCAATCCAAAAATTAAGGCATGAGAATTGGGATAGAAAGAGACATTTTGGCAAAAATCAGTTTTCTCCAGATAATAAGATGCTATCATCTCACAAATTAACTAATTTAGTGAATTGAATCACATAATTAAATGATCAGACTGTAGTCAACCAGATCTCTTTCCTAATGTAACCTGGAACAAATTAGCACAAAGAACCCGGGGTTATTCCTGGAGACAAATGTGAAATAACAAAATGTATTGGCCCAAAAGGAAGATGAAGAAACACGACAATTTAGAACTTTTTGTCCCCTGAATAAATCATAATTAGTCCTTCCTTACCCTAGTTCTGTTCAGCCTCCTACTCCCATAGTAAATCATAGGACAATGGATTAGGAATGACCTTAAAGATACACACTTAACAGGGCACTTGATTCCATGTTAAGTCCTGATAGATTTAGCTTCATGATTGCTACTTGAGACTCACACTGGCTTTGTGGGAGATCATAAGGGCCCCTCTGAAGTGCTGTCATTGTTCCATGTTGGGGTAGAGTCTACTGGTATACCAGCTGTCCCTGACAGAAGCTAGACAAAACAGGCATCACCCAGAGGGGAAAAGATGAGGCAAACTATTGCTGTAAACATCACATTATAACATTATATAGATCTTCACTGCAGTTATTTCACCCTTCTCTCTCTATCCTGGGAATTCTCTGTTCTACTGCTCTTTATCGCTGCCTCAAGTTCACGTGGCTTCCTTTCTTGGGATAATCCCTCCAAAATCTCTAGCTTGCCTGGTTAGTGAAATGTTTCTCATTATTTGAAGGAATTTGTGTATTAAATGGATGTGGAGTGAAACAGACTCTACCACTTATCAGATATGAGACTTTGAGCAAGTTCCTGAGCATCTCTGTGTCTTGCCTCCCTTCTCTTAGAAATAATATTGTTGTGATGATGAAGTAACTCTTCCAGAGTGTACTGCACAATGTCTAAATATAATGATGTGTCAAATAATAGTTTCCTTTTTTTCTCTTTTCCATGCCAATTCACAACTCAGCATCCCTAGAAATTTAGTCAGGTTAGATTCTGGAGAGGTAGATCTTCAAAACTGAAAATCAGTGTTTCTTGCTGAAACAAATACCTATGTCCAAAAGTAATAGCACACATTTACTGGCATTGTGTTTTTGTGTTTAATCCCATTTAATGATCCCAGAAGACTGTGTGGCACATATCAGAATTATTCCTTTGATAAAGCTATTGAACCTGAGGCTCAGAAGAGTAAATAATTTGACCACAATCTCTCAGAAATCAGTGAAATAGTCAGAATGCAGATTTAGGTCTCTCTGCCTCTAACTCCCACACTAGGGTTGTATGAATTCTTACATGACGACTAACTTTGAACTGTACTCCAGGCAGTATTCCTTAAAGCAAAGACACTGAAATCACCTGCGTCACAATCAACTGTATGACCTATTAAAAATTCAGATTCAGGGCCAAATTCCAGGCCTTCAAGCAAAATCTGTAGGAGTTTGAGGCCTAAAATTTTATATTTTAATAAACTATCCAGATGATTCTTCTGCTAAATGTCAAAGCCTTTGTTATCACAGGCTTTTGCAAGGAACTATTCCTTAGCCCACAGACTCTAGCATAGGATTGGTCAGTTGATATCTACTTAATTGACAAATGTTCACAGGATTTACTCATTTGAGAAATAAATGAATAAAAGCAAAACTTTGCAGCCCTAAAATTCTGTGGGCACAATAAGCAGAAGAGCAGATCAGACTTTCCATCTGTCCTGATTTCCACATTCTTGCCCACTGGGGGACAAGACTTGAGTGTGAATTCCTAGTGTCTATACAAAAACACACAGTCCACTGAAAATATTGGGACATAATTATGTTCTCCTTTCCATTACTTTAGGAAACCATTTTTCAAATAAAAGAGAAAAGTTTCTTGTTAAGAAAAGGATGGCAGGGGTTTATTTTCTTTATTCTTTTCTTCACCCTAAAGCTTTTCTCAAAGTAAACATATACTGTCAGTAAGTAGGTTAGATTTAGTAAAGTTAAAGCTTTCAAATGTGGAACAGATATGTCATGCAGACTCTAAAATACTGCTCTGAATCAGCAAAAGGCAGTTTAGTGTTTTAGGTGCTGGAAGTGTACTGAGACATATTTTAGAGTCTGTACTACCAAAAGGACATCTTGAAGAAACAAACAGATCTATTTATCGTGAAGCCTGCCTGGTCCAGCCAGCAAGATGTGATCTGCTGAATGACAGGGCTTATTTCTATGAGCTAACAAAACCAGGAGGGGGTCATTATGGAGTTGGAGATTGCTGAGTTTCCATTCCAGACCTCCAACTACATACAGCAAATGCTGAAAGGGAAAGATGCAAACATCAAGAATCACTGACTGGTACCCTGGTGAAGGCATTCTCAGAACTCGGGAGAAAAATAGAAAATTCTTTGTATTCCATCCTGCCTTCCACCCCAGAGGCTGTACAGCTCAGTGAGTTGAAAGGCAAGTTGGAGAACAAGCAGATTTAGAGAACCCATTCAGTTCACTCAATGGTTCTGACCTAAAGTTCTATGGCCTGAAGAACTGGACCTTAGCTTACAAATGGAGATAACCCAGATTACCATCCTTCTGTCTCCTGGGTTTGGAGGTGAATGGTAGGTACAGCTAAAAGCAGGCAAAATAAGCCAAAAACAGATGATGACAATATTTTCAGAAATGAAATGGACTGCTGTGGGCACTGGCCGAATATGACCCTCAATTTCTGGAGTGGGTGACAGTTCGCCTAGGCCAATGAATATTGTCACCCCCTTTGGCAGTAGTAAATTGTACAGGTACTTAAATAATCAGTATGTAGAATTCACCTGGCCAGGAAACCAGGCAATTTTTATCTGTATATCTATCTAGCACCTATTTTTTCAAACATTGTATTATCAAAATTATGAAACATAAAAATCCACTGAAAGAATTTTACAGTAAACTTGTATGCCTACCACTTTCATCCCAACACTAATATCTTACTACTTTACCATCTATTCCTCCTATCTGTTCATTAATCCATCTTATTTGTGATGCACTTCGAAGTAAATTTCAGAGGTCAATGGATTTCACCATAAACTATACACATTTATATAACTGAATTAGGTATCTGATTACAGTTTTCTTCTTTTGACTTAGAATTTACATACAATAAAAGGTATTTGTTGCACTTTGACAGAAGCATGTATCTCTGTAACACAAAACCCTACCAAGATATTGAACGTGACCAGCACCCAAAAAACGTTTCTCGTATCTCTTCCCAATCAAATTGCACCCAGAGGCAACTGTATTCTAATCATTTCCCGCCATTAACTAGTCTTCCTGTTCTTGATCTTTATACAAATGGAATCATACAGAAAGTATTCCTGTGTAAAGCTTCTTCTCATTCATGTTATTTTTCTGGTTTACCCATATGGTGAGATATGATATTGAGTTGTTCTTTGTAAATCGCTGAGTAGTATTTCATTCTGTAAACATACCACAGTTGTTTCCATTTGCTTGTTGTTTGATATTGGGCTGTTCCCAGTTTTTTGAATAAACTTCTCAATATTCTTTTACAAAAAGGAGGCAAGGGTGCATAGGTAGGTCTGCCCCAAAAGGGACGTTTGTTTTAAGACTGTCACTGTTTAGAATTGCTAGAACATAATGATAAGAAGCAGGTCAATTTTGTTCTTATTTTTAAATTCTCTACATGCAGTACATTTATTTTCTTACTGCCTATATCTGGAAGAGCTGTTCCCACTGACTATCAAGGCCCCCCTGTCAAAACATCACTAAGACCACGTCCACTTGGTTCATTTTTATTAGCCCATTTTGATAAAGTGTCTGGCCCATGGTTCAACAAATACCTATTAATTTGCTAAATGAATGATCTTTCATTGACAGTGATAGATAAAAGCAGTAGAATTCACGTGAGCTTTCTTGTTCCTAATGCCTTTCTTATAGTCTGCTATACTCCTGTGCTAAAAGAAATATGCCAAAATATGAGTAGAATTTTTTACTTTCATGAAAATACTTCTCAGTATTTCTCCTGAAGGTTTTGATTTTAGTCTGTTAGGCAAACCATGTCTATTGTCATCATATTTGACATTAGTTTGAAGTAAATGACATATTGCCACTGTTCACTGAAATTTAAAATGTATTCACATTAAATGAGTCCTTTCTAACCATTTAATTTCAGCTCTAAATAAATAGCCAACATTTATTTTCACATGATCTTCAAAGGAGTTTACACCTGTGTGAATAAATAGCTTAAGTTTGATCAATTTATTTTGGAATATTGTGTTTGTCTATTTTCAGGGCTGTTTTTACAAGTGAGAAAAGCCAATTTAAAATGTCACATCTATGAACAAACCAAAAATTGTGTTCTTGAAATTACACTGAATCTTAAATGTGTGTAGATAAACAACTAGTAATTTATTTGTAGTTAGTATCCTGCTGAATTTGAAATCCTAATTTATTGCATTATCCTGACCTCCTACTTGTGATTTTTCAACAAATAAATTATGTTATGGTCAGGTTTTATTGAGGGAAATGACTAGCAAATGCCCATGAAACACAAAACTGCTATTTTCTTGGAATCAGTACAAAATTACTTCAGAAGATTTGAAAACAAAATTTAGCATTTAATTTTTTCTAATATGAAAGGCATGATTACAGACTCTGGAATCAAACAATTGGTCCTTCAGACTCAACCTCATCATTTCCTATTTGTGTGAACTTGGGAAATTTATTAAACTTCTCTGTACTTTAATCTCCTTTGAAAAGGGAGGCCCCGCACACTGAGCCAAACTCATAGGATGGTTGTGAGGATCCAAAGTGCTTCTTCACATACCACACTTAGTCCCCAAGGACAGTGAAGCACACATGCCAGAGGCTCTATCTTTTTCAATGTTCAGCATCCAACCATCTTTCCTTAACGTTCACAATCAAGGTCTAAATCTTGGTGAACATTTCACAGGCAAGCCCACTGACGTTCTCAAAGACTGATGCAGTATGAAAACTCCCTCGGTCTCAAATGTTGTCTCTAACTTCATATACCCTGTTCCCCGGTCATTACACTGTAGCTTAAAAAAATGTATCTGGCAATAAACAGGGTCAAGCTCCTTTCACTATTCAACTACTGCAAATGGAACCAAGAATTTCACTGCATTTTATAAATATTTCATACAAAAATCTGACACAAATTCTCCTACCTCAAATTCCACTTAAAAATTTAAGAAGTAAAGTGATTTAGAATAGTTTATCATTTTCAGTAAGCTAAGAAAACTGACTTTCCCTGAAATGAAATATGAGAAAATTGCCTGAGTTTGAAATTTAAGACCTACCATTATACATCTAGGCACCTGCATTTCACCAGCTTCGATTTCAAAAGCAAGACAAATTCTCCAAAAAGCACTGTTATATCTCCAAAAAACAGAAAATCCCCAACTTTGTTTAACTGGTTTGTTATGCCATTTAATTTTTGTATTGCCACCTTGCCCCCTAAATGATCATACATCAATGGAGCAATACACAATTGCAGTACTAAGATTCATTGTCAGGCATATTTCACTGAGTCAAATTCAATGGTCAAAGGTGAAAGGTGAAAATAAATTTGCAATCCCCAGGTGGGAAACAGAAGCAGTGAGGCAGAGAATTCCTGAATCATAAATCTTTGCCCTGCCTGACAGGCAGGGAGAACGTAAGCTAATTCTGTTTTCAGAATCATGGCACAGAGATGCCCAGGGTAAGCTGGAACAATCTGTCTGGACATTCATGGCTCTTAAACATCTTCCCTGCCGCATTCCCTCATCCAATGGGTGAAACTTCTTAAGTAGAACATACTTTGTATCTGTAACAGGAGGCTCTTTGTGAGTCAGGATTTATGGCACATGATTATTATTTTTTCAGGAACTAGGAATTTAATATAGAAGAGAGAAAAATAAAATGTTTTAAACATCTTCTGAATTTGAGTTTGTTACTTAGAAACCATCTGATGTCCTTCTGTGATATTCTGTAAGCTTCCTACTTAGGCAACATCTGTTTATACACCATGTATTTTCCAAGCAGCTCTATTTATCTATTCTTCTTCAGAATAAGACAGATTTTCACCAAAGTAACATTTCGTCGAATATGAAATTATTTCCAGTAGTGGACTCATGTGTCCACATTATTTAAAAATCCTGACATGAGACCTAAATCGAGGGCCAAGTTGTTTCATTTCTTTCCCCCACTCCCCACTCCTGAGTTAAAGTTGTTCCAGAAAACAGGAGTAAAATGTAGACAGAGGTGACTTAATGCAAACTGGGTAGACAAATTCAGAAGTACCTCCTCTCTTGATTTAATGCATTGTAGCTTCTGTCCTGAGGTTGTTAATAATTTTACCTTTGCACTTGTGTTTTTGTGAGCCAGGTCCGATGGGACAATGGAGGGTGCACAAGAGCTGGGGAGATACACACAATACGCATGCCTGCTGCCTTTCTTTGCCATCCTGTCTGCCTAGAGTGGTGGTGATGCCCTATAAACACAAAATTCTGGTGAATCCATGATATATGGGAGCTCAGGGGGACTCAAAGGTATTAAGAAATAAGCATATTGCTTTTATGACTGTGTAAGTAGGGTGCAGACAGTCCTGAGAGACTACACTTTCTGTTCAAACCAGAACATGTCCTGAAGATAGGAAGACAACATCATTCTAAGAAACACGAACAGCTAAGGATTCCTATCATGTACATTCTTTCTTTACTTTCTGTGCCAGCCAACTGATTTTGCAAAAATGGGACACAGAAGGAAATGGAAACATAGGGCAAACCATAGTTTATTTTCTTTTCACCTCCCCCATTGCTCACTCTAAGTTATATACAGTACTGATAGAATGTGCACAAATCAGGAAAATAAGCTGAGTTAATTTGTGCAGTGTTTCTATTCTTTGGTTAATAATAAAATATATATGCAAAAAAGACCTAAGGACATAGGAATTGTGCAATATTTTATGGAAGTACAGTCAATTTACAATGTTGTGTCAATTTGTGGTGTTCAGCACAATGCTCCAGTCTCATAGGAACATACATGCATTTGTTCTCATATTCTTCTTCACCATAGGTTGCTATAAGATATTGAATATGGTTTCCTGTGCTGTACAGTATAAACTTGTTATTTATCTATCTTACATATATTAGTTAGTCTCTGCAAATCTCGAACTCTCAACTTACCCCTTCCTACCCCCTTCCCCACTGGTAACCATAAGTTTGTTTTCTATGTCTGTGAGTCTGTTTCTGTTTTGTAAATAAGTTCATTTGTCTTTTTATTTATTTTTTTTAGATTCCACATGTAAGTGATGGAATTGTGCAATTTTGATGAGTCCACTTATGAATTAAATGCTCCTATATATTCATTTGTAACTAGCACTGCCCAGTATAAAGATAAAAGGTAAAAGTCATGCTAATAATTTAACATTTTATTTTTCTTTACATAGACAGTAAAATATCAAACAACCATGACAAGATAAGAGAGACCAAAAAGAAAGGGAAAAAAATCTTTATACTTTAATGGCACTTTTACTTGCTTCTTCAAATAAGATTTGCATTTTCATTTTGCCCTGGGCCCCTTACATTACTTAGTTGACCCTGAATGCATCAAAATGTTTTTAATTACAAATTATTAGGACAAAATATTATTCCTAGAAATAATTGGATCTAAGAGAAATATACTGACTATAGAATAGATGATTTGGGTATTAAAAAAAATCTCATATACCTTTCCCCTCTTTCCAAACTGGGCTCTGCATGTGTAAATCAGTTAGTCTTATTCTGTCCCCATTCATAGTCCAAGCTTGCTATATTTTAAAAATTAATCCTTACTTAGAATATTACTTCATCAAAATCAAAAACCATGAAGCATTAGTAGTTTTGTCTTCAGGGGGCTAGGGCCAGTTTTAAATGGTGTTTGAACTCAAATCCAAATACATATTTTATTGTTTCTCCCTTTTGCCAGGAAACAGTGTTCCAGAAAAGGTTGAGTGAATCACCTTGGTAGGTTAACTTGTGGCCACTGATACATCAGACAGTTGGGAATGTAAGTTTCAGTAGAATTTTTTTTTATTGGTGTAAGTATTATATTCAGACTGTCCTTTATGAACTGCAGTTTGGGGGATGCCCATTACAGGCTCTGTGGCATACTTGCCTCCTCAGCTTAAAAAGATTTAGAAAACAGGAGCAATAGGAAAATATGAATGAATAATAGAAAAGGATTTAAAGTTGGCTAGTAAGCAAATCTTATGGGCCCATATCCTTTTATTAGAGAGTTAATGCTCTGTGGCATCTGTTGAATTATTTGCTGAGTAGCTGTTCTGAGAATAGTATGGTGGAAACTCCAAAAAAATGCCAATGATGGAAGTGCTCCACTGAGGAAGAAAAGACTTAGGAATGGTCATATCCCTCCAAATAAATCAACTTTATTTATTTCAGTTGATAACTCATTTCCCTTCTTTATTCTCAATGGGATTATAATCAAATAGAGCTAAAATAATTATAAAACAAGCAAATAACACTTTTATGAAGCAATATTCACCTGAGCAAACAGCAAGGTAGTAAATCTTTAAGAAAAAAAATCATCAGGTACTCAGCCATAAAAAAGAATGAAATAATGACATTTGCAGCAACATGAATGGACCTAGAGATTATCATATTAAGTGGTAAGTCAGACAGAAAGACAAATATCATATGATATCACATATATGTGGAATCTAAAAACAAAAAGATTAAATTCTATTTACAAACCAAAAACAGACTCAGACGCAGAAAACAAACTGTGGTTACCAAAGAGGAAAGGGTCAGGAAGGGATAAATTAGGAATATGGGATTAACAGATACACATTACTATATATAAAATAAATAAACAACAAGGACCTATTGTATAGTACAGGGAACTATATTCAATTCTTGTAATAACATATAATGTAAAAGAATCTGAAAAGAAAAAATATATATGTATGTATATGTATAACTGAACTGCTTATAGTTTGATATAGTCCTGTTTGCTTATTTTTTGCTTTTGTTCCCCTTATGAAAAGATATAGCTAAAAATATTTCTAAGACTAATGTCAAAGTGAAATAAGTATTCTTCCAGGAATTTTATGGATTCAGGTCTTTCTTACATTTGTCTTTAATCCATCTTGATTTTATTTTTGTGTCTCACGTGAGAAAGTAGTCCAACTTGATTCTTTTGCATGTAGCTGTCCAGTTTCCCAACACCATGTATTGAAGAATATGTCTTTTTCCAAGTGTATATTCTTGCCCCCTTTGTCATACATTAATTGACCATATGTGCATGGGTTTATTTCTGGGCTCTCTAGACTGTTCCACTGATCTATGTGTCTGTTTTTGTGCCAATACCATATTGTTTTGATTAGCTTGGTTGTTTACTTTGAACTCAGAGAGTGTGATACCACTGGCTTTGTTTTTCTTTCTCAAGATTGTTTTGGCTATTTGGGGTCTTTTGTGTTTCCATATAAATTTTAGAATTTGTTCTAGTTCTGTGAAAAATTCCATTGGTATTTTGATAGACTGCATTGACTATGTAGATTGCCATGGGAGTATAGTCATTTTAATATTTTAAATTCTTCTAGTCTATGCTCATGGTATATCTTGCATCTTTTCATTTGTTTGTGTATCTTCAATTTCTTTCATCAGTGTCTTACGACTTTTTGAGTATAGGTCTTTTACCTCCTTGGTTAGATTTATTCCTGGGGATATTATTCTTCTTGATGCAACTATAAATAGGATTGTTTTCTTAATTTCTTTCTCTGATAGATCATTGTTTGTATATAAAAACACAATGATATCTGTATATTAACTTTGTATCCTGCAACTTTACAGAATGCATTTTTTAGTTTTAATAGTTGAATTTGTTTAGAAGATTTTTCTGCATCTATTGAGATGATCATATAACTTGTATTCTTCAGTTAGTTAATGTGGTGTATCACATTGATTGATTTATGGATATTGACCCATCCTTGCATTGCTGCAGATAAATCCCACTTGATCATAGCGTATAATCCTTACAATATACTGTTGAATTTGGTTCAGGATAGTTTGTTCAGGATTTTTGCATCTATGTTTCATCATGATTAGAGTCAATATGTATTCTCTATCAATGTTCTTCTGTGTTATCTGGATTTTCTACAATAAGCATCACTAACTATATTTTACAGAAAAATATATTCATATTAAGGTATATAAAACAAGCTGGAAAATTAGAAAGGAGGTGGGCATAGAGAACTTGTTTGACATTGCTATAAGAAGATGTGGAAGATACATTGATAATTCTTTAGCTAAACTGATAAATACTGAATGCCCAAGTGGTCACTTAAGGAACATCATATGATGTGTAGTAAATGTGGTTTTACATTTTTTCACATTCCTCCAGTTGAGAGATGGAGATGATCACTTCTTCCCTTGAATGTGAGCTGCACAAGGAGAATTTTTAGTATAGAAAAATCCTGGCACCTTCTTTGGTTTCCTTAAATATTTGTTTTCTAGCTTCTTCCCCTTGGGATCACCTCTCTTGGAACCAAACTTTCATGCTGTGATATGCTTATTACTCATGAAGAGATAAAATAAAGGTGTTCCAACCAACAGCCAGCCATTCACTGCCAGCTACGGGAGTGAGTTTTTCCTGTTTCAGCTCATCAGGCCTTCCACTGATGGTAGGCTTAGGCAACAAATGATTGGAAGCACCAGAGAAACATCAAGTAAGCATTGTTGCTTCCCAGAACATTCCCAATTCCTGACTTCCTAAAGTATGAGCAAAATAATACAGTTCTTTTAATCCATTAAATTTTGGGGCAATTTGTTATACAGCCATAAATAACCAAAACATCACACTTCATAAACTTGAAAACAGCAGGTACAAAGCCCTGGCTAAAGGACCATCCCTACAGTTTCTACTTCCAATACACACAGGCAAAAGAACATGGTGGAGTAACCAGGAGAACTTTTTTTTCCTGCAAAGGTATCATGTGATTCTAAAAGCCAAGAATCTTATCGCTCAAATTTTAAAAAGAAAAACTATAGATATGCACAATTAAATACATCCTGGAATCATTAACAGAGTTTTTTTCTCAATCAGCATGTCTGAAGTTTCATAGTTCACCAGAGATACAATCCATTCTTTCAGAGTGAGTTATTATACAGTTAGTTTGAGAAAAATAATATAAATGAACACAGAAAACTTCTCCAAGGGCTGTTTATTAATTAGTATCCAACTTCATAATTGCAGTTATAATGAAAGGTTAGATATTTTCCTTTCAATGGGCTTCCATGCTTTCCTTCCCCTCTTTGCTAACATCAAAGAAGGGTTTGCTTGATTACAATATACTCTCTAAGAATCAGTAAAACACTAATCTGAGCAGCCATTATGTTTTTTATAAAGTCTATCACAATTTAATTTTTGATCACAGAATAGAAAGAGCGGAGAAGTAGAGCAAACCGCTTGTTTGAACAGGGATGTATTCAATTCCCCAACTTGCAGGGTGCTTAGGTACCAAAGAGATAAGCATGTAATCTCTTTATCTACTTCTAACAAGCAGAACTTTCTACCTTATTTGTAGGGATAATGCTTTCGGGCTCCATAGAAAAAGGTAAGATCAAAAACTTGAAGAGCAACGCCAGCAAACACAAATTGAAATGCTGCTGCAAAGGCTGGTCCTACCCTTTGGTTTGTTTCAAACTCAAAATCAGAAAATCTAGAGGGTTAACTGTTCATATACCTTGCAGTATATTGACTTCCTTTTGCTTTCTGGAATCAATTTATTCTATCAAATCTGGCTGTAATATATGCATTTGTTGAGAAAATCTACATCCCTCTTCCTATCTGATTTCTTAGAATCCTAGAATGTGAGAATTGGAAACAGAGATTTTCCAGCTCAGTGGTTTTCAGACTCTGTTGCATGGAATCCTACAGTTTTTCATAGGTTCCAAACTTTTGGTTTAGCACTCCTTAAATGTATTTTACATATTTTGAAATTAAAATATAAACACCACACACATTAAAGATACCTACCAACTGTATTAAAAATCTCAAGAACCTCTGAGAGGTGGAAGTACTCTCAGTCCCTTCTTCCACCTGGGATGTCTCAGAAGGGCATGCTGGTGTCAGACTGACGACTTTGAAATTTTTAATTCTGTAAGGAGACATGACAACTAAATATAATAAAGTATCCTGGGTGAAAACACAGGAAAGAGAGGCACACTGGGCTCTTCTGGGCACGGTGATTAGTAGCCCCAAGAGTTATATGGCAGAGACCACAACCCAGAGGCTCTGCTTTATAGTTTTGTTGTTGTTGTTGCTGCTGCTGCTGCTGCAGGTCAGACAAATTGGGTCAGTAAGTACAGAGTGAAGAAAGTAGTTGTTATGCTTAGAAAGGGTCATGCCTTTTCTTCCACCTAGGCCTTTAGTGTTGGTTTTTTTGTTAGGTCTTAGTCAGGAGTTAGACTGGGGTTAAGGCTTGTTGTGGCGGTGGTTACCCTCAGAATACTACAGGCTTCAAGATATCTAAAGATGTCTTGTGTTTTTCAGAGTCTTTTTTGTTTTTTGTTTTTGTTTTTTTTTTTGGCGGTGGGATGTACAGTTGATTTACAATGTTTTGTTAGTTTCTGGTGCTCAGCATAGTGATTCAGTTGTATATATACATAATTTTTCATTATCGATTATTATCAGGTTTTAAATTCTGTTCCCTCTACTATACAGTAGGGACTTGATGTTGATTTATTTTATGTATAGTAGTTTGTATCTGCTAATCCCAAACTCCTAATTTAATTAATGTCTCTTTGAATTTCAGTTTTAGACCTTATGCTTCAGGGAGAGTCTCTCCTTTCCAGTTCTCCTGGGAGTTCCTACTGCTGCTTGCTATTGATGATCCTTAGCCTGGCGGGGGGCAGCAGGGGAGAGTCCTGAGGCTCTGGCTCATCTTCAGTTTGGGGAAGGGACTGTGTTGCTGGCATCATGGTGAGTCCCATTCAGGGTTCCAACCCTTCCTACCATTGTCGATCCTCCTACATACATTCCTGCCTCTCTTCTGGGAATACAAGTGTTGTTTTTTAGTTCCCTTTTCCCAGTACCCTGAGGGTGACAGTTTTTGTTACCCTTGACTCTCAGATTAAGATTGTTTTTTTCCATCTTGGTAGTGGGGAGAAGAGCTCGGGGGAGTTCTGTGCCTCAACCACAACAGCTGATACTGCCTCCCCCTGCCAGCTCCAGGGGGAAGATGTCTTAAAATACGCCACAGTTTTTCTTGTGAGAAACTGGTGGAGTACTAGGTAAAAACACTTGCATTTTGTGAACTACCCCACCCCCACCCCGTGAATCACCCCCCCAGATACCACTCCTAGTGGATGAAAAGACTCCCAGATTCCCACACTTGACATCCACCAACTACTGTCAATGTATCCAGTGTTGAAAGAAGGGAAATGCACTGGTCCTTGGACCTGGCTGAGAGTAGAGACGCTGAGACTAGAATTCTGAAAAATGGCATCGCCTGCCTCCCAACTTGGCTGAAGATCAGCCAGCCTTTTCTTCTCTTCTGTGTTTGGTGCACACTTTTTACTTTATCTTAGAGGCAATGTGGTATGTTGAGGGATGCCAGGATGTATGGATAAAAAGAAGTGAAGAAAAGATGAAGTCACACCAAAAAGACACCTTCATCTTAACTTGTTTGACCAGGTAACAGTTTCTGTCCCTGGGTGAGATCCAATGTTTCATGGATTATGTGTTATGGGAAAGACAGTGAAATTAAGGAAATTTACTTCACACCTATTAATAAAAAAATAAAATTCAGTCAGTAAGTCTACTGACCCTATAAACATAGGATGATCATCTCAAAAGATAAACTACTCCTGAAGTTTCAAAAATATTGATTGACAATTGTAAGAAGAAGAGGTAATGACTCTGCAAAAATGTACAGACTATGTGCTTCAGGCAAGCAAGTGATTCCATCCCATTTTTCCCTGTGGGTGCCTGTCTCCCTCCAGATTTTCTGTTAGTTAACTGCCCTGAGACTTCAAAAGTCACGAATTTTTAGTCTGTCTTTTTCTTATTATAATGTTTGGAGAAACACCAATACCAACCCTCTACTGAGGTGGACATCAAGGGAAATAAAGAGATAAGACAGGATCTTTCCTGACAAAGATATATGCATTAAGAGGGGAAATAAGACATAATCAAGATAAAAATACTACCAATTTGGACTTAAGAATTTCCTAAAGAGACGACTACAAAGCTTTACGAAAGAGATGACAATGGAGTATCCTTAAAAATGCAGGATTTAATGAAATAGAGGAGCACGGTGAAAACACTGTAGGGGAAGGGAGTGGAATAAATAAAGCCTGAGCTGAGAAGAATTAGAAGAGTCTAGCTTAGCTGGAATATAGGGTTGAGGAAAGAATATAGTGGAAATAAGGCTGAAAAGGGGTAATACTTGGGATAATACTATGGAGAGCTTCAAACACCAGGCTACAATTTGCATTCTTGATGTCTGTCATTACACACCAAGTCATCCCAGGGGAACCCATCATAGTATGCAGAAAGATCTAATTCTAGAAACCAATATGCAAGTCCAAAGATGTCCTAGCATTAGAATAAAGCAGAGGAAGAGAGAGGCGTTTTCCATCTATTCAAAGACTGTGAACGCTCTACTTAGAGCCAAATATATAAGTTCTGCAATGTAAGTCCTTATCTGGCTAGATTTGGACTGCATACCAAGTATGTTTTTAGAGTGTTCATCTCCCTCCCCTGCAAACCCTCTGGGCTGAAGCTCATGCTTTGCATATGTCCAATATATAGGTTAATAAGGCAATAATAGTTTTTGCAGAGGCTCTTGTTGAGACTTGTTCTTATCCATGTGATCATGCATAACTCTCTGAATAAAGTAGAACAGTTATTGTTCCAGGGCTTATTCAAGCATATAATAGATTTCCAGTGAATTGCAGCAGGCTCCTGCTTAAAGAACTGTTAGGTTAGTTGCTTTGTTCAAAGAGCTGGACCAATTTTTTGCAGTTTGGTACACAGGTTTATGCAGCCTGGGACATAAGGAGTTGGATTTAAGCTTTCCTTGTGGAATTAGCTGTGTGTCAGTTCCTACGCCCCACAGCATGATCTAAGGGTGATTCAAGGGAAAGTTGAAGAACCACCCCCATTTGCTAACTAAAGAGCAAGAAATCTTCCCTAGAGAATCAATGGGACTATGACTCAGTAAGTGAGAGATATCCATCTATTCCGTCTGCCTTTGCATTGAGGCTTTACCATCTTCAAAATCCTATGTCAAAGAGAAATCTCTGGAGTGGTATCATTTAACAACAACAACAACAAAAAGCCTTCTTTATGGGATTTAATTTATTGTAATTTTTTCTTCCTCAACTCACCTGAGGAATCATAATAACTCTGATTAATACTGATAGCTCAATGAATACACCATGGTGGTGATGAAATAAGAGCAGGGGGAGAGAATTTCAAATAATTTTACCTAAACACTGACTGCTTGTCATGTGTTAGATCCTGTTCCTAATTAATTTTAAATATTGTCATCAGAGCCTCTCAATTACTTTATATGTTAGTAAATATTATTATTACCGTTATAATGACCCTTGAGGATTAAAGAATTAAGTTGTTTTCTTAAAATCACATTAGGAAGTGACAAAACCTGAATACACACCTCTGCCTGCCTTATTCCACAGCCCATTGTTTAATCCACTATGTTATTCTGCCTCCCACTGGAAGAAGATTGTCATGAAAAAGCGTCTCAGGCAATTGATACATCAAAATGAGATTACTGAGAATTATTAGCAGCCATCTATTTTTTCCTTATGTGTTAGCATACATTGTTTACTTTAGCTTGAGAAAAAATGAAGTGTTAAAGAATGTTAGTATAAACAGAAGGGAGTGAAGAGAAGACAAGGACACACCAGACACTTTCAACTTATTTCACCAGGTTTCCTCCCTAAGGTTTAGTTTTTGCTGAGATTTAATACTTGATTCCTGAGAAATGAAGCTTTTCTGTATACATATATCAAATCATTATGTTGTACACCCTGGACTAATACAATATTACATGTCAATTATATCTCAATAAAACTAGAAAATATTTTTAAAAATAAGTCCATATTCTCTAAGTGAAGACAGATATTGTGAATACTATGCATCCTATACTACAAAGACCATTAATTCCGTAAAAGTTTGGAAATAATAAAAAACAACATCATGTTAAATAAACAAAACAATTATAAAACACTTTCCAACATGCTGAAATGTACCCTGTCCCATATTTTAATACAGCAAATAAAAAATAATACTGTAAGCAATTAGAAATAAAAGAAGTCTGTAAAAAAAAAAATACTATGGGAGTGTTATATAGCTATGAATTATTCTTCCAGTTTAATCCAGAAAAGCTGTCCAGTGGAGTGATATGTGACCTTGCATGGGCAACTGGGGGAAACAAGAGGAGGCATATTATGGGTTCCCAGAAAATTTTATACATATATGCTTTGCATAAAAAATAACAAAATGTATATACAGAAATTATTGACAAATAATAAATTCTATATATATATGTGTGTGTGTGTGTGTGTGTATATATATATATATATATAAATGATTCAGCCCTGATGTCTCTTAAAAACGATAATGTTATTGGGAAGGTCTAATCATGAGGAAATAAAAGAGAAAGCAAGAGTGACTCTTTCATTGTGGAAATGAACAGCTAAGGAAGCTAGTTTGCCACATCTCTAAATTTGTCTCAATGGACTCATCCATGGAGACTTTCTTTTCAATTGAAAGGTTCTCCCTTTCCAAGTTAAATTGAGCACAAGCAAGATTTATAATGCATTTTGTGAGTCAGGCATGTTTACCTTCTGCCTAGCAGAGACACAGCTCTGTTGATACAGATTTTATATTTTAACTGATAAGGACTTTAGCAGAAAAAAACTAAGCTGATTCTGTGAATACCCAGTATTTGGGAACTTGTTTCAAATGAGAGTGAGTGGAAAGATGGGATGAAGAGCCATTTGACATCTTCAGCATTCATAGAGTAATGTGAACCCATAAGACTGGTGGATTTCAGAAAAATGAGATGGAAAAATAGCCCCTGATTAAAAGCCTTTTGGTTTTTTTGTTGTTTTTTTTTGTTTGTTTGTTTTTTGGGGTTTTTTGCTAATGTCAAGGATAAGTCTGGCAATAAACAAACAAACAAATAAATAAATAAATAAAATGGATAGATAGACAGACAGACAGACAGACAGATAGATAAGCAACTTACTGAAAACAAAACAAGACATTTGGTAAGACTCTGAAAGCCACTGAATATTTGTAAAGGAAACAGAACTGACAGCCGTCCACTCACCATAATGGAAATATGTTTATTTACCAAACACAATGACAAAGAGATGACTCCATTTCCAAAATAAATGCAGTGTATTATGTTGAATGACAGGGTTCTCCATGTACATAATATTTTATATATGAAAATGATACAGGGAACAGTTGCACATCTGCCTCTGTGTTCTTATCAATAATGAAGGGGAACTATTTCTTGGTGATGGAGCCTCCCATGAATTTACTCAGGACAAACCAATTGTGACCCAATTTTTTCAAAGTTTCAAAGGCCACTCTTTAGCTCCAGTTGTGATATAAAATATTTATGAGGTTGTCTAGGGGAAAGGGACTGAGGACCCTTCAACTAGAAATTCTCTGCCTGACTGCTATGAAGCATAGAACATTCTATCATAGCCCTGCAATTGCCTAGTGAGGAGGAAATAACTTTATTTACCAGTAAAACTGATCCAGGGTCAACATTCCCTTTTTATCAGATAACAAAATCAGACCCTGCTTGTGGATCAGGTTACATGGAATCAGGTGCCAGCAAACCTCCTAACAAGTGTGCAGTTTTATCCAATCAAGTACAATTGTATAAATAAAATAGAGCTCTAAGGATCATAGTGCCCTGTGGATTCCTTAGAACATGAAACCTTCTGAAAACATGCCTGTCACTTTTTGTAGCAGCTAGACAGAATGTGGAGCCCCCGCCTGTCTTCCTCTTTCTAAGCAAAGCAATTCTGCTCTTATGTGTGTGATAAATCACAAAACTTTCACTTGAAGGAGGATTCCATGGCTTTAAAAAGCTGAGCAATATCTCATGAAGCATAGAGTGTAGGGCCTGTCAGAAGTCACAGACCAATCACTGACAGAGCTGAAATCAAATCCATGTCTCCTGACTGCAAGGCCAGTGTGTATGTGTACAAGTGTGTGTGAGTGCATCAGTGCGTGTGCACGCATGTTGGTCTGTTTGGTATTATTCTCCATTCAGGGCCAACGGTGTTCAACCTTGCCTTGAGTTAGACTCACTTGGGGAGTCTCTAAAAAACCCTGTGCCCAGGAAACAACTGAATGTTATCATTCAAAACCTCTGGGGATAAGACCCGGGCATCTGTGCTTTTTAAAAGCATCCCAAGTGTTCCCAACAGGTAACCAAGGTGGAGAATCAGTGCCTTTGGCAGAAATTTTGAAATCTATTTTTCTCAACAAGTCCAGAGTTTGATTTCCTGCTCTGACATGAACCAGCTGTCAAAACTTAGGCATGAAGTGATGTCCTGATGTCTGTTTTTCCCTGTATAGCAGGATGGGACTGGCAAAGATCAGCTGTTTTCCAGCTGTGCTCTTAGGAACTTGATGATTTCTGAAAGGTATAAAAAGGCTAAGAGATTCGATAATAGATAAGGTTTAGGGGCCCATTGTCCACTTTTATCTTTTTTCCATGAAATATTTTCACATGAGCTTTTGTTGGAAGAAAAAACATACTACTGATTTTAAGGTTTTAAAATTGCAGAGGTAGACAGCTACTAAGATTTTTTTTTTCTAAATTTAACATTCAGGGATTATAGAATTTTATAAAGAACTAATCAATTTACTCATTCTAAAGTCAGGATTCTTTAACTGGTGTTCACAGCTCCCTAATTCTCACCAGTATTTTCATCATATACTGTGAGGAAGGGGGTAGACCCAGAAGCGTCCTTAGTGCTAATCACCCTGATTTACCAAGTGCCTTAGCTAAGAATTCTTCCTTCCAGATATATAGTAACTAGTAGGGAGAGTGGCCATCCCTGTTTTCTCTCAGGACTGCCCGTTTTAGTAATGAAACCTTTTGTCCCAGCAAATCCCTCCATCCCAGGGAACCTGGGACACATGGTCACCTATGACTAGCAGACAGACTGGGGTAACTCCACTCTATGACAGAACTTCAAAGTTTCTAGGTCTGTCCATTTCATGGAGCAGAGGGACCCTGGTGGATGAGTCATTATAACCCAGAAAGCATCTATCTCATTTCATCTGAGGGTCCCTAGAGGGTCTGCGGGTGCCAAGAGTAGTCTATGTCTAGAGAAGAATGCTGCAATCATCCATTACATTTGGATAGCATTTAATCCATGACGGCATTTCCAGAAACTTTGTCTCACTTAACTGACCTTCACATATTGTGCATTACAGAAGATTTAAATTATACCCATTTGTATACCTTCCTCATTAAGTCAGAACATTTTCCATTAGTCCTGCAAATGATATATCCATTTCCTCCAATCAGTATACACTTAAAATTCTATTTTCTTCCCTTTTTGTTTGTCTCTCATGCTTCCAGCCAATCTTTCTTGTTTTCACTTCTTGTAATGTGCTTCTACACTTGGATATTTCTGCTGTGCAGGAAGTCTTTATGCCTAATGTGATGTTTTCTCTTTCCTTCTTCAGCACAGCAACAGTAATAGCTATCATTTACTGAGGACTTACTATGAACCAGGCACTGCCTTAAGCAGCCTTAAGTACATTATCTTATCTGATCTTAACAACAATTTAGGGGATTAAAACTTACATCTTTCTTCTGATAATGAGCAAATAGTAGCTTTGGGAGATCAAGGATCTGGCATAAGCTCACATAAAAATGGCAAAATTGGGATTTGAATTCCCAACTCTTTCTTTCCACAGTCTTAATGATCACACTAATTTGTCTTCCCAAATATATTATTGTTGCATGTGCTACTACTTTCCCCTAAAATATTTGCCAGTTGCCTCCAAAAGATAAATTCTTCTTCAAAAACACATTATGGTAAACTGAGTAGGCACTGTATTCCCCACATAACAGATAAGATGACAGAGACATAGACTTTTCTAAGATCAAAAGTGTATTACCAGAGCCAAGACTCAAGTTATACTACTATTGACGATGTTTTTAAAGTCAGGGTTAGTTTACCTCTGAGAAGTCTGGGAATGTGCATTAGGAGTTTATGAGTTCTCCTAGACATCTGTACTTCTATTTTGTGTCATATGTTCAGTAATAGCTAGTCATATAAGCATGTTTGAAATCCTCTGTTGGTATAGTCTGATAGAAATTTCTATTAAGATAGAAATTTTCTATCTGGGAATATTCTGGTTTTGCATTGTTCTAATATTGTAGTTGCTAAACATCTGTAACTCTTAAGAATTTGAAATGTAGTTAATGCATGAAGGAACAAAAATAATTATGTTTAATTTTAATTAATTTAAATGAAATGCAAATAGACTCATATATCTAATTGGTATCATTACAAATGCGCAAGAAACATTACAAACCTACCTGTCCCCTATCTCCCAAACTTCTAGATCAGAGATCTGAAAACCTACAGCCCTAGGTCAATAAATTAAGGAACAACACAGCCATTCTCATTTTTTATAGATTGTCTGTGGCTGCTTTTGTGCTACCATAGCAAAGATTATGATAGAGCTGTGTGATCCTCAAACCCATGAATATTTATTATCTGGCCTTTAACAGAAAACACAAATTGCTGATTCCTGGTCTAGATGGGCACTTGATGCCTATCTTTGCATTTGTGTTTATAGTGGTCTTTATGCCATCATAATCTGAAAAAGGAAAAAGAGATGATGGAATTGATTCAAAGCACAATTCTATAGGCATCCCAAGTGCCTGCTAATCTACACTATAGCCCTCAGTACCATGTTCACATAGCAATGGATATACTGACTCAGTATGCGGATCCTTAATAGAAAATGTGGTAGTAAATATACAAAGAAGAATTAGTCCGTCCCTAATTCAGTCATTAATTAGATTGGATATTAATTTAATTTGGATTTTATTAGCACTGTAACATTAACCATATCTTCAATTAAGTAAGAAATTAAGTCAGATCAGTGTATGTAATTATCACCTTAGAAGAGGCACTTGAGGACTTGTCAATGACTGGTCAATGATGAGGATGAATGTCTTGAACCTAGCTAACAAAACCTTAAAGTTATTAATAATGTTTTACACTATGCAGACAAGCATTAGTAATGTTCAAGGAAATGGTGTAGTGTTATTTGAAAGTGGGCTTGATTAGTTGTAAATGTATATTACAAACTCTAGGGTAACTACTAAAACTGTTTCTTAAAAGAAGTCGAGTTATATATTAAGAGAGGAGAAAAATGGAGTCATAAAAATCCATAATTAAAAGCAAAGGAGGCATAAACCACGCAGCATATCAGTAAAAATTAACATTTTGAATGCTATATGCCTATCTCCTGTGTATGACTTTTTGATTCTGAAAAACATGTGAGAAGAAAGGAATATTATTTACTAATCCCCTCAAAACACCAATTGTTTATAAAGGGCCCAGAGTGAATAAAGGGAGACCAACCTCAGAGGTCCTGGTGGCTGGACCCAGGGAAGTAAAGATGTGGGATTAAAGTACAGTAGGGACTCAAGATGTGGGCAGATTTTAACTTGATTTTATGCCTTATCAATTTTATTTTGTCTCATTTAAAATGTAAGATATGCTAATAATAACAGTTAAACTAAATGGTCATTAAACATTTGTAAATGTTTTCAGCCTCCTAAATAGTTATTGTCTTTAACATTTTTCATGTTCATGAAAAAAGATACTATAATTAAAAATATCTAACCAAAGTAAAAGTGAATGGAAAAACTGAATTCCCTGTAACCAGATCTAGATTATCTAACATGCATTTTTTAAAGTAGTAGCTAATTAGCTGAGGCATCTCACTTCAAATTAGACAATTTATTTCAGCTTAAGTTTTAGTTTTAAGTTCTTAGAAACTTTATGATGTTAGAGTGCATGACAGATATTTGTACACTCATGTTCTTAGCATCATTATTCATGATAGCTAATAGGTGGATGCACCCTATGTCTAAATACAAATGAATGGATAAACAAAATGGGATGTATATGTATAATGAAATATTATTTACCTTTAAAAAGAAAGGAAGTACTGAAACAAACTACAATGTGGATGAAATGTAAAGACACAATGCTAAGTGAAATAAGGCAGTCACAAAAGGACAGATACTGTCTTATTCCACTTATGTGAGGTATGTAGAGTAGTCAAATTCAGAGAGGTAGATGGAAGAATGGTGGTTTCCAGGGCCTGGGGGAAATAAAAAATAGGGAGATACTGTTTAATGGTGCAGAGTTTCAGCTTGAGAAAGTTGAAAAAGTTTTGGAGGTGGATGGCAATGATGGTTGCATGACAACATGAATGTATTTAATACCACTGAAATATACACTTAAAAATGATTAAATGGAAAATTTTATGTTATGTATATGTTGCCACAATAACAAAAAGTGCATGAACATTTAAAAACAAAAACAATAGAGAAGGCTGAAAAAAGATGGGAACCAAAAATGAATCAAAGAATAAGGAGAAAACAGTTACAAATATGACTGATATTATTCCAAATATATAAGTAATCACTTTATATGTGAGTGGTCTAAATTAATCAATAAAAGGACAAAGACTATCAGAATAAAATTTAAAAACAATACTCATCTATATGTTATCTACATAAATCCCACTTTTAATATAAAGATGCAGATACCTTAAAATTAAAGGTATGGAGAAATATATCTATACCATGATAACACCGATCTAAAGATATTTGGAGTAGCCTTATTAATTTCAGACAAATACATCTTCAGAGGAAGGCAAGTTATCAGGGATAAAGAGGGGTATTACATAACTAAAAAGGGGATAATTCTCCCAAAAGACACAGCAATCCTTAACGTGTATGTGCTCAAAACCACCGTGAGAATATGTGAGTTAACAACTAACAGAATTGTAAAAAATTTAGACAAAACCACTATTGTAATTGGAGACTTCAAAACTCTTCCATCAGTAATCAACAGATCCAGCAAGCAGAAAATCAACCAGTATAGAGTTGAACAGCACCATCAGTCAACTGGATTTGATTGATATTCACAGACTAATTCATCCAACAACGGTAGAATAGACATTCTTCACAAACTTACGTGGAACACTGAGAAGAAAGACCACATTCTGGGCCATAAAACATACCTTAACAAATTTAAAAGAATAAAAATCACACTTAAAACAGAAATGAATAACAGAAAAATATCTGGAAATTTACAAAGTATTTGGAGATACAACAACACACTTCTAAACACATACAAGGGTCAAAAGACATCTCAATATAAATTTTGAAATACTTAGACTAAATAAAAATGAAAATACCCTTATCCAAATATGTAGGACAGAGTGAAATAGGGCTTAGAGGAAAATTTACAGCACTGAGTGCATATATTAGGAAGGAAGAAACATCTAAAATCAGTAATCTAAGATTTCACCTTAGGAAACCAGAAAAAAAAAGTGAAAATTAAATCCAAAGAAAGCAGGAGGACTGAAATAATAAAAATCAAAGCAGCAATCAAGGAAATTGAAAAGAAAAAAGTTAGAGGGAAAATCAATGATTCAAAAAGTTGATTCTTTGTAAAGATAAACAAAACTGATAAATCTCTAGCCAGCCTCCACCCCCCCCAAAAAAAGAACAAAAGAGAGTGAGAAAGAAGAGACACAAATCGCTAACATCAAAAATGAAAGAGATGACATTGTACTCATTCCACGGTCATTAAGTGGAAGACAAAGGAATATTTTGAACAGATATATGCCCAGAAATTTGATAACTTACATGAAATGGACCAATTCCTTGACAGAAACAATCCACTAAAACTCACACAAGGAGAAATGGATAAGTTGAATAGGCCAATATCTATTAAAGAAATCGCATCAAAAATGAACAAACTTCCAAAAGAGTAAGCAATAGGCGTGGATGGTTTTACTGGTAAATTTTCCCAAACATATAAGGAAGAAATGATACCAATTCTCTACAATCTTTTTTAGAAGATAGAAGTAGAGACAATACTTCTAACTTATTTTACAAGAACAGTATTCCCCTAACACCAAAACCAAAGACAACACAGGAAAGGAAAACTAGAGACAAATATTACTCATGAACACAAATAAAAAATCATCCACAAAAGGTTAGCAAATCAAATCCAACAACATATATAAGGAATTATATAGGACAACCAAGTAAAATTTATCCGTTATCCCAAGCTGGCTCAACATTCCAAAATCAGCTAAGGTAATTTACCACATCAAAAGTCTAAAGAAGTAAATCATGGTTACATCAGTAGATGTAAAACAAAAGCGCTGGACAAAATCCAAACTTTTTGGATTTTATTTTCATGATAAAAACTTTCAGCAAACTAGGAATCAAGGAGAACTTGTACAACCTAATAAATAACATCTGCAAAAAACCCACAACTAACATCATGATTAATGGTGAGAAACTTGTGTTTTCTCTCTCTGAGATCAAGAACAAGGCAAGAATGTCCCCCTTATTATTCTTATTTAACATCATACAGGGAGACCTAGTTAATACAATAGTAAGTTTTTTTTTTTAAGTAAATAAAAGGCATACAGTTTTGGAAGGAAAAAAATAAAATTGTCTTTGTTCACAGATATCATGATTCTTAATGTAGAAAATACTCAATAATTTTTTTTAACTGCTGTAAGTGATTTTAGCAAAGTTGCAAAATATAAACTTAGTACACCAAGTCAACTGCTTTCCTACATATTAGCAATGAACAACTGGGATTTGAAATTAAGAACACAACATCATTTACATTAGCATATACAAAGTGAAATACTTAGGTATATGTTTAACAAAGTGTGTACATGATCTACATGCAGGAAACTACAAAACTGATGAAAAACAATCAAATAAGACTTAAACAAATGGAGAGACAGTCTATGTTTATGATTAGGAAGATTCAATATTGTCAAGATGTCAGTTTTTTATCTCTAGATTCAATACATCCCCAACCAAAATTCTAGTAAATTATTTTGTCAATATCAACAAACTGATTCTAAAGTTTACGTGGTGAGGCAAAAGACAGAATAGGCAACCTAACAGTGGAAAGGAAGAACAAAGTCAGAGGACTGACACTACTCAACTTCAAGACTCAGCCTACAAGTACAGTAATCAAGACAGAGTGATGTGGGCAAAACAACAGACAACCAGATCAATGGAACAGAACAGCAAGCCCAGAAACAGATCCACACAAATAAAATCAACTGATCTTTGACAAAGGAGCAAAGACAATTCAATGGAAAAATGATAATCTTTTCAACAAATGATGTTGGAACAATTGCACACCCACATACAAATAAATAAATAAATAAATCTAGCTCACTCCTTTCATAAAAGTTAACTCAAATGGATCACTGATCTAAATCTAAAATGCTAAACTATGAAACTTCTAGAAGATAACAAAGTAGAAAATTTAGGTGACCTTGAGTTTGGTGATGACTTTTTAGATAGAACACCAAAAGAATGATCCATGAAAGAGAACAAATTATACTTCAGTTTTCATTAAATTTAAAAACTTCTCCTCTGAACGACTTTGTTAAAAGAATGAATAGATGAACCACAAACTGGGAGAAAATACTTGCAAAACACATGTCTGATAAAGAATTTTACCCAAAATATACAAAGAATTATTAAAACTCAATAATGGGGAAACAAATAACCCAACTTAAAAATGTGTGAAAGATCTGAACAGATACCTCACCAAAGAAGACAAACATATGGCAAATAAGCATATGAAAAGATGGTCAACAGTATATGTCACTAGAGAATTGCAGATTAAACCAGATACTACACATACCTATTAGAATGGCTAAAAACCAAAACACTGACAATACCAAATGCTGGTGATGATGTGGTGCAATAGGAGATCTCATTTATTGCCAGAGGGGATGCAAAATGGTACAGCCACTTGAAAGCCATCTGACAGTTTCTGGCAAAGCTAGATATAGTCTTACCATATGATCCAGCAGTCATGCTCCTTGGAATTTACTCAAGTAAGTTGAAAACTTAGGTCCATACAAAAACCCAAACAGGAAAATTTACAGAAGCTTTAATCATAATTGCCCCAAAGTGGAAGCAACCAAGATGTCCTTCAGTAGGCAGGTGGATAAATGAACTGTGATATATCCAGACAATGGAATATTGTTAAGTGATAAAATGAAATGAGCTATTAAGACACACAAAAAAACATGGAGAAACTTAAATGCATATTGCTTAGTGGGAAAAAAAAAAGCCAATATAAAAGAGCTACATATCATAAAATTCTAAGGATAAGATTTTCTGGAAAAGGACAAACCACAGAGACAGCAGAGAGATCAGTGGTTGCCAGGGTTCAGAGACAGGAAAGAGAGATGTACAGGTGGGCACAAGAGATGTTCAGGGCAGTGAAACTACTCTGATTCTGTAACTGTGGATATATGGCATCATGCATTTGTCAAAATCCACAGAACTGTATAACACAAAAATTAAATCCTGATGTAAATTATCAACTTCAGTTAATAATAATGTATCATTATTAGCTCAATTGTGAAAAGCTTACCAAACTGATGAAAGATGTTAAAAATACAGGGAACTATGTACAAGGGTGGGAGGAACAAAGAGGTACATGGGAACCCTATGTACTTTCTACTTAATTTTTCTAAAACTGCTCTAAAAGTTGAAGTCTATTAATGAAAAGCAACAAGTCTAGAAAAATAGCTAAAGGTAAGATCATGCCAGATATTGTAGACAGCATTAAGGAATTTTGTTTTGCTCCTAAATGCAATGGACGGTTGAAAGCTTTCACAAGGGTAAGGAGAAAGGCATGGCCAAATCTATGTTTAAAAAAAAAAAAAAAAAAAAAAAAAGCCTAGTGGGGGTGTAGAGTAGAGGTGAGAAATCACTTACTACACTATTACAGTATTCCAGGTGTATGGTGAGAGTTCATGAATAGTGGAGAAAGAGAAAAATAGACAGATTGAATGCTGTGTAGAAAGTAAAATCAAGAGGATGTAATGGTGCATCACATGAGGAGAGTGGGATGAAGGTAATCAGTGTAAAATGTCTGACCACCTCAGACATTTACTGAGATAGAAACAACTGGATGTATTAGTTTCCTAGAGCTGCGGCGACAACTAACCACAAACTGGGTTAACAACAAACAAATTTCAACAACAGAAAGGTATTTTCCCATAGTTTTGGTGGCCAGAATTCCAAAATCGAAGGTGTCAGAAGGGTCAGTCCCCCTTCTCTAGGGGAGAATCCTTCCCTGTCTCTTTGTTACTGGTGGCTCCATGTCTTCCTTGGCTTTTGACTGCGTAACTCCAATCTCTGCCTCTGTCTTCACAGGGACTTCTGTTCTGTGTTTTCTCATCCTACGTCTTTTATGAAATCAACTTGTCATTGCATTTAGGTCCCATCTAGAGCATCCTGGGTGACCTCATCTCTAGATCCTTTAATTAATTACATCTGCAAAGACCCATTTTCCAAATAAGCTCACACTGACAGGTTCTAGACATTAGGACATGGACATATATTTTTTTGAGCCACCAGTTAAAACCTACTATACTAGAAACAGGACAAAGATTTGGTCAAAGATCTTGGGTGTGATTTTGGGCATTTTTAGGTTTAATGTGCCTTTGTGATGGCCAAGAGAAGATAAGTAGTCAGTCAGTTATGGACTTCAAGGGACAGACAAAAGTTAATGACATGAATATGTCATCTACATAGTTTATCAGCTTCTTATTAAAGAATGACCAAGAAAATAGTACACCTGGGTTTTTCTATATAATTTGTGAATCTTTTCAGTAACTCTGTTGAACTATTTCTTCAAATGGACCAAAATGTATGTAAAATAAGCCATTCCATTGTACAATGAATGCTCACAATCAAATCAAGAAGACAGGGATTTATTTAAATATTTTAGCAGGAATTTTACTTTTTCTTTGAGACTAGGGTTGAAATTCTGTATCACAGCAGGAAGAGTTAGTTCTGAGGATACCAGGACAGGATGCAGAACTTCCCAAAATAGAGGCTGGCAATGTAACATCACTAAGAACTAAAGGGATGAGAGGAAATGTGTCCTCGTCCTACAAAGAGAAATAATGCTGCTCTTTTTAACCAAATGTTCTTCAAAACTATTTGAAAGTGTACACAAAGTTGACCAAGTAAATGAAGTACAGTCTCTTTAGCCTAGAATGAGAGGTGCTCCAAAATAGATCTCCTCCATTTTTCCTTTCCAGCATTATTTTATGTGCTTTAAATGACTGTCAGATCTAATTGCTTACCACTGGGTAGCTTAAGCCCATGCTGACTATTTCAAAATTCTTTAATAACATATTCACTCCAGATAAAATCACTTGCCCTTAATTTTAGTTTCTTGAATCTCAAACATTGTTTTAACTTGTATCAAATGTCATTTCCTTCAGGAAGCCTTATGTGACACTTCCTAATCCACTTCCCCTAACTCTACTAAGAGTTCCTTTGCCCCTACTTAGTATTTCCAGAACATATTTATTAAAGTGTGACTTTTCATGAATGAATAGATTTTCATTTATTCAACAATTTGGCAAATCATTTTATATTTAATAGATGCTTTTAAATGCACATCAAATAAAAGGGATCTCATGTCATCATCTTTTGTTATCATTATCTCTAGAGACATGAAAGTTGTTCTTGAAACCTGCAGGTACTGTGGCCACACCTTTGACATTCTGCCCATCAAGAATCACTGCCTACAGCCTCTTTACTTGGATCTGGGTGGTCTGTGTTACTGCTGTGGCTAATGGAATATCATGGAAGAGATGCTGTGACAACTTCTGGACCCAGGCCACGTGACAACGGCAACATTCATTTTCTATCTTTTGGAATATTTATTTTTGGAACCCAGTTGTCACGTAGTGAGAAAGTCCCATGTGAAGAGGAACTATGGTCACGAGCCATGAACCATCATAAACTTGCAAGCTGTGTAAGTTAGCTATGTTGGAGGTAGATTCTCCAGCTTGGGCTGACACTGCATGGAGAAGAGAGGAGTCATCCCTTCGGGTCCTGTTCAAATTGAAGATTGCGAGCAAAATTCGTGGTTGCTGTTGTTCAAATCACTAAGATTTGTGTGGACGATGGGTTATAAGCAGAAGAGACACTTGTCACTTCCAGGCTACAAAATTTAATAGCTGCTGTAATAGACCTTTTCAATCTATCTAGTCCCCTGTCAAGAGGGGTTGTAAGAAACTGATGTTGAGATGGAAGAAACAAAGCGTGGAAAACGCTAGATCCCCAGGTAATGACACAAAAGGAAATTGTCCTAGAAGAGCACCCAGGGCTGAAGCGGGCTTTTTAATTGGAGAGTGTTAATGTTATTGTGTAAAGCAACAAAATTTAAGGTCATTTGTTACCATAGTAAAACCATGCCCTGCTCGGATTGATATAGTATCAGTTTCATTCTTCACAGAGAATCTTGAGAGAGGTGAAACTTAAAACTAGGTTTTTTAAAAAAGTTAAAATGTAATAAAGTTATTTTGGAGAACAGTGAGGATTTTATAGCCAACAGGCAGGTTAAGAGGGAGGAAGGAGCTGACTTTGTGTCTCCATGAATGCTTCTAATTGGTTTCTGACTATCAAATTGAACTCAAAAATAAATTACATAAGGAAGTAGATACAATATTTCTGAGAAATCATCCCAAAACAAACCACAACAACTGAAAACCTTAAACCAGTGCTTTGATTCTAGTTTTTATAGAATTGGAATTTTCTAAAAATAAAATTCTGCCCTGAAAGTTTTATTGAAACATTTAAAAGAGGATTTCCTGTTAATAAAAAAAAACACACACACACAACTCACTACTGAAATTGTGAGACATTGAAAAGGGTGTCAGGCAGTGGTGAAAATGAGCTAAATAACAAGTTTTTAAAATTGTGTAGAATTAAGAAAGCCCTGTATTTTCAAAATGAACATGATTACAGTAAAAGTGTTACAGTGTAGCAGTAATTTTAGATAAAAAAAAGTAGAAGGAGAAGAAGGAGGAGGAAGAGGGGGAGGGAGAGGAGGCAGAGGGGGAGGGAGAGGAGGAAGAGGAGGAGGAGAAGGAGAAGTAGAGAAAGAGGAAGAGGATACAGATTTTTTTCCTAGGGAATGAGATACATGGTACTAATAAACCATGTGGATACTGGTATCCCTGATTCCCCAGTTCCTGCTTCTCCTGTTCTTGTCTCCATCTCCTAAGAAGAATCTCCATTTACCCAGTTATCTGATCTGCTTTAGAGGGGCTTGAATTCTAACCGCCTGCCCTAGCACTGCACACCAGCAGCAGCCAATCCTCTGCTCCTTAGTTTGCTGAGCTATTGGGTTTTTGTTGATGTTGGATTTCCCAGAGCCTTGCCGATTTAGGATTGAATATTGGCTTAATGGTAAGATGTCTGCAGGTTCTGAATCTCCTTCTCTATGTTTTGTCCCTCTTCAAGATTTCCCCTGCCCCCAGAAAATTCAACAGCCTCGACCTCCACGCTCAAGGACTTGGGTTCTACTCCACTATGCTATAATTTGCAAAACATCCTCAGAAAAATATCCGGGGTAAATGTGCTTTCCTTTCATGCTGGTTGTTCCCCAATGCTTTAAATAGTTATTTTATATATCTTGTCCAGATTTTCTAGTTGTTTATAAAATATTCTTTCATGGCTTGAACTGGAACATCTAAACTAATTTTAAAATGTAGTCTTTATGTTTAGAGATACAGGTGAAATGTTTACAGCTGATAGGACATGATATTTGGAATTTTCATCAAAATAATTTGGAGGAGGGGCTGGTGTTTAGAGAAGACTGCCATGAGAGAGAGTGTTTCCTTCCCATGGTGAAAAGTTTGACTCATGTGAGGCAGGAAATATGAGGGAAATGGCCAGATAGCTTTTTTCCCCTCCCCTCCTCCAATGGACTGTTCCCAGGTATGGTCTCTTTCTATCACGTCTCCCAAGACACACCATGAGGCTGTGACTCCATAACTGAACAGTGACCTCCACTGTTATTTTTTAGAGTTTTTTATAATACAGTGACCAGCAGATAACACATCCCCTGGTATTGCTCCCATCTTTGCTTCCTTTCTCTTTTATCTCACTCTCACTGCCCTGGGTTAGCACCTTCCAAACACGGCACTAGCTCTAGAGAAGTTGTTCTACTTTTGCTTTCATTTGTCTGACCAGAGATACTGTAAATGAATTTGTTTTCTTTGGAATTCTTAAAGATAATAATATATGGAAATATATCTATTTGAATTTGTAATAAAATGTTAGATGGAGATCAAGTAAAATTGAAGTAATGTGAAATATGTTGTAAGAAATTACCACGTACTATCAAGTTTCTGTGTTTTATATTATTTATACAGAGAGGAAGTTGAGTCCTAAGGTTGCTCATAATCTTTCCAGCATCACAACGCTACTTAACCAAGGTTAAGACTGGGACTCAAATATCAATTCTGAGCCCTTAATCACTAAGCTGTTTCTTATTATAATTATGGCTATAATGCTTTTTATTATAACTAAAGTTATATTCCTTTCTCATTAGTAATGATTTTGTTGAATACAATGAATACTTGGACATTGTAGAATAATATCACAATGGTATCAATGAATTTCAGTTGAATGACATTATTTAAAAAAAAAACTGCTACTAAGCTTTGTGCCATTTTTAGTAATTAGTGGCTCACAGCTAAATTAGATTTGATTTAAAAATGACAAATATTTGGAGAGAGCTTTGCTCCTCAAGTGTTTCATAGTGAAATTATCTAATACACTTGAATCCACATGGCCTATTCTGTTGACTGGCTTCCCTTATTTTCTCAGGCTTGAATTTCAAGCTCTTTGTCTCAAATGTCCTCATAATTCATATATTTGGCTTTTCTCCTCTGCAGTCAAACAGCAACCATCATATCTCATGAAAGCAGTCAGATGCATATACTGAGACAGAAATAACCAAATTGGCTTCAGCAACAGAAAGAAGTTCAGCTGTTTGCTCAGTGAGATTTAATTTAAAGCTCATGGGCTCATTCACCAGCCCTTGGGTCACTGGAAAATTGCTTTGGAGTTTTCAGAGGATCTTTTGTGAGAGAAAATAAAAAATAAAGGATAAAGGTATATCTATATCTATCTATATATCTTCTTGATATGTTTATATATATAAATATATAAAGGAGATATATATATATCTCCTTGAAATTTTAAAAAACCTGTAACAGCTGAACTAATAAACAACGAAGGAGGATTAACATAGACACATAGAATAGACATTCCTTCTTAAACTGAAACAACTATTCTGCTTGTTGAATGTAAGCTTGCATAACACTGACTTTCTAAGTATTAATGACTGGTTTCATTATGCATAACTTCTACAATGATTTACAATTTATTTCTTTCATTGATTTTTCTTATTTCTACATCCCTCTCCTTTTTTTCAAAGTATAACTTCAGTTCTCATATGGGTTGACAGCTAGGAATTATATGATGTCATTAGATTAATTGCAGGGAGAATTTGCTTTGCTGAATAATGTCTCCTCAAAGTCTGACTTCTCTCAAGGAGTGAGTCACACAGGGGTAAGTAGGATCAGAATGAAGTTCTTCCTTTCTCTTTTCTCCTTGCATATAAAGGAAAATTGGAGTGATTCTATGCCATGTTTTCATATCTCCTAAAACCACCACCATAGCTGCCCTGGCTGCCAAGGACATTTAGATTTATGTGGCACCTCATCATCTGCAATTTTCTCTATCATTTGTACTGTTCATTTGATCCTTGTAACCACTTTGAAGCAGGAAAAAAAATCCAATTTTTAACATGAAGAAAACCAAGGCTCAGGCTGGAGGAATAACACTCCTAGACTTCAGACAATACTATAGACCTACAGTAATCAAAACAGCATGGTATTGCTACAAAAACAGACATATGGACCAATGGAACAGAACAGAGAGTCCAGAAATGAACCCACAAACTTTTGGTCAACGAATCTTTGACAAAAGAGGCAAGAATAAACAACGGAATAAAGACAGTCTCTTCAGCAAATGGTGTTGGGAAAACTGGACAGCAGCATGTAAAGCAATGAAGCTAGAACACTCCCTTAAACCATACACAAAAATAAACTCAAAATGGATCAAAGACTTAAACATGAGACAAGATACAATAAACCTTCTAGAAGAAAATATAGGCAAAACATTATCTCACATACATCTTGAAAATGTTCTCCTAGGGCAGTCTACACAAGCAATAGAAATAAAAGCAAGAATAAACAAATGGGACCTAATGAAACTTACAAGCTTCTGCACAGCAAAGGAAACTATAAGCAAAACAAAACAACAGCCTACAGAATGGGAGAAAATTTTTGCAAAAGATGAAACTGACAAAGACTTGATCTCCAGAATATATAAGCAGCTCATACAACTTAATAAGTAAAAACAAACAACCCAATCCAAAAATGGGCAGAAGACCTAAACAAGCAATTCTCCAAGGAAGACATACAAATGATCAATAGGCACATGAAAAAATGCTCAATATCACTAATTATCAGAGAAATGTAAATCAAAACTACAATGAGGTATCACCTCACACCAGTCGGAATGGCCATCATTCAAAAGTTCACAAATGACAAATGCTGGAGAGGCTGTGGAGAAAAGGGAACCCTCCTACACTGCTGGTGGGAATGCAGCTTTTTGGTGCAGCCACTGTGGAAAACAGTATGGAGATTCCTCAAAAGACTAGGAATAGACTTACCATATGACCCAGGAATCCCACTCCTGGGCATATATCCAGAAGGAACCCTACTTCAAAAAGACAACTGCACCCCAATGTTCATAGCAGCACTATTTACAATAGCCAAGACATGGAAACAGCCTAAATGTCCATCAACAGATGACTGGATAAAGAAGAGGTGGTATATTTATACAATGGAATACTATTCAGCCATAAGAAATTACAACATAACACCATTTGCAGCAACACGGATGTCCCTGGAGAATGTCATTCTAAGTGAAGTAAGCCAGAAAGAGAAAGAAAAATACCATATGAGATCGCTCATACGTGGAATCTAAAAAAAAAAAAAGAACATAAACACAAAACAGAAACAGACTCATAGACATAGAATACAAACTTGTGGTTGTCAAGGGGGAGTGGGGTGGGAAGGGACAGACTGGGATTTCAAAATTTGTAGATACTGACAGGCATATGTAGGACAGATAAACAAGAGTATACTGTATAGCACAGGGAAGTATATACAAGATCTTGTGTTAGCTTGTGGCAAAAAAGAATGTGACAATGAATATATGTATGTTCATGTACAACTGAAAAATTGTGCTCTACATTGGAATTTGACACAACATTGTAAAATGACTAGAAAGAAAGAAAGAA